>NW_006399884.1:4394185-4413055 GCF_000299155.1 Elephantulus edwardii | reverse complement strand
AGAGGTGGCTTGACAGCACATAACAACAACAACAAACATCTCTCCAGAATGCTGAGGAACAGCAAAGTCAATTTAAAGATTAAGGTACAACTGATTCAAACCATGATCTTTTCAATTACTTCTTACACATCCAAAAGTCAGCCAGTGAATAAGAGTGACAGAAGAAGAGTTGATGCCTTTGAGTTGTGGTGCTGGAAAAGAGTACTGAATGAATTTCCATATGGACATAGACTGCCAAAAAAACAAACAAATATGTCTTAGAGAAAGTGCAGCCAGGTTGCTCTTTAGAGGCAAGGAGGTTGAAACTTCATCCCACTGCCTAAGGTCATGTTGTTAGGAGGATACAGTTCTTGGAAAAATACAACACGTTTGGAAAGTTAGAGGATCAGGAAGAGGAAGACCCTCAAAAAGATGGTTAAACAAAGTGACTGTAGCAATGGGCTCAAATATATCAGGGGTGGTGAGGATGTCAAAGAATAAGATTGGGTTCTGTACAACAGCCCTAAACTCTGCCCTATCCTGTGCCAATCTCACCATCTCCGACACACCTACCCCCATTACCCTAGTCACTGAATCAATCAATCTGCTGTTCATGGGCTCATTATGAGTTATGTCCACTTAATGGCACATAATAACAAAAATTCAGTATGTTATGCTAAGCAAATGATCTGAGATACTGGAAAATTGGAAGTAGTAAAAAATGAAATGGAACTTTTGAAAATAAATACCTTAGCATTGTTGTTGTTAAGTGCTGTAGAGTTGAGTATGACTCATAGTGACCCTGCCCTATTCTGCACCATCTCTGACACTAGAACCCATTGCTGAAGTCACAGCAACACTCCATCTCATAAAGGGTCTCTCTCTTTTTCACTGACCTTCCATCTTTCCGAGCACTTAGTCCCTCTGCAAGGAATAGTCTCATCTAGCTATATGCCCTAAGTATGAAAGATGAAGCTTTGCCATCATTGTCTCCAAAGATACTCCACCCACACCCTTTCCAGGAAATACCTATTTGCTCTTTTGGCAGTCCATGGAATATTCCTTACTCTTCCCCAGTATCACAACTCAAAGGCATCTAAATGCAATCTAATTGGCTCAAAAACAAAGCAATCATATGTATGACAGAAAGAAATTCTACCTGATCCTGCACCATTCTCACTCTATCTGAAGTATTTGAGTCCATTGTTGCAGCCACTGTGACAATCTATCTCACTGAGGATTTTTCCCATTTTTCTTGACCCTCTACTATAACACGATGATGTCTTTCTCTAGGCTCTGGCCTCTCTTGATAACATACCCAAAGTTTATTAAAATGCTCATGTCTAAGGAGCATTCTAACTGCACATGTTCCAAGAAAGATTTGTTTGTTCCTTTAGGACATAATATATTCCATTTTCATCACCAACACCATAGATCAAAGGCATCATTTCTTCTTCAGTCTTCCTTATTCATTGTCCAACTTTCACATGCATATGAAACAATTAAGAGTACTTTGGGTTATGTCAGACACAACTTAGTCCTCAAATTAACATCCTTACCCTTTAGTATTTCAAAAATGTGCTTGGCAGCAGGTTTGTCCACTGTAACAGTTCACTTTATTTCTTTTTGTTATCATTATTTTATGTGAATCCAAGTTTACAAATAATTTTGTTTTTCCTACATTCATTCACAGACATTTTGGTTTATAATATTAATAATCACTGATTAATCTAATCTATAGTTTAAGACCTGAGTTGTACAACAGTATCGAGGATATCACCCATGAAAAAAGAAAAAAATCTTTACAAAGACAGGGAAGAAAGAAAAAACCAAAATGATTATCAGAAGAGACTCTGCAACTGGTATTTGAACACAAAGAAGCAAAAACTGGGAGACAAAATAATGAGATAAGGAAGCTGAACAGAAGATTTCAAAAGTCACCTCAAGAAGACAAAATACAGTGAAATGTTCAAGGAGCCAGAATCAGAAAACCAAAAGGCAACATGCTCAGCATTTCACAAGTTGAAAGAACTGAAGAACAAATTCAAGTGTTGAGCCATATTCTAGAGTCTTCTTTTTAACCAATGCTCACAAAAGAAACAAAACAAATGAAAAACAAAATCTATAGAAATGATATAATGAAACACAATGTGAATGAAGGAATGAGTGAAACGCAATGTATATGAATGTTGTATATAAACAGATCTATATTTATTCCCATTCCAAAAAAGTGACCCATCAAAGTGTGAAAATTATAAAAAAAGATCCAGTTGAAGATTATGCAGAAATAACTGAAACAGTACTTCATCAGAGAGCTGCCAAAAGTACAGACTGGGTTAAGAAGAGATCACAGCACTAGGGACACCATAGCCAATGTTAGACAGATCTTGGCTGAAAGCAGAGACTACCAGAGTAATGTTTATCTGTGTTTCATTAACTATGCAAAGACAAAGGATTACAATAAATTGTGGCTAACTTTGAGAAAAATGGGGATCCCAGAACACTTGATTATGCTTACATGAAAACTATACATGGATCAGGAAGCAGTCTTCAGAATGGAGCTGGGAAACACTGCATGGTTCAGGATCAGGAAAGGCATGCATAGGGTTGTATCCTATTTCCAAATCCTTTCAATCTATATGCAAAACAGATTATTTGGGAGGCTGAACTTTATGAGGAGAAATGTGGCATCAGGAATGAAGGAAGATTCATTAACAGCTTACATTATACAGATGATACAACCTTGCTTGCTGAAACTGAAGACGACATAAAGTGCTTGTTGCAGAGAGTTAAGGACTATAGCCTTCAACACGGATTGAAGCTCAACATCAAGAAAACAAAGATTCTCACCACGGGGCTGATTGGCAGCAACATGATGGACAGAGAAGAGATTGAGATTGTGTGTAACTTCAGTTTGCTTGGTTCCACAATCAACACTCTTAGCACCAGCAGTCAGGATCTCAAAAGATGAATTTCATTGAGAAATTCATTAGGTCTCTGCTGTCGGAGAACTTCCTAGAGTACTGAAGAGAAATGATGTCAGTCTGGAGACTAAGGGGCACCTGAGCCAGGCCATGATCTTCACAAGTACTTGCTATGCATCCAAGAGCTAGACAATAACTAAGGATGACAGAAGGAGAATCAACGCCTTTGAGTTGTGGTGCTGGAGATAAGTGTTGAACATGCCATGGACTGCCAGAGGAACAAAAAGGTTTGTCCTGAAGAGGGTGAAATCACACTGCTCCTTAGAGGCAAGGATTTTGAATCTCCATCTCCCATGCTTTGGGAATGTGGCCAGAAAAGACCAGTCTAACTTTTGGCATATCATCAGTAGAAACCAGTTTGTAGAAAAGGACCTTATATATATGGTAAACTAGAAGATCAGTTTAAAACACCTTCAATCTGGTGAATTGACACAGTGGTTACAACAATGGACTCACACATGGCAAAGATTGTGAAGATGGTTCAGGACTGTTATTGTTGTTGTTAGGTGCTGCTTAATCATATCTTGTTAGGGGATCTTCCTCTCCTTCTCTGATCCTCCATCTTTCTAAGCATGATGTCTCTCTTCAAGGAATAGCCTCACCTAGCTACATGTCCAAAGTATAAAGAGAGCATTCTGGCTGTACTTTCTCCAAGACATGTCTGTTTGTTCTTTTGTCAATCCATAGGAGATTCAGTACTCTTTCCAGCACCACAACTCAAAGGCATTATCATCAATACTGTCAGTCTAGGCTGTATTTTATTGTTACACCAAGTGTCACTATGAGTCTTAACTAACTCAATAGTATCTAATACTAATACTAATACTAATACTAATACTTCTCTTAAACCGTTTCGTTCACTTTGCATTTGCTTCTGAAAATGAGTTTTGCATAATTCAGTTTTGTTTTCAGGGTATGTATTTCCAACCTTCATTACTGTATTATAACTTTGATTTCAGGAAGGAAAAAATGATATGGCTAAAACTGAATATACAGTAACTGAGCATATTTTGTGTCAAATATATCATCCTTTACATAGCAAGTAGTCAAGAATTGTTTTATCAAAACAGACTAAATTTTTCTCCTTATTATTAGGTTATTTCTAAAATGTGCCTCTGAACTCTCACACTGGACTTGATTAATGCACGATTTCCTCTTTAAAATTAGAAACAGGAATCAAGAGTGAATTTTAATAACATTCATTCATTTACTCTTCTTTTCCAAGCATGCAAATTAAGGCCTGGCTCTCAGACCTGATTAAGCAGCTCTTACATCTGATTGCAGTTTGGAGTTACTCTTGCAAGGCAGAACGTTAAATTTATTTCGAGCGAATGGGAACAATCTGGGAAGGAATTTTTTAAAAGGGTGAGAGATGCTGAGAGAGGGATGGTTATTTAAAGTTCTTTTTTTTATTTCCTCTTATAACTAGTTTGCAATCTCTATTGAAAATTGTAACAATACAATTAAACACCAAATGTCAAAAATATCCATTAAAGACATTCATCCTAATAGAAAGATAACTAGTAAAGTGTGTATAAGGATCCAAGGTGAGGATAGGTGCAGAGGGGTGAGAATGGGCAGGAGGATAAATCATAGAATCACACAATTTGGTAAGTAGAGAGATGGGTGGGTAAAGGAAATGGGAAAGATCTGGTGTGGAAAGCAATGTATAAAAATTTTGCAAATAAACCATTATAAAAAAAATTTTATTTGGAAAAAAAAAAGAAGACAATTATCCTAAAAGTCAGTAACTTAGGATTTTTAAAGCAATTTCCATTTCTAGTCATTTTTCTCTTTTAATTGGGTTACATGGTGAAAGAGCAATATATAGGCATATTGTTGTTATGTGCTATTGAGTCACCTTAGACTCATAGCAACCCTATGCAGAGTATCTCTGAACCCTGCTCTATCCTAAGCCAGTCTCACTGTCTCCGACACATCTGCTCTCCATTACCCAGGTTACTATGTCTGTTCATCTCATCCAGGGTCTTCCTCTCCTGAACTGTCCCTCCACTGTTCCAAGCATGATGTCCTTCTCCTAGGACTGGTCCCTCCTTCCATGTGGCCAAAGTAGGTGAGATAACTTCAAGATCCTTGCCTCCAAGGAGTAGCTTGGTTTCACCCTTTAAGATAGACCTGTTTGGTCTCTTGCCAGACCATGAGTTTTTCAACTCTCTTCTCAAGTATCACAAATCAAAGGCATCAATTCTTCTTCTGTCATCCTTCATCATTGTCCAGCTCTCTGATACATAGCAAGTAATTACAAAGACCATGGCTTGAATCAGGTGCACGTTAGTCTCTAGACCGACATCATTACCCTTTAGCAGTCTGGAGAGGTCGCTGACAGCAGCTATTCCCAATGCAATTTGTTTTTTAATTTCCTGATTGCTCATGACAAGTGTTGATTGTGGAGCTGAGCAAACTAAAATAATTCATAATCTCAATCTCTCTTCTCCATCTATCACAGTGCTGCCACAATTTTTGTCTTCTTGATGTTGAGCTTCAATCTATATTGAAGACTATAGACTTTGACCTTCTGGAACAAACACTTCAGGTCTTCAGTTTCAGCAAATGAGGTTATGTCATCTGTATAAGACAGGTTGTTGATGAGTCTTCCTCCAATCCTGATGCCACATTCTTCCTCAGAAAGCCCAGCCTCCAGAATGATCTGTTGTGCATACAGAGTAGAGAGGTATACAAACAGGATGTATCCCTGGGATGCACTCCTTTTCTTATTTTGAACTATGCAGTGTTTCTTTGCTCTGTTCTAAGGACTGCTTCCTGTTTCAAGTATAAGTTTCCCAATAAGCAAAATTAAGAGTTCTAGTATTCCCATTCTTCTCAAGATTAGCCACATTTTTTGTGATCCACACGATCAAATACCTTTGCATAGTCAATTAAACATAGTTAGTGACCTTATTAATAATATCTCTGAACCCTGCCTTATCCTGAGGCAACCTCGTTATCTCTGCTACAGCTGACCTCACTGCTGCAGTTGACAGGGAATGGCAAAGGAAACAAGGATCAGAACTGGTTTTGACAAAGACTGTGGCAATATAACAATAGAAACCAACACCCAAGGAATGTGGCTATATAACAATAAAAACAGACTCTCAGGGAATGTGGTAAAACAACAGACTCCAGAAAAAGATAAATGAGAGGGCCAAAAGTCACCATACATCCCTTAGAAGAAATACACCATCAGCTGTGTAAACCCCACTTCCTGCTAACAAAAGATATATAAACCCTTCTGTAAGATAAAAAAACGGGATCTGTCCTGACCCATTTATAGTCTGTTATGAAGGTTTAGTAAACCTCAGTTTCTTTCTCTTTCTCTCACTTGGTATTGGTGTCTTTATTGCATATGCAAGTGAGAACTTTTTAGTTCTTACTCAAAGAGGTCCCTAGATATCTTTTGGAAATCATCCCTTTGATGGTCACTGTATCAATCCATCTAATCCATGGTCTTCCATTAACCCTCCATATGTCCAAGCATGACGTCCTTCTTCAAGGAAGATTTCTCCTGGTAACATGTGCAAAGTATGTAAAACAACTTTCAAAATCCTTGCCTCTAAGACTAGACATAGATTAGTCTCCTAGAGACCTAGAGTTCCACCAGAAGAAATTTCTTTCTGGGGCAAATCTTTTTGGTTCCTATCATTTGTACTACTAAAAGGTGCTGCTTTATTCTGCCAACTGGTTCAATAGTCCTCTTTTCCTTTTCCTTTTCTGGGAGTAGCCATCTTCCCTGGTTCAGCCAATCAAATTTCTAAAGCAAGAATGCCTACTTACCTTTTGCTTCCATTCCTGGAAGGGAGCCATTTTTTTTTTCTTCTTTCTCTACTAGTTTGTTTATAAAATTCAAATACAAATCTGAACAAATTCTTTCAATTTCCCTGGCCCCCCTTTCCCCATCAAATTGTACAACCTAATGATTAATCCCCCCTTTTGCCCTGCACATGCACATCCCTCTGCTTCCAGTCTCTCCCACCACTCCCAGATCCTTATACTCTTTCTACAATAATGGTTTTATATAACATGTATTCTTGTGGGACTGAGTTAGTTCACTCACCAAAATGCTCCCCAGTCCCTGCCAAGTTAGGTATTATTTACAAAGTTATTGCTCCTGCATGCTGCATAGTATTCCATTGTGTGACTGTATCATAATTTCTCAATCCATTCATTTGTGGTTGGACATTTGGGCTGTTTCCAATGTCTTGTGATGGTGAATAATGCTGCTATGAACATTGGTGTACAAATCTCAGTTTGTGCCTCAGTTCTTGCATTCTCAGGGTATATTCCAAGTAGTGGAATAGTTGAGTCATATGGAAGTTCAGCTTTTTGAGGAAGCACCAAACTGTCTTCCAGAATGGTTGTACCATTTTGCAATTCCATGAACAATGTATAAGAGTCCCTTTCTCACCACATCCTCTCCAACATCTATGACTTGCTGCCCTGTTAAACTTTGTCACTCTTACTGAAGTGAGATGGTATCTCATTGAAGTTTTGATTTGCGTCTCTCTCCAGTGATTTGGAGCATTTCTTCATGTGTCTGTTTGCCATTCTAATATCTTCCTCTGTGAAAATCAATCTTTTTCTTGTGGAGGCCCAAGAATATTCTGTAAACTTTTGTTATAAGACTCTTGTCTAAGATGGTATTACCAAATGTTTGTTCCCAGTATGTAGGTTTTCATTTCACCCTGTTGGAAGGGAGCTTTTGATGAGCATGAGCTGTACCTGTCTCAGTGCACCCAGAGATAAACATCTTGCTGTGATCTTAAATCTTTTCTCCACTCCACTATGCAATTCTTTGTGGGTCTACATGTTCATTCAAATTCATATTTTCTAGCTGAGTGATACAGAGATCTACCGCTTTCAAGACCAAATTTCTTCTTTTTTTTAAAATACTGCATTTCGTTAGGGCAAATCTCTCTCTCCTTTTAGCATGTTCTGGATGAAGTACCGGATGAAGGTTGATGAACATTCTTTCTCTAATCTTCAATAAGAGATTTTTATCACATCTTTTGCACCACTACATAAAAGAAAACTTCAATATCTATAAAGTTTGCTCAGATAAATAAATCTTAACACGCAAGCCTTTTAAAAACATCTCCGTTTAAAAAAAAATAACATTTTCTTTTACTTCTCCACACTTAACTAGCCTCCATTCATATGCATATGGCCCTGGGATTTTGCATAGTGGAATGTACTTGGGGATGGGGTTGGGGGGGGATTGTGTACCAGGAAGGGAGTTTACTTTTACTCTTCAAAGAGAGGAGCAAACTGGGGGGAGGGTGAGGGCTGGGTGGGGAGAGAAGTGCAGCAAAGAATGAATGGAAATCCAAAATCTCTGTAAATTTTCATTAAAATTATTAAAATTTTTTAAAAAGCAGCTTTTCTCTCCTTAGTTGCTGCTATAGAAGTGATCATCTTAGTTGCACTCCCCACACCCCAGGGTTCTTCTAACTCAAGATTGTAGGGTTTATTAGGGGACCATTGGTTACCTACTCATAGAGCATTGTTCTGCTTATACAAAAGCCTATCCTCTCAGACTGTTTCAATGCACATGGAGTTCTGCAGAAGAAAGATTCTATCCTAATGTGTAATTTATTCTATCAATTTCTGGGACCTTCTTTTTTGCCTATACCCTCACTGCAGCTTACACTTCTTTCTTGATTATTATTTGTTCTTGATTATATACTTCTTGAATCAGTTCTATGTCAACAATTTGTTTTTGGTACACAGATTCTGAGTATTCCTTTCATCTTCTTTTGATGCTTCCTGAATCGTTCAAGATTTTCCCCACTGATTTGTGTAACTAAAAGCTTGAATTTGTTCTTCAGTTCTTTCAACTTGAGAAATGCCAAACATGTTCTTCCCTTTTGATTTTTCTATTTCCAGCTCCTTGCACATTTCATTATAATACTGTGCTTTGACTTGAACTGTCCTTTGAAATCTTCTGTTCAGCTCTCTTACTTCATCATTCCTTTCCCTTGTTTTGGCTTCTTTGTGGTCCATTGCAAGTTTCAAAGTTTTGTCTGACATCCATTTTGGGTTTTTCTTTCTTCCTTTTCTTTATAATGACCTTTTTGCTCTCTTCATGGATAATGTTCTTGATGTAATTCCACAACTCATCTGATCATAGGTCATTCAATTTGGTCTTAGTTTTCAGTGCATGGAATTATTTCTTAAAATAGGTTTTTGTTCAGTTGGGATACACTCAAGGTCATATTTTGGTTCACAGACTTTTTATTTTCTTCAACTTCAATAAGAACTGGCATATGAGTCTGTTTCATAGTCAAGATCTGACCTGGTTTTGACTACTGATATTAAGCTTCTCCAGTGTTTCTTTTCATAAATTTAGTCAATTTTATTCCTGTGTACAGGAATGTCAGATGTAGCCCATGTCTACAGTCTCCATGTTTGGGGGGGGGGGCCAACCTAAAAATTTCTTTTAAACCATTCATTCTACAAAATTCTATCATTTGATCTCCAGCCTTATTTCTGTCACTAAGGTCATACTTTCCAACTACAAGTCTTTCTTCATTTCCCATGTTGGCATTCTAGTCACCGATTGTAATTAATACACCTTGATTGCATGTTCAATCAATTTCAAATAACAAAAGTTGCAGGAATTTGAGGCAGTTTCAATGGAGATGCTGTAGGAAAAAGATGCATCCATGGCTTTGCTTATCGCTTTTATTATGTGCCTTTGAGTAGCCCGCAGCTCATAGCAACCCTATGTATAACAACTCTGAAGGCTGCCCTCTCCTGAGCCAATCTCATTGTCAGTACCACTTCTCCAGTCACTGAGTCAATCCATCTCACTGAGTCAGTCCATCTCATCCTAGATCTTTCTCTCCAGTGCTGCCCCTCTCCACCCTTCCAAGCATGATGTTCTTCTCCAAGGACTAGTCCCTCTTGGCCACATGTCCAAATTGTATGAGATAGAGCTTCAAAATGCTTGCCTCCAGGGAGCAGCTTGGTTTCACACTCTACAGGATTGACCTGGTTGTTCTCGTGACAGTCCATAGTATATTCAACACTCTTCTCCAACACCACAACTCAAAAATATCAATCCTTCTTCTATTGTCCTTAGTCGTTGTCCAACTCTCTGATGCATAGCAAGTAATTACAAAGATCATATCCTGTATCAGGTGTATCTTAGTCTCCAAACATTGTTCCTCTTCAGTACTCTACAGAGGTCTCTGACAGCAGATTTTCCCAATGCAATTTGTTTTTGATGTCCTGACTGTTGGTGCTAAGAGTGTTGATTGTGGAACCAAGCAAGCTGAAGTTATCAACAATCTCAATCTCCTCTCTGTCCATCATGAAGCTTCCATTGGCCCAATGGTGAGAATTTTTCTCTTTTGATAATGAACTTCAATCCATATTGAAGACTACAGCCCTCGTCCTTCTGCAGCAAATGCCTCATGTCCTCCTCAGTTTCAGCAAGCAAGGTTGTGTCATCTGCATAACAGGTTGCCATAAAGTCCAGCCTCCTGAACTACTCTTTTTTTTTACATTTTTAAAAAATGCTTATTATTTTTTGTGTGTGTACCATCAAATCAGATCTGACTGGTACAAGAGGAGATTGTTCCTCTTTCTCCAGCAGAGCATCTGGTAGAGAATAATATGTTCTGCATATAGCTTGAAAAGGTATGGAGAGAAGATGCATCCTTGATGTATGGCTTTCCTGATCCTAAACCATGCTACGTATGCCTGCTGTGTTCTGACTATTGCCTCTTGGTCCTAGTATAGATTTCATGTGAGTACTATAAAGTGTACTTGGGTCCCTGTTCTTATTAAGGTCAGCCACAGTTTGTTGTGATCCACACTGTTAAATGCCTTTGCATAGTCAATGAAACACAGACAGACATTCCTCTGGTACTCTGCTTTTGGCCAAGATCCATCTAACATTGGCTATCATGTTCCTAGTGTCATGGCCTCTGCTAAACCCAGCTTGCACATTTGGTAGTTCTCTACTGATGTGCTATTCTGGTCATTTTTGGATAATCAGCAGCAACGTCTTGCTTGTATGTGATATTGTTCAATAATTTCCACAATCTCTCCAGTCACCTTTTTTTTTTGGAATGGGAATAAAGATAGATCTCTTCCAGTCAGTTTGCCATGTAGTTGTCTTCCAGATTTCTTGGCATACCTTGGTTAGCATGTCCAGGGCAGCATCTGTTTCCTGAAATATGTCAATCGGTATTCCATACATTTTCTGGGGCTTTGTTTTTTGACAATTCCTTCAGAATCGCTTGGTCTTCCTTCTTCATCACTGTAGCCTCTTGATCATACATTGTTTCATTAAATTCTCCTGAGTCTGACAATTCTTTTTGCAATAGTGACTTTGTGTACTCCTTCCATCTTCTTATTTTTTGTATTAATTTCAATGAACATTTACAGAGATTTTGTATTTCCATTCATTCATTGTTGCACTTTTCTCCTCGCCCACCCCACCCCCAACCTCAGTTTGCTCTTCTCCTTGAAAAGCAAAAAAAAACCTCCTTCATTGGTATACAATCTCCCCGCACCTCCCCCCCCACCCCGAGTTTACTCTACTCTGCAACCCTCATTCTAAATTCTTTCTTCCATCTTCTTTTAATGCTTCTTGGATCATTGAACTTTCTGTCTTCAGAATCCTAAAGTATTGCAACTCAAGGATAAATCTTGTTCTTCAGCTCCTTAAATTTTCTGTTTACCTTCGTAATTTCTTTATTTCTTCTCTTGCTTTGGCTTTTCAGGGCTCTAGTGCAATATTCAGAGTCTCTTCTGACATCTATTTTGGTCTTTTCTTCCTATATCTTTGCAATGTCTTTTTGCATTTCTCATGGATGATATTCCTTTTCTACTATTTATTTTATATTGGTTTGCATGAAAATTTTGTATATTGTGCCTTACACTATTCTTCATTTATATGGTGTTTCATACATTCATTCCTATGCATTATGCTTTATAAAATTAATCACCATTGGACCTTACCCATCATTACTGAATCTTTTCAGGTCCCTGCCGGATCCTTCCCATTTCTTTCACCTCCTCCCTCTACCTACCAATTTGTGCAACCGTGTTGTTTAGCCTGTACCTGTCCTCACCTCTCTGATCCCACCCTTTCCTTTTTTAAAAGGTTCCCCATGTTTTACTAGTTTTCCTTCTATTTTCACAATAATGATCTTTTGCAGTATTTTTCTTTATCTTATGGATGATATTCTTGATATCCTCCTATAGCTCATGTAGTCTCCTATTGCTGATTGTGGGGCCATGTAAGATGAAATTGTTAACAATTTCAATCCTTTCTCCTTCTATTAGGATGTTGCTTATCAGTCAGCAGTGAGGATTTTTGTCTTCTTGATGTTGAGATATAATCCATATCGAAGGCTGTAGACCTTCATCTTCAGAATTAAGTGTTTCAAATCCTCCTAACTTTCAGCAAGCAAGCTTGTGTCATCTGCCTAATGCAGATTGTTGATGAGTCTTCCTCCTAACTTGATGCCACATTCTTCTTCACAAAATCTAGCTTCTCAAATTATTTGTTCAGCATGCAGATCAAATAGGCATGGAGAAATTATACAACCCTGACATATACAGTTACTCAGTAGTACATGATTAATTGATAACTTTATACTTATTCACCATGGCATTTTTTTTATATTCTATGTTCAACAATATAATCAACCCTTACGCTCCAGTAGTCAAAACCATAGGGCTTTAGGTGGACTGTTAATCCAAAAGTTATGCCTTTGTACTGCCTCAAATCCACCAGTGGCTTTGAAAGAGAAAATAAGTAATCTCCTGTTGGATTTATAGCCTCTAAAACCCAATGAGCATTCTTCTAAGTGGTATAGCACTGGTCTGTGCATTGCTGTGCAGAGGTAACTCGTGGTTGCTGTGATGCTAAACACTGTGACACTGATGTGCCAAATGCGATAATGGTTACCCATGGTAGACAGTGTTTGGTGGAGCTTCCCAATCAAAACAAGCCTGGAAGCAGGAGTGGCATCCACTTCCAAAATATCTTGCCTCTGGAAACTCTATGAACAGTGATCAAGTCTTTCATTCATAGGATCTACATGAGTCATCTATGACTCGATGGCACCTAACAACAGCAACATGTTTAAAAACAAATGGAAAAAATAGAATCTCAAAATTCATTGCCTTCATAGCAACTTTGTAAGGGAATGTCAAATGGCACCATTGTGTTTGCAAGGCTATCAGTCCTTGTAAAAAGACAGTGTCATGCATTCCTCCTATGGAGTTGCCATTAAACTGAACCCCCAACATTTTGGTTAGTAGTTAAGTCCTTTAACCCCTCCACCATCAAGATTTTTCTTATATGACGTGTGTGTGTGTGCGTGTGTGTGTGTGTGTGTGTGTGTGTATATAAAACAGTAAAAGAGTAAATGAAAATGTTTATAATTAGATAGAATGATTACCCAAAAGTGTGCCTGTACTAATTGTAACTGAATGACACCTGAAAATGGTTAAGTTTATGTTACATGTATTTCAACTCAATACAAAAATTAATTCATTAAAGTGAAAATGAATAAATATATGAAAATCTAATAGAATCTGAAAGAAAATTTAAATTTGTAGATAACTGCCCAAAGTGTAAACACAGCACATGACATTCAACTACTAGTATAAATAATATGGTCAAGTTTTATGTGAATACTGTACTTCTGTCCTCCAGAGCTTTGCATCGTATTTCACTCAGTCAGTGTTCTCCCAGCTGCAGTGATCCATGAGCTGGCTTCTCGCCATTTGTTCCACTAACTGGAGTCCAGCACCCTAGGGCATATGGTACTTCTCACTGATCTTTAATCTCCATACTACTGGGAGAGCTGATTAATGCACCTCAAAAACATGAAACCATAAGCCTGATTTTCTGATTTTATAGGTTTAATATACTTTTATTTAAGTTTCTCTTTGACATAAGGAAGCTATGGCTTCCACTTAGCATCCTATTTGGAATGTCTGTGAAAATCGATGATGCGGCAGAATGCTCTTTAATGTGGACATAATGTTGTTGTTGTTGTTGTTGTTGTTGTTGTTGTTGTTGTTGTTAGGTGCCATTGTTTGAAGTATGATCCAGAGTGACCCTATGAAGAACAGATCTGAACCTGGTCCTATCCTGTGCCATCCTCACACTTCCTGACACACGACCACCCTCTGCGATGTCTCAATTATACTATCTTGGGGGTAGGGGAGGAAAGGAAACTAAAGCACTTGAATTTTAACATTACTGTTGTTTGAACCATTAAGTCGATAATAACTCGTAGAGACCCAATGAACAGTAGCTCCGAACCCTGCTCCATCTTGAGCCAATCTCACTATTTCTGACACCCCCTGCCACACACCTGCCACACCATTGCCAGTCACTGTGTCAATCCATCTCATTCAGGGTCTTCCTCTCCTGTACTGACTCTCCACATTCCAAGCACAATATCCTTCTTCAAGGATTGGTGCTATGCCCAAAGTATGTGAGACAGAGCTTCACAAACCTTGCCTCCGAGGAACAACCTGGTTTCACCCTCTACAGGACAGTAGTAGTAAGCAGCTGCACTGCAATCCCAAAGGCACAGGGCTCAAATCCACTAGGTACTCATTGGGAGAAAGATGGACAGTCTCCTCCCATGCATTTTATTGCCTCTGAAAACCCACTAGAGGGTAAATTATGAGTAGGTTCCAACTCAACATCACACAACAACATTTTCATATTACCAAATTATCATTTTACTGGGGGAAAGGGGAGATGGGGAGAAAAGAGACAGCGTGTATTGACATTGGACTTTGTTGTTGTTGTTATGTGCCGTCGAGTCGCCTGCGACTCATAGCGACCCTATGTACAACAGCCCTAAACTCCGCTCTGCTCTGTGCCAATCGCACTGTCTCTGACACTCCCATCCCAATTATCCCAGTCACTGAATCAATCCACCTCATAGAGGGCCTTCCTCTCCTGCGCCGTCCCTCCACCCTCCCAAGCATGATGTCCCTCTCTAAGGACCGGTCTCTCCTCACAACATGTCCGAAGTATGTTAGATGGACCCTCAGAATCCTTGCCTCCAAGGAGCCACCCGGTTTAACCCTTTCCAGGACAAATCTGTTTGTTTTCCTAGCAGTCCATGGTATTCTCAATACTCTTCTCCAGCACCACAGCTCAAAGGCATCAATTCTCCTTCTATCCTCCTTGGTCATTGTCCAACTCTCTGATGCATAACAGGTGATTGCGAAGACCATGGCCTGTATCAGACACACCTTAGTCTCCAGAGAGACACCACTGCTCTTCAGCACTTTGGAGAGGTCCCTAACAGCAGACTTTCCCATGGCAATGAGCCTTTTAATTTCCTGGCTGCTGGTGCCAAGACTGTTGACTATGGAGCCAAGCAAACTAAAGCTGTGCACAATCTCAATCTCTTCACCATCCATCCTGATGCTGCCAATTGGTCCAGTGGTGAGAATCTTTGTCTTCTTGACATTGAGCCTCAATCCATATTGCAGGCTGCAGTCCTTAACACTCTGCAGCAGGCGCTTCAGGTCCTTCTCAGTTTCAGCAAGCAGGGTTGTGTCATCCGCATAACGCAGATTGTTGATAAATCGCCCACCAATCTTGACCCCACATTTCTCCTCATAGAGCCCAGCCTCCTGGATAATCTGTTCTGCATATAGGTTGAAAAGGTATGGAGATAGGATGCATCCCTGGCGTACCCCCTTCCCAATTTTGAACCATGCAGTGTTCCCTTGCTCTGTTCTGACGACTGCCTCCTGGTCCAAGTATAAGTTTCGCATTAGAACGATCAAGTGTTCTGGGATTCCCATTCTTCTCAGAGTCAGCCACAGTTTGTTATGATCTACACAGTCAAATGCCTTTGCATAGTCAATGAAACACAGATAGACATTATTCTGGTGTTCCCTGTTTTCAGCCAAGATCCATCTAACATCAGCTACAATATCTCTAGTACCACGACCCCTTCTGAAACCAGCCTGGACTTCTGGTAGTTCTCTGTTGATGTGCTGTTCCAGTCGTTTTTGGATAATCTTCAGTAAAATCTTGCTTGCATGTGAAATCAGTGAAATTGTTCTGTAGTTTCCACATTTGGTTGGGTCGCCTTTCTTTGGGATAGGAACAAATATCGATCTCTTCCAGTCAGTTGGCCAAGTGGTCGTTCTCCAGGTTTCTTGGCACAACTTGGTGAGCACGTCCAGGGCAGCATCTGTTAACTGAAATATGTCAATTGGTATACCATCTATTCCTGGAGCCTTATTTTTTGCCATGTCCTTCAAAGCAGCCTGAACTTCTTCTTTCATCACCATAGGCTCTTGCTCATATGTTGTTTCATGAAATTCTTCCTGTGTCTTCCAATTCTTTTCGATACAGTGACTCAGTATATTCCTTCCATCTTCTTTAGTTGTCCCAAATTATAAGATCTTGATCCCTGATTATTTTCTTTTAGTCATGTGAACTAATTTCAGCATTTTCTTCTTTTTTTTTAAATTGAGATCTTAATGCAAGTTTCCATATAACTTGGATTTCCATTCATTTATTGTTGTACATTTTCCTGCCTGCCCATCCTCACCCTCGCCCAGTTCGCTTTTCTCTTTGGAAAAGAAATTCTTTACTTGTTGTACAATCCCCGTCCCCGAGTCCACTTTACTCTGCAGCTCTTATTCTTGATTGTTGTCATACAAATCATATATTCACTTCCTAAAGAGCATGCCTCCAGAAACGCTATGAACTTTGATAAATTGATAAATGTCAATAGTTGTAGAGGGGCTTCAAGCCTTTTTTAAAAATTAATTTTAATGAAAATTTACAGACTTAGGTTTCCAGTCATTCATTGTTGCACCATTCTCCCTGTCAACCCCTCCCCCCAATTCCCTCTTCTCGAAAAGAAAAAGAAAAATTCTTTCATTGTTATGTAATCCCTCCCCTCAAGTCCAATTCATTATGCAGCCTTTACTCTGGATTTCTGTAATGACAAGAATACCCATTCTTCTTTCCCCTCATCTGTTTCAATGCAATATACATCATTCCTCCCCTCCTTTTCTGTCTTCCCTCAACCCTGATGTCAGCCCTATTTTACAACAGTGGCTCTATGCGGTATTTCTCTTTTTGTGACTGAGATATTTCACTCTGCCTAATACAACAACAGCATAATGTCCTCCAGAGTCATCCATTTTGAATAACATTTCATGAGTTCCTTGTTTTTTAATGCAGCATAGTATTCCCTTGTGTGAATATACCAGAGCTTCTCTATCCATTCATTTGTTGATGGGCACTTGGATTGTTTCCAGCTCTTTGCTATTGGAAACAAAACCGCGATAAATATGGGTGTGCATATATCTGCTTGGGTAGAAGTTATGGTTTCTTTAGCATAAATTCCCAGTAGTGGAATTGCTGGGTCAAATGGTATTTCTATTTGCAACTTACAGTGTTTGCACCATTTTACACTCCCCACCAACAGTGAATAAGAGTTCCAGTTTCTGCACAACCTCACCAGCATTTGATGTTTGCTGTTCTGTTGATTTTGCTATTCTTACTGGGGTGAGATGATATCTTATAGTTGTTTTGATTTGCATCTCTCTTAGAGCTAACGATTTTGAACATTTCTTTATGTGCTTATTGGCCAGCTGAATGTCTTCTTTGGTGAAGTGTCTGTTCATATCCTGTGCCCTTTTTTCAATTGGATTATTTACTTTTATCTTATGGTGCTCGAGTATTTTATAAATTCTAGATATAAGTCCCTTGTCAGACATGTCATTACCGGGAGAGGATAAAATACATGAATGGGACCTTCTAAGAATTAAATCCTTATGCACATCCAAAAATTTCTCCAACAGGGTAAAAAGGGAAGCCATAGATTGGGAAAAAATATTTGGTAATGACAAGGGACTTATACCAAACCTTTTGTTCATTGGGCTTCTATAAGTCATGCTCCACTCAAAGGCAATCAAAAACAAGAACAACATATTCCTTTTAAGCAGTTCTATTCCTCACCTGTTCCAAAGCAGTATACATCATTTATCCTCTTTTCTTAGTTTTCTCCCAACCACCATGTCAGTTCTGTTTTATAAGTGGCATTATGCAGTATATGTCCTTTTGTGACAGAGATATTTCACTCAGCAAAATGTCCTCCAGTGTCACCCATTTTGTATAATATTTCATGAGTTCCTTGTTTTTCAGTGCTCTCATCATTTTCTTAAACTGACAAGATAATGGTCATATTGATTGCCGTCATAAACAGGAGAAGGTCTATTAGAATAAAAACAGTTATAAGGAGTTGGGGGGAGAAAAATGGTTTTGGGCATCATTGCATTAGCTCCTACTCATAGCTATTTCATGAACAACTTTCTGAACTTTGTCCTATCGTATACCATCCTCACTATCTATGCCATGCTCGAGTTCATGGTGATAGTCACTATGTCAGTTGATCTGACTGAGAGTATTTCTCTCTTTCATTGACCCTCTACATTTCTCAGCAAGATATGTCTCCCCAAGGACTCCTGAAAATATGTCCAAAATAAGTGAAACTAAGTTTCACCATCCTTGTCTCTAAGATGCGCTCTGGTAACACTTCCTACAGATTTGTTTGTTCTTTTGACAGTATGTGGTATATTCAATGCTTTTGCCATTACCACAATTCAAAGGCTTGATTCTTCTTTGGTCTTTCCCAAAGAGGGTGATCCAACAGAATGTGGACATTATTAAACAATATCACATACAAGTTATATCTTGTTATTAAAACATGACTTAAAGGGAGCTCTGGTTGCCTAGTGGCAAGAAGCTGCACTGCAATCCCAGAAGTATGCGGTTCAACTCCATCAGATGCTCTGCTGGAGAAGGAGGGGAAATCTCCTCCTCTACCAGTTAGATCCGATTTGACGGTATACACACACACACACA
>NW_006399884.1:4357285-4393320 GCF_000299155.1 Elephantulus edwardii | reverse complement strand
TGACTGGGGTGAGATGATATCTCATAGTTGTTTTGATTTGCATCTCTCTTAGAGCTAGGGATTTTGAACATTTCTTCATGTGCTTGTTGGACATCTGAATGTCTTTTTTGGTGAAGTGTCTATTCATATCCTGTGCCCATTTTTCTATGGGATTATTTACCTTTATCCTGTTGTGGTGCTCAAGTATTTTATAAATTCTAAATATAAGTCCCTTTACTGACATGTCATTACCAAACACTTTTTCCCAGTGGTTTCCCTTTTTATCCTGTTGGAGAAGTTTTTGGATGTGCATAGGGATTTGATTCTTAGAAGGTCCCATTCGTCTGTTTTATCTTCTCCTGGTTGTAGATTACTAATAAATTTTTTAAAAAATTACTTAAACAGTGCATTGACAAGGAGTTGCCAAAAAAGAAGATAAATTCAGAAGAGACCATGGCAGGAGGGATATTATTGCTAAAGTCAGATCATGGTTGAAAACAGAGACTACCAGAAAAATCGTATATGTGTTAAATTGATTATTCAAAATCATTTAATTGGTTTGATCAAAAAAAGTATAAGAATTCCAGAGCACTTAATTATGCTCATGAGAAACATATCCATAGGCCAAGGAGCAGTTGTCCAAACAGAACAAGGAATGTGGTCTATAATCAGGAAACTTGTGTCTCAGAGTTGTACTCTTTCTCCATACCTATTCAATTTGTATGCTGAACAAATCATTTGAGAAACTAGACTTTATGAAGTCTTCTTCATGTAGCATTGAGGTTGAAGGAAGATTCTTTAACAACCTGCGTTATACAGATGACACAGCCTTGCCTGCTGAAAATGGAGTGGCCTTGAAATGCTTGCTATTCTATTTGTTAATAATCTTCACCACTATTTTACTTGCATTTGTTATTAATTATATTCATTAACTTTGTACCATTTAAACAGTACCAAACACTATAAAATAACACGTGAGTATAAATTGTTATTATTTTACTCTGCTTATTCTCCTTGGGTTGTCCCTCTCTTTACTTCCTTACATCCGCGTACTCCCCTAAACAGATGCTAAAATACTTAGTATTTTACTTCATTACAAAATCACATTGAGAGTTTGTGGTTGTTACAGAGAAAATTTAAATCAATATATTGAAGAACTTTATCTTATAAACTTCCTCTACAGGATTTGGAGGTAAATCAGTTTATTTTAAAACCATGATTAAAGTCACAGCAAAGTTAGAAAATTGAAGAAAGGGGGGAAAAGAGGAAGGAAAGGGGCAGAGAGGGGAAGAGAAAAAAGGAAAGGAATCTACATTTGAATTCACATGACAAAGATCCTATTTTACATCTGATTAACTCTATAGGAAATGACATTTGCTACAGTCAGAAAAACAGATGGTGAGAGAAACTAGAAAAATAAAACTCTTGAAAACTGAGAAGTAAAACATCACTGCTAATGTTCTAGGGCATTCTGCTGTGTTCCTATATCAGGTTCTAGTCTCTAACACAGTCACGTACTTTTTTATGCTCATGACTTCCAGCCTGAAATGGTTTCACAGGGCTGCTAAAGTAAGAAGTGAGTGGTGTGAGGTGCATCTGCTTGTGTGAGGTGGCTTGTGAGTTAGTGAGCGGGGCCTGAGCGGGAACAGTGGGGGTCATTCACACCCAGGAGACACCCCACCCTGAGCTGGGATGCTTTGCCAGCAGTCTCTGACTCATCTTCCTCTCGGGCACAAGTGTGGAAGTCCTCCATTTTGCTCTTAGTTCACATTTGTCCTTTTTAAACCAATGACTCATAGCTTGGAAAGACGTATGAAATAAGCGAGAAGGATATGTCACTGAGTTATTTATGGTCTTTCAATATACACATCCTAGGATCTCATGCATTTTAAAGGCAAGACTTTAAATATGAGAGGTTTACCAAGACAGCTGTAATGAGTTCTGCAAGAAAAAGAAAAATATCTGTTGCAAAAGAAATGGAGCCTGGTAGAACAATCATGCTTAAGAAAAATGCTGTCAAAAGGACACTTTTCTTCAAATGAATTTGCAAACATTCTTCAGCATTGTAATTCTTCTTGCCAGAATTTAATGCTGGGAAACCAACGGCTTTCAGTCTATTAGAAAGTGGTCCCATCTCTACATGGCATATATTACTTTAATACTTTAATGTAAATTAAACTCTTCTATGAATACTTTCTGGTCTTCTCAAATGTGTGCTATGCATCAGAAAGCTGGGCAATGACTAGAGATGATAGAAGGAGAATTGATGCCTTTGAGCTGGAGAAGAGTGTTGCATATACCATGG
Organism: Elephantulus edwardii; assembly: GCF_000299155.1. NCBI lineage: Eukaryota > Metazoa > Chordata > Mammalia > Macroscelidea > Macroscelididae > Elephantulus > Elephantulus edwardii. The sequence goes on along the minus strand of NW_006399884.1, from coordinate 4,391,036 downwards.
TCTGTTAAGAGAACAAATAGGTTCATCCTGGAGAGGGTGAAACTAGGCTGCTCTTTGGAGGTAAGGATTTTGAAGCTTAGTTTGACATATTTTGAGTACGTTGTAAGGAGGGACTAGTCCTTGGAGAGGACATCATGCTTGGCAGGATGGAGGGACAGAACAAGAGAGGGAGACCCTTGATGAGATGGACTGACTCAGTGACTGGGGTAATAGGAGTAGGTATGTCAGAAACAATAAGATTGGCACCGGACAGAGCAGGGTTTAAGGCTGTTGTACATAGGGTCACTATAAGTCACAGGTGACTTGACCACACATAACAACACAATAAAATTAATACTTCCTTAGCCAAATCTCAATTGCCTAAGAAATCAGACAGTTAATTAATTATGGAGTTTTATGATGTGAAAATAGAAACTTCAAAAAAGGCATACACAATGCCTGTCCTTATCATTACCAAACCAGGCATACCTCACTTACTCTTTTATTCAGCAATTACATGTCAAGTATCTACCATGCCTCAGGTAGTAAGTATCCCAGACATTGAATATACAGAAGTATGTCAGCTCTGGCAGTTCATTTCCTCCTGGACTGAGTTTACTTTATGAGAAAAGACAGAAATCAGCAAATAATAAGATACAATATTCTTGACAGTTGGTGCTAGAAAGTGAAGTAGAGAGATAAGACCTTGCTTATCCGGATTAAGGTACTAAATACATTGTGGAAGCTTGATGATTTAAGCATTTAACTGAGCTCAAAGAAAATACTTATGAGAAGGCATTGGTTTGTAAGATCATTTAAGCAGAAGGACTATTGGTGCATGGCCCTGAGGATGGGAAGAGAATAGGACCTCTGAGGTAAAGAGAGATGAGTATAGTTGAAAAACAAAGAGCTGCAGTGAAAAAGTAGAGATGAAGCTGGTGAAAGGCAGAAGTCTAATGAGGAAAGCTTTCAAGACTACATTAAAAACAAGGGGCTTTCTGCAAGGAATAACTGCAAGTCATTGGAAGCAAAGCAATGACATGACCAGATGCAAATTTATAAATATAACTAACTTTTGGTAAAGGTGTTGGTGGAGAAAGAGGTAAGAGGTAAGATAGCACTCCAAGCATCTTGGTCCAAGAAGATGGCAGAAAGGAAAACATGGAAGAAGTGGTGCTAAAGTGAGAAAGTCTTATCATTAAGAAGACTATTGTTTTCATGTGTCAGAGAAAGCTGGATAAAGAAATATAATGTAGAATAAGAGGAAGAAAGAAATATAATGTCGAATAAGAGGGGAAGAGTCTCTCTGTAAACATTTCACTGTGAATTAATAGAAAAAATAAAAGCAACTTCTCATCTATATTAAATTAATAATTGCATATGCTAATTTCTTACAATTTTTTTTCTGCTCTTTTCAATAAAATGGCTAATTCACACTGCAGTCCACAGGCAATAGAATCCCTAGTCAGAGTCATGGCGGAATAAGGTGAAGAGTGGAGATTTCTAACCTGAGTTAGAGGCACTAAATGATAAAGAGCTGAGTTCACACCCTTTTGGAAAGTAGCGTGTCTTTAGTTTGGTAATATTTTCTTTTTGAAGTGTAAGTGTAGAAGAAAGGGTGTATTGGTTTTTAGGCAGCCAAAGGGTACTATTACATCATCTGAACCTTCTATAAATTTAGAGACCTTCACATTTTATACATATTCATAGGAGGTGTACCACATTAAAGAAGCAAACCATGACACATTCATGATCTGAATCTTGGAATCATTATTGAAATTTTTTAGTAGCAAGGGGATTGACATTATTCCTAAACTAAAGAATCACACTTGCCCAACTTATTATGAATTGAAAACTAGAAGGGAAAAAAAAATGGGTCCTGATAGAGTGTAGTATTAGTGGTGGCAACATCAGGCTTATTTGTTGTTCGTTTTTGCTCATTTGTTTATTTGTTTGTTTTACCTCTCAGGCATTGCAGAAGATGTATTATCAGCAGCTAAGCCTAGAAACCACTAGCAACTGTGTAGACAGGTCACACCCTCAAGGTCCAATCCTCAGAGATGGTAACAATCTCATTTTCAACAAACTACATGATGCACTTTTTGGTTATAGTCCTTGTTACATCAACTCTACACTTCTTTGTTTCCTCTTCCCAGCGAGTCTGTGAGAATCCTAATATCCTTTCAGTTAATCTTTCCTTCATTTTAATCTGGGGCTGAGACAAAAATCTTTGACTGGTATAGTAATTATTCTTTCAGAACAAAGGGTGAGTGTGTGAGTATGAAGGTCAAGAGTCATGTGACTAAGATGGGAGCACCACAATGTCCTTGGCAGGGCTCTACGACAGCGAGGGTATGACTGAAGATCTGCATAGGTTTCTAGGAGCCTGTGCAAGAATCAGGAACATCTGTGAACTCTTCAGATTCTCCATTTCTCTCTGCATCTGGAAGCAAAGCAGAGCTTTTACATAATTCAGAAGCTGGAGGAAGTGGTTTTGCCCATTAAGTGATATTGAGTTTCTTGTTATAATTTAAACAGGTGGGGTCTTAAGTATTAAATAAAACTTTTTATTGTGGTTTGGGTAGAAGTTTACTGAGGAAATAAGTTTTGCATTCAATAATTTTATACATACTTTGTTTAAAAGTGCTCACAATATAGAAGCACTTTTCTTACTTCCTATCTAAAGTCATTATTTCTACCCATCCTTCTTTCTTGCCTTTAAAAAAAATCCACAAATAAATTTTATGTATTTGTATATTTTACTGCAATAAGACTTTTCCCTCTTATAATCATCCTGCTAATAACTACATTCATGAAAGCATGTAAACCAGCTACTTCATGCCTCATGCCTTAATATCCCCACTTTAGATAGCTCAATTCTGGTGGCCTAGTGGTAAGGAGATTCACTGCAATCCTGAAGGTACACAGTTCAAATCCACCAGTGGCTCCATGTGAAAATAAAATGCCTGTGAAAATCCACTGGAGGGTCAACTATGGGTAGGTTTTGACTTGACAGTAAACAACAACAACAATCAAACAAATACTCTGAGGGAACAAGCTTTTGCTGAAGGATCCTCTGTTCAACCTGGAAACTAAGCATCTGCATCCACAAGCAAAGCCCAGTCCAGAGCACAACATCAGGTTGTAGCAACCAAAACAAGCTCACAACATGCATCATCTTCTCTTCATCTGGTTAGGTTCTGGTGAATTCAACTAGATTCAAATGGCCATCAGCAACAAACTCAGGAGTCTACCTTTCCCTCTGCATTCCAGACCTGTTGGTCCCTTCACTCAGCCCTAACCCATACATGGGGCCAAATCAACAGGCCATGGGTCCTCATGACTACTTGCTTTTCAAGCCAACAACCCTGCCCTGCTCATCCATATATACATTTATGCTCCGTGGACAATGCTGAAGGAACACATTCAAGCTCAATCTCCATTGTTGTATTCCTACCATTTCTACTTCAGTGGATCCATCTTTCCCGCCTTTTGAGTTTCATTTTCAAGCCAACAACCCTGTCCTGCTCATCCATATATACATTTATGCTCCGTGGGCAACGCTGAAGGAACACATTCAAGCTCAATCTCCATTGTTGTATTCCTACCATTTCTACTTCAGTGGATCCATCTTTCCCGCCTTTTGAGTTTCATTTTGGAAAAACAGTTTATTTGGTTTGTATGGTTAATTTTACAGACGATTATGTTCTGCTGTGGTGTTATTATTCACTTAACAAACAAGTCTATTATATGATTGAAAGTTGATCCCTGAGGTGGGTTCAGTTCCAGACTTGAAGAGTGGCTCAGGATCACAGGTGCAGATTCTGATAATTTCAATTGGAGGAGTAAGTTTTGGTCTTTTCATTTAGTTAGCTGGGCATAGTATGTACTTTAAACTGCTGAAGTCAGTATATACCACCAATAATCTACCAAAACCTAAAGACTTTAAAAAGAAACCATTGTGGAATTGCCAAAACCATGGAATGTACCTAATTCTTTAATGTGACAATGTCTGTTGTGGGCACTAAGAATTTTGTAGAAATTAACTTTGAAGAAATTTTTTATTACTCCCTAATGCTCAGTGGCTGGGGTAATAGGGGTGGGTATGTCAGAGATGATTAGGTTGGCTCACGATAGAGCAGGGTTCAGAGCTGTAAACTCAACACAACTAAATACAAGTGACTAATTGACACTTAACAACAATAATCCTATAATAAATTACTTCGGTGTCAATTTGAGTAAGTTATGATGTCGATTGTTTAGTAAAATACTAACTCCATTGTTATTTTACAGCAGTTGTGCATTGTTAAATCAGTTAGTGCCAGTATAGCAGATTACCTTCCATAATGTGAGCAGGCCTCAATTAATAAGATAAAGATCTTGGAAGCAAGTAGGGAGTTTCCCTAGGGTTGGACTTCTCCAAAGAGAAACTTGGTTTTACCCTCTCCAGGACAGAAATATTTGCTCTTTTAGTGGTCCACAGTATGTTGAAAACTCTTCACCAGCACCACAACTCAAAAGCATCCATTCTTCTACCAGCCTTAGTCATTGTCCAGCTCTCTGATGCACAGAAAGTAATTGAGAAGACCATGACAACCTGGATCAGGCATTCCGTACTTACAAGATTGATGTCATTGCCCTTTAGTACTCTGGAGAGGTCTCTGACAGCACATTATCCCAATGCAATTTGCGTTTTGATTTCCTGACTGCTGGTGTCGAGTCTTGATTGTGGAGCCAAAACAATTGGAGTTGCTAACAACCTCAATCTCCTCTCCATCTGTCATGGTGCTGCCAATTGGTCCAGTGGTGAGAATCTTTGTCTTCTTGATGTTGACCTTCCCTCTATATAGAAGACTAGAGTTCTTGATCTTCTGCAGCAAGCACCTCAGTTTCAGCAAGGAAGGTTGTATCATCGGTATACAGCAGTATTGTTTTTGTTGTTGTTTTGTGCCATTGAGTCATCTGCAACTCATAGCAAATTCCTAAACTCTGCTCTATCCAGTGCCAATCTTACTGTCTCTGACACACCTAACCCCATTATTCCAGTCACTGAATAAATGAAGTAATTAGCATGATGGTACTTGGGAAATCTTTTTCAGAGAGAAGATATGATAGCATGTTTTTTTCATGAATAAAAATAACCTTATAGGCAAGGAAAACAGATCATGCAGGAGAAAGGGGAAGAGTAGAAATGATATTTTTGAATATTGATCTCATTTTCTCTTTCCCATTTTAAAACGGCAATGCTATATTTGTCTCATCTCTGAAAATTACTTTTTAATCCACCAAAAATTTCAAAATAAGCTTTTAATCAATATTCTCTATATTTTTAATATGTAAACAATGGCAAATTTTGTATTCCATTAAATCTATTTCATATATAATTCAGTTTATACATTAATCATATACTTAGCTACCATGATGATATATTTTATTATTTCTCATTTTTAAAGAGTACTATTTATGATAATGTCATTGGTTTCTTAATCAGCTGAAGGCTATTTGAAAAATGTCAACCCAAGATCTAACAGTAGAGAATGAGAATCGACAGTGAAAGGCAGCATTGGAAATGAAAAAGTCAAAGGCTTGGGTGACCACAGTGGTGTAATACATTCAGCGAAGGGAAAATGTTATCATCAAGAATTTTACAGGAATAATTTTAACATAAAGTAAACAGTTATCTAAAGTGATAAATCTTAAAGAACTGAGGAAAAGCAAGTCCCAACCATCTCTAGAAGGCATACAGAAGAAAATCCATTTGACCCAGCTATTCCACTGCTTGGGATTTACCTCAAGGAAATTAGAACCGAGACACAAATTCAGACTTGACACCAAGGTTCATAGCAGTGTTATTCACCATTGAAAGAATGTAAGAACAGCCCAAATATTCAACCACAATCCAATGAATTGAGAAATTGTGATATATTCACACAATGGAATACTATGCAGTACTCAGGAGCAATGATTTAGCAAATTACTACATAACTTGGGAGGGACTGGAGAGCATTATGCTGAGTGAACTCATTCTCAAAAGGACAAATACTGTGTAAGACCGTAATTGTAGAAATAGATAACTAAATAAATGTATATGAGGATCTAAGTGGAGGGGGAAGGTAGGAGCAGAAGTACGAAGACTGGCAAGGAGGGGTAAGTCATAGGGTTGCACAATTTAATGGGTAGTCAGAGAGGGTAAAGAAAATGGAAAAGATCTGCAGGGATCTGGAAAGATGGGGTAATTGTGAGCAAAGTTTATTGTTGATTAATTTTACAAAATGGAAATTATGATATGAAATGAAACAGAATGTGAATGAAGCATAGTGTGAAACACAAGGTATACAAACTTTATAACCATACCAATATAAAAAATGTTTTTTCTTACTAAAAAAAAAAAAGAAGAAGGCATAGGCAATGCTGGAACCCCTTGGTTTAGCTTCCACAGTCTTTTACTTTTCTAGCTCGTCCATAATGAAGTACTACACATTGGATGAGTTACAAGAAGTCAAATGTATTACCTCACACTTCTGGAAGCCAAAGACAGGAGGGTAAGCAAGTTTGGAGGCAGGAATGGTAGTTTTTCAGTAGAAGCATCCTGAACATTTTACCCAAACATGTGACCTTGGCCGTGGCCTTAGCTACTTAGGAGACTCCAGTAGTTTCCACACATTTTCAAAGTCCAGTTCTTGGCCTATTCTGTTGGATCTGAATCTACAAACTGAAATCCTCTTTCACTTTTCTAATCAAGGTCATTTCTTTTTCCTATGAGATAAATTGTTGCATGTAGGAGAGTTAGAAGGTTGTTTAAACCATTTAAAGCACAAAAGGAAAAATCAGTTCATTGCCATCAAGTTGAATCAGACTCAGAGCTCACACTCCAGAAGGTTTCTGAGGCTATAAATCATACAGCAGGATACTGCCCATATTTCTCCTGTAGAATAACTGGTGAATTCAAACAGCAAGAGAGTTGCAGCCTTTGGGTTTTAGCACAGCTTCCTGTGTTCTATATTCCATGCCACCAAAGCTGTATATAATAGAAAAGTGGCCTGAATTAAAATAAAGTTTCTTGTTGTATACTGTTGAGTTGGAATCTATCCATAGTTGGTTCTCTATGGGATTTTCAGAAACAGTAAATTACACAGGAGGAGAATGCTCATCACCCTCCTGTGAAGCAACTGGTGGATTCAAACTACATAGCTATGTGTTGGCAGCAAAATTCCTTACCACTAAGCCACCATTTGTTGTTGTGTGCTATTGAGTTGTACCCTATCCATAGTTGACCAATGTTTCCAGAGGCAGTTAATTGTACCAGAGGAGATTACCCATCTTTCTCCTGTGGAGTAGCTAGTGTATTTGAACCACATGCCTTTGAAATTGCAGTGCAGCTTCTTGCCACCAGAGCTCCAGAGATCCCTAATATAGCTTAAAATAAAGGTAACAAGAAGAAAAGGAAGGTAGAAAAGAAATAATTTCTTAAATGTTGGGATAACAAGATGAAAAAGTGATGACTTCTAGCCTGAGTGAATGAAATGGCTAGCAGGTTTCCAAACATAACAAGGAATAAAAACAAAAATAATTAAAGGAACTACCAGTATGGATTAATTTTGTGATAATGTAGATAATTATTTCCATTTTATGAAAGCAGAATCTGAGACTTCTATGCTAATGTTCTAGGAGACAGAAAATAAGCAGAAGAGTAGAAGAATGAGTCTGGGAAAAGGTGAAGGATAAAGATGGAGCTTTGAGAGTCATCAGAAACTGAAATCATGAGAGGAAATGAGATCATTCTGGAAGAGCTCTTAGCATGAGAACAGTGGACATCTGGAGAATACCATAATTTAGGAGATGAGTTTGTAAAAGAAGCCTGAGAAATAAATCACAACATGCTGGATCACAGTTCATTTCCTGATGAGATGGTACAATTTTAATTACTCTTTCTAGTTTCCTTGGACATGTAGTGCCACTTAAAAATCAGCTCTTTGTCCATGAGCAACGACTTAAATATTTACTACATGCCTCAATTTTCTTTTTTTTGTTTGTTTGTTTGTTTGTTTAGTCTTTTTTTATGCCTCAATTTTCTAACCCAAGATACAACTCACTCCTTCTTGGTTGGAAACTGCTAGCTTCAGGACTTGAAGAGGAACAAATGTCTCTGATTTTAGGTAGTTTTACCCAAAGGTAAATTTACAATAGAATCACACGGAAAAGCTATTTTGTTTCTTACTAACAAACCCACATTGACCTCTTCTGTGTGTATGATTTCTCCTTTTCCCCAGCACTATCCTGAGTCTATTGCTCTTAGAAAAACAGAGTTTTGTGCCAGACAACCAGTAAGAATCTGTTTGACCCACTAGGGATGCTACCACTAGAGGTATTCCTAAACACTTACAGACTTGCAACCTTATTTTTTTTTTTATCTTTGCTGTTGTTAGGTGCTGGTGTGTAGGCTTTGACTTATGCTGCTGTTGTTATGTTGGGTCCAGTCATCTATGACTCTAGTGGCCTTGTGAACAACAGGTCTTAATTTTGTCCTAGTCTACACTGTTTTCATGATCTCCAACCTGGTCAAGACCATTGCTATAGTTGATGTGTCAGTCTGTCTTGTTGAGGATCTTCCCCTCTTCTTCTGACTTCCCACCTTTCCCAGAATGACATCCTTTTCCAAGGACTGGTCATTACTAACAACATGGATGTGAGACAAAATTTCACCATCCTTGCATCTAAGGAGCAATCATGTTTGAGTTTTTTTGGCAGTCTATGGGGTATTTTGTATTCTTTGCCAACATTGCAATTCAAAGCCATCCATTCTTCTTTGGCTATCCTTCTGGTTCATAGTAATCTTTAGCATAGCAAATCAAATTTATATCATACCCAGAGCAAGTTAAATTTGTATCATTGGTCAAAATTTATAAAGATATAAACTTTGTTGACAATTATAAAGCCACCCTTGTATCTTTCCCTTGGCCCATTAACCTTCCTAGAATTTATGTTCCTATAATACAGTCAAAAGTCTGTCATTAGACCAGATGGTTACATACATGACTATTATCCAATAAGCATTAAAAGCAAAAATTGATATATTTGAAAGAAGAAAGGACAAGATTGAAAGATCGAAATCCATCCAGATTTTCTATACTTAGCCTACCTTGAAGATTTCAGAAATGTCGGCTTCCACAATTGCTTGTGTTGATTCCTTAAAATACATCTATTTAAATTTATATGTATAAAACCTGCATACACATAGACACACATACGTTGCTGTTAGATGCTATAGAGCCAATTCCAACTCATAGTGACCCTATGTGATATTGCAGAGCTGCCTTTAGAGTTTTCCAGACTGTTCTCTCATTTTTTTTAAAGTTTCTTTTAGATTGTCTTGTCTTACGGATGCATATCCGTAGGTCTTTCTCCCCTGCAGAACTATTGGTAGGTTCAAACTGCTAACCTTTTGGTTAGTATCCAAGCATTTAATTGCTGAGTCACAAGGGCATCTAATGTGTGTGTGAGAAAGAGAGAAAGAGATGTAGGGTATGTGTGTGAGAGAGACAGCAAGATAGTGGCATGTTTGTGTGTGTATGTGTATTCGAGAAAGAGAGAAGTGGGGGCGAGTTCTAGTGGTGCAGTAGTTAAATATTCACCTGCTAACCTAAAGATTGATGATTTGAACACAGCAGTAGCTCTGTGGGATAAAAATGTGGGTGTCTGCTTCAATAAGGACGACAACCTTGAAAATCCTATAGGAAGTTCTACTCCACCTGTTAGTGTCACTATGAGCCCTCACGAATGTACTATTAGTTCTCATTTTGTAAAGAATGCTTGCTTTGAGGATTTTAAGCCAATAAAGAAAAAGAAATTTATCAACTGACACCAACAGAAAGAACTTGAATAATAACTGAAAAACATCCACTCATTTAACTACTGCTGTTATTGTATGCCATCGAGTCAGAACCGACCCATAGTTGATCCTCCCAGTGGCTTTTCAGAGGCAGCACTGCACAGGAAAAGATTGTCTGTCCTCCCTCAGAACAGCAGGTGGATTTGAACCCTATGCTTTCGAGATTGCAACATAGATTCTCTCTTTTTTTTTAACTCTTTTTATATTACTCTGATTTCTTTATAAAGTTTGAATACACTGTTTTTCACAGATGATTCTTCTCATTTCTTTCATCCGCCCCACCCATAGAATTATGCAACCCTATGGTTAACATCCTATCCCCTCATCCTCATTCCTTTATTCCATCCTCCCCCCAAACCTTGGATCCTCATACTCATTCTACAACAATGGTTTTATACAGTATTTGTCCTTGTGGGACTGAGTTAGTTCACTCAGCATAATGCTCTCCAGGTCCTCCCAAGTTAGGTAGTAATTTACAAAATCATTGTTCCTGCATGCTGTGTCGTATTCCATTGTATGAATGTACCACAACTTCTCAATCCATTCATTTGTGGTTGAATATCTGGGCTGTTCCCATGTTCTTCTAATGGTGAATAATGCTGCTATGAACATTGGTGTTCAAATCTGTGTTTGAGCCTCAGTTCTAATGTTCTTGGTATATATTCTAAGAAATGGAAAAACTGGTTCATATAGAATTTTTATGTTCAGCTTTTTGAAGAAATGCTAAACTGCCTTTCAGAGTGGTCGTACTATTCTACAATCCCACCAACGATGTAAAAGGGTTCCTTTCTCATCACATCCTCTCCAACATTTATTACTTGCTGTCCTGTTAAACTTTGCCACTGATACTGGCAACACAGATTCTTACTACTATGTTATCAGAGCTCCCATTGACTCTGAGTCATTTATTGATACCCTTGTCAATACCTGTTTCCATATTGTGGTAAAGATAGAAAACACACACTAGACTGTCATGCAAATGAGAGAAGAAACAGATACATAAACAGTGTTTTTTCAATAACTGTAGCTGTGAAGAGAAAATGTGAAAGAATAAAGAGATAAAAACTGAGAGAAGTATCATTCTTTCAAAAAGAGACTTGTGTATTTTACATCTTTATCTTTTATGCAGCAAATAGGAAGTATTTTTAATTGCTTTAAAAGAGAGAGATAGAATAATGGTTTTAATAAAATGATATAGAAGTGCAGAAGTTTGAGGAATGGTTTGATAAGACTTCTCCTCACCTCCAGAAATTAATGACCACAGTTGTGCTGACATTGCCATCCTTGGATTTTCCAAACTAGAGACTGTTGAACAGGTGATAAAAAAGGAAGTAGTATATGTTAAGGAGATAGTCAAGAGGCCGTTTCCTTACAATCCACACTTTGGTAACCCAAGTTCCACACTTACATCACACAGACCCTTCTTATTTGTAGACTTTTGAAATTGCTTGAAATTTGCCTCCAACCCCAAATTGAGTTAGCTTAAACTCTGTTCTAATCGCTGATGTTTAGGATGAACACAGGATCCTTCTATCAGATACCGTCTTCTCTATGAAGTACGACAATCAAGAAATAATACTCATTTTTCATTTTTAGGAATGAAAGCTCACTAGGGAAAAGAGTCAACAGTGCTCTCTCCCCATAGTATCTCATCCACAGGTGGCATAGTTCCAAGCACTGTTCTCTAGGAATATTTAATTGTTCATTTCCCCCATTGCAGTGGAAGGGCTTCACTTTCTGGCACTTGATGGCTTTAACAATCAGCCTTCTGCTTGTGGAATTTTGGTATGTAAGGATAGATAAAAGGGTTGAATAGATGCTATTTTAAGGTAAGATTTTTTAATAATCCTCTTCCTGTTCCCTTAGGAAACTAAGAATGCTCCTTTGCTTACAGGCAGTACCACAGGCTAATAGTTAATGTCTATATGTTATGTGCTAGTTATTGTTTTTAGTGATGGTGGTAGGTGCCTTCAAGTCGCATACCACCTCTGTGAACAATAGATTTGAACCCCATCCCATGCCATCCTTATCATTCCTGACACACTTGAGTTTATAGCTGCCATGTATGTATTTATCTGTCTCACTGAGAGTCTTCTCCTTTGCCGACCCTCTACCTTTCCAAGCACTGAACAGTGTCCTCCAGCAAGAAGGAATAACCTGCTTTAACAACATGTCTAAGATATGTGAAGCAAAGCTGCACCATCTTTGTCTCCAAAGAGCACCCTGGTTGCACCTTCTCTAAGACGTAATTGTTTGTTCTTTTGGCAGTCCATGGGATATCCAGTACTCTTCTCCAATGACACAGTTCAAAAGCATTTTTTTAAACATTTTATTGGTATGCATATAATTATTCATATATAGCTTGTTTCATTCGTGGACATAGAGGGGTTTGTGTAAGTGTGTGTTTTTCACTTTCCTTCACCGCCAGTTTGTTTCATTCAATCATTCTCATACATTGTGTTTTATAAAGTTAATCACCATTGGACAATACCCACCATTACTCCATCTTTTCAGGTTCCCACCAGATCTTTGCCATTTCCTTTACCACCTCTTTCTACCCTCCAAGTTGTGCAACCCTATGATTTCCCCCCTGCCCATCCTCACCCCTCTACTCCCACCTTTTCTCACTTTGGGTCCCTATACATATTTTACTAGTTATCCTTCTGTATTTACAGTAATGGTCTTATGTAGAGAATGTGGAGATATTGGAACTCACATACACTGCTGATGGGATTATAAAATGGTAGGTACAGCCAATGGAAAGCAGTTTGGTGTTTCCTAAAAAAAGGTAAAAACAGAAACTCCATATATATGATCCAGCTATTCCACTACTAGGAATAGACCTCAAGGAAATCAGAACTGAGACACAGAGATTTGTTCAACAATATTCATGTTGTTGTTGTTGTTATTGCATATCATAGAGTCGAAAACAACCCATAGACGACCCTCTGGCATGTATTTTAGAGAGATTTAATCTCACAGGATGAGATTGTTCATCTTTCTTCCACAGAGCAGTTGATCACCTCGAGCCATGTGCCTCCAAGATTGTGGTGAAGCTTTTTGCCACTAGGCTACCAGAGCTCCCTCCCAATATTCATAGCAGCCTTATTCACCATTGCAAGAACATGAAAACACCTCAAATATCCAACCACATCCAAACAGATTGAGAAGTTGTGGTACATTCACACAATGGAATACTATGCAGGACTCAGGAGCAACAATTTCAAAAAATACTACATAACTTGGGAGCGATTCCAGGGCATTGTGCAAAGTGAACTAAGGTAGTCTCATAAAGGCAATGATTCTCTTTCTGTCATCTTATCCAGAACTAAATTGAAAATTCATGTTTTCAGTAGCTCAGCCTCGATGCTGAATTCATACTTCTCATCCACACTATAATGGCTTTCACCCAAAATAATATGACTAACAAAGCAAAGATAATGTGCTCTTTGCCTCTGGGTTACACTCAAATGTTTCTCCAAAATAAGAAAATTTTACCTTTGATATGCAGAGATGACTGAACAAAGAAAACAAATGGAGAGGAGACTGGAGGTTTGACTTCTCTGGCATCCTAATTTTATCTCATCCTAAGTCTTCTTGTTCTTGCTTATATTAACTTCATCTTTGGGGCCAGGAATCTGACTTTTCCAACCCAACTGGAATGTAGATAACCAGATTTCAGGTCATTTTTTAAAATAGTCTACAGGCAGAAAGCCTCCCTTAGCAAAACATATTTCCTTCCCTATCTACTTTTGGGAGGTCTAATATCAAAGCAAGCACATCATTTTATCATAGAACATTATTGGATAGTAAAAGAATTTATTACACATAACTATTCTCATCTTTTTACATGGTTGTACCCCAAATAAGCCATATTTTAATAAATTACTTTGTAACTGCAAATATGGGTAACTTTCAGCAAAAGACAAGACACCTATATCTTCCTAATAATTGCTGAATTTCTATGATTCTGAACCAATCTACTTGCTGCATATTGTGTTGCAGCAATAGACAAGGGTGGGTCTTTTTGCTTGCTTGTTCTTTTTGCTTCTTTGTTTTTACTTCATGTAATTAAAAAAGCAAAGAGAAAATACAGACTTACGTAATTTTTTATCAGAACTGCATTTCTCTGGTTCTCTGTGCATGAACAGCATCCCATGTTAGGATTCTGTTAGAGTAGCTAAAAATAGTCAGTTTTCATATCTGCACTCCACAGAGAATCTGTTTCCACAATAATATCCTGCATTCAATAGACCCTGTGATTGCCACATACCCACCAGTGAACCAATTACTAAGTCCAGACATGAGCTGAATGGCAGGTTCCAAGAGAGTCACGGGATTGAATTCAAAGAAAGGTGAACAAACTGCTTCCATGCATTTTATTGGCCCTGAAAACCCACTATAGGGGTTTTCAGCTATAAGTTGGTTCCGATTCAGTGGTGCACAACAACAACAGGGTCAAATGGGTTCTAAAAAGCAGAAATTGGAAGCTATAGAAAGTAAAGTCAACCAGTAAATTTGGAGGACAGTTAAATCTCCATGATAATATTCAAATGAGAGAAACTGAAGAGATAGTCAAGTACAATTCTATAATACAAAAAAAGCAGATCTTTATGAAATAAAATTAAAGATATTATTTTTAAGTATAAATAGAATACCACATATTGTGTTGTTCTTGGTTGCCATTGAGTCAACTACAACTCATAGTGAGCCTTATAAACAACAGATCTGAACCCTGTTTTATCCTGTGTCATTCTCACATTTCTTGACACATTAGAGCCCATTGCAGCAGTCACTATGTCAATCCACCTGGTTGAAGGTCTTCGTCTCCTTCACTGACCAACCACCTTTTTGAGCATTGTGTCTCTGTCCAAGGAAAAGCCACTCCTAGCAACATGTCCGACGGATATGAGGTGAAGCCTCATCATCTTTGCCTCCAAAGAGCACTCTGGCTTCATCCTCTCATAGACGCATTTGTTTGTTCCTTTGGTAGTCATTGGGATGTTCAATGCTCTTCTCCAATACCATAGCTCAAAGGCCTCAATTCTTCTCCTGTCGTCCTTATTCATTGAAAAACAAGGAACTCTTGACCCTGGAGGACATTATGCTGAGTGAAATATCTCAGTGACAAAAAGTACAAGTATTGAATAATGCCACTATTATAAACAGGACTTTCATGGGAGTTGAGATGGAACTTAGATAAAAGGGGATAAATAATGGAAACTGGACTGAACATATTAAGTAAATAACTGTTTAAAAGAAACATATAATTAGGTATTATTTGCATGACAACAGTCTAGAATAAGAGCTGCATAGCTAAGTGGATTGGAAGAAATTTTTTTCATTTTTCTATTCTTTTTTAAATTTTTTAATTTATTTATTTTTCATTTCAATGAACATCTACAGAGATTTTGGAATTCCATTCATTCATTGTTGCACCCTTCTCCCCGCACACCCCCCCCCCCACCCCCCTGTTTTCTCCTCTCCTTGAAAAGCAAAACTCCCTCATTGGTACACAATCCCCCCCCAGCACATCCCCCAACCCCAAATATAATCCACCAAATTTTTAAATTATTATTAATTTACTTTTCTCCCTGCCCATCCCTCCCTCCCCACAATTCATCCTTATCTTTGAAAAGTAAAAGAAAAATACTTTCAATGTTATACAATCCTTTCCCCCAAGTCCACTCCCCTATGCAGGCTTCATTCTGGACTCCTGTCATGACAATAATGCCTAATTACATATCCCTTTTAAACCATTTTCTCTCTCATCTGTTTCAATGCACTATACATTATTTATCCCATCATTCTCAGTCTCCTCCCAACCCCGAGGTCAGTCCTGTTTTACAACAGTGGCACTAGACAGTATTTGTCCTTTTGTGACTGAGATATTTCACTCAGCGTAATGTCCTCCCAGGCCACCCAATTTGAATAATATTGCATGAGTTCCTTGCTTTTCAATGCAGCCTAGTATTCCATTGTGTGAATATACGACAGCTTCTCTGTCCATTTGTTTGTTGATGGGCACTTAGGTTGTTTCCAACTCCTTGCTGTTGTGAACAAAGCCACAACAAACATGGGTGTGCATATATCTGCTTGGATGTCAGTTATGGTCTCTTTGGAGTATATTTCCAGTAGTGGAATTGCTGGGTCATATGGTATCTCTATTTGCAACATTTTGAGAAAGTGCCACACCGCCTTCTACAGTGGTTATACCATGGCAGAATTTTTTTTAAAACAGAAAAGCAAACTGTGGGGGAAGAGTATGGAGGAAAATGTGCAACAATGAATGAATGGAAATCCAAGTTTTCAGTAAACTTGTGTTAAAAATCTCAATTTTTAAAAAGAAAAATAAAAGAAGTCTTTAAGATGAGGAAAAACTCTGCACTAATATGACATCATTCACATAATCAATGAAAGCCTGTATTAAATATGTTAGAATTCTAACACATATTGGGGAGAGTGGAGTAAGGACAAAATTAAATACAATAACAGTGCTCTTTCCAAAAAATTTCAAGGATTTCCTTCTATGAAACTTAAATTTTTCATGCTGACTTTCTGGATCTCATTATAAGTTTCCAAAAGAGAATTTTCAGACCCAAATCACAAGATACTACAACTATTCCATGAACACAACTTAGCAAATAGCAGTTTTTAGAAAATCTTCTACCATTAGAGGAATAATATTTTCAGAGACCATAAAATTAACAAAATATGCATTATAAATTTATGAAATACAGAAAACACGTTCTTATTAGTTACAATCATCACATTTGCAAACACATTGAGGTTGGCCCCAAAGTGGTTTTTTAAATGTAGCTAACTAATAAATGTTTTAAAATAAAGAGATATAATGGAAATGTTGAGTATAATATGAATATAATCCTCTGCTTGAAGGATTTCCAAGTTTTCCAGTTCATAAAAGGTTTTATATTCAAATAAAAAAATTTAAAAAGGTTTCATATTTCAATTGAGATGTATGTTAATGTCAAGAGATAATGGTACATTGCAAGCACTCCAAAAAAAAAAAGCACAAATTTACTTACAACATATGATGACAGTAAGCCTTTTATCCCTGAGTATAACAGGTAAGAACTAAGAATCCCAACACCCTATTAAAAATATATTTAATTCCAAAAGGCATGTAGACTTTACCTCTAATGCTATATTTATCATTTAAATTTATTAACATGGTACATATAACAATAATTCTACAAACTTTCCATAATAGAATTAACTCATCACTCTTGATGCCAACAGCCAGGAAATTAAGAGACTAATTGCATTGGGAAAGTCATCTGTCAGGAACCTGTCCAGAATACTGAAGAGCTACGATGTCAGGCTGGAGACTAAGGTGCCCCTGATCTGGGCAATAGTCTTCACAATTGTGTGTCATGCATTGGAGAGCTGGACAGTGAGTAGGGATAATAAAAAGACAATTGAAGCCTTTGAGCTATGGTACTGGAGAAGAGTGTTGTATATACCATGGACTTCTAGGAGAACAAACAGGTTTATTCTGGAGAGGGTGAAGCTGGTCTGCTCCTTGGAATCAAGACTTCTGACACTTCATCTGACATACATTGGGCATGTTGCAAGGAGGGACCAGTCCTTGAAGAGGGACATCATGTTTGGGAGAGGAAGACCTTCAATAAGATGGATCAATTCAGTGATTGGGGTAGTGGGAGTGGATGTGTCAGAGACAATGAGGTTGGCACAGGATAGAGTGGCATTTACAGCTCTTGTACATAGGGTCACTTTGAGTCACAAGTGACTCAACAGCACGTAACAACAACAACAACACTGTATTTTAACCCAGTATAAAATTTTAAAATATAAAATTTTAAATTTTTATTCACTATACTTAAGCATCTGCTGCAGAAGGTCAAGAACTGTAGCCTGAATTCCAGATTGAAGGTCAACATCAAGAAAACAAAGATTCTCATCACTGGGCCAATTAACAGCACCGTGGTACATGGAGAAGAGATTGAGATTGTTAACAATTCAGCTTTCTCAGTTCCACAATCAACACTCTAGGCACCAGCAGTCAGCAAATCAAGAGAGGAATTGTATTAGGGAAATTTGAGAGGGTAAAACCAAGCTGTTCCTTGGAGGCAAGGAGACAAGGATTTTGAGACTCTATCTTACATATTTTGGACCTGTCCTTAAAAAAAGGACATCGTTCTTGGAAGGATCAAGGAAAGAAAGACCGCAGAGAAATGAATTGAAACAATAACTGGAGTAATGAGGGTAGGTGTGTCAGACACAGTGAGATTGGCTCAGGATGCAGTAGAGTTAAGAGCTATTGTACACAGAGTGGCTATGAGTTGTAACTGACTTGACAGTGCATAACAACAACAACAAACAATGAAAATTATATCCAATCTTAAGATAAGTGGTTTCTGGAAATCTAGTTTTATGTCACTCAAAAACACTTTCAAGATCTAACAAAGCAACCCAAACTTCACTACCATCCAGCAGATTCAAAGGCATAGTGAGCTTTTGAGAATGTAAATCTTAGGAAGGAGGTCTAACTTTCTCTTGTGGAAAAAAATATATAAGTATCCACAGAAAAAAAAGTCTTTTTTTTTCCACAGAGAAATATGGACCATCTTCTTTCTTAATATTTACATCCTCAAAAATCCAATAAACAAATTACATTGGGAAAATTTGCTGTCATGGTCCTCTCCAGAGTGCTAAAAAACAACAATGTCAGTGCAAAGACTAAGGTGCACCTGATCCACACCATGGTCTTCTCAATTGCTTGCTGTGCAACTGAGAACTAGACAACAAATAAAGGTGACAGAAGAAATAATGAAGAACAATGAATAAAGGTGAAGAAGTCTTTGAGTTGTGACACTACAGAAGAGTATTGAACATATTATGGACCACATGCTTTTCAGATTGTAGCACAGCTTCTTACCACGAGACCACCAGAGCTTCCTCCCTTCATTACAGAATAAGAATTTATGCCTTTGAATTATGGTACTTGAGAAGAGAATTGAACATACCATGGGCTTCCAAAAGAACAAACAAATCTGCCCTGGAGAGAATGAAACTAAGTTGCTCCTTCTAAGCAAGAATTTTGAAACTTCATCTCAAATATTTTGGGCATGTTGTCAAGAAAGGCTAGTCTTAGAGAAAGACATCTTGACTGAAAGGGTGGAGGGTCAACACAGGAGAAGAGGACTTTGGTTGAGATGGACTAACATAGTGACTCTATGGCAATGAGATCAGATGTGTCAGAAATAACATATATATGTGTGTATGTGTATGTATGTATATGTGTACATATATATATGTATATGTTATATGATAGTCATTCTAGGTGTCCTAGAGGTGAGTTGAGGTGCGAGAGTCTAAGCCAAAGGAATTAATTGCAGAGATGAGCATTAGAAGTTGAAAAATAATCTTGATAAGAACCTATGTTCTTGGTTCCACATACCAATAAATACAACCCTGCTACACTTCTGTAGTTTAAAATTTTTGTATACTACTTTCAATGAACACTTGGTGGTAGTCTAGGAAGAGGTGCAATGGTAACCCAAATGCCACACCTCTGTGATTGTTTAAACCACCAGTGGTTCTACAGGAAAAGGATGGGCAATTCCCTCCTGTGTGATTTACAGCTTCAAAAGCTCTATGGAACGTCAGTTTTGAACATTGCTATGTTCAAATGTTTAAGAAGCAGTCTCTGTACAACCTGTTCTAATCTTAGGCGCCAAATTCATATGTGTGCTATTTCAATATGTTGTTGGTGTTATGTGCCATCAAGCGACTCATAGCGACCCTATGTAAAACAGACCTATACCTTGCTCTATCCTGTGCCAATCTTCTTATCTCAAATACATCTACTCCCATTACCCCAGTCACTGAATCAATCCATCTCATAGAGGGTTTTGCTATCTTGTGCTGTCTCTCCAACCTCACAAGCATGACATCCCTCTCCAAGAACTGACCCCTTCTCGCAACATGTGCAAAGTATGTTAGACAAGTCTTTAGAATCTTTGCTTCCAAGAAGCAGTCTGGTCTCACTCTTTCTAGAATGAACCTGTTTGTTCTCCTAGCAGTCCATTGTATATTCGATACTCTTCTCCAGCACCACAGCCCAAAGGCATCAATTCTCCTTCTGTTGTCATTGTCCAGCTCTTTGATGCATAGCAAATGACTTCAAGGTCATGGCTTGAATCAGGAGCACCTTAGTCTCCAGACTGACATTGTTGTTCCTCAGTACTTTGGAGAGGTCTCTGACAGCAGATTTTTCCAATGCAATTCGTCTTTTAATTTCCTGGCTGCTGGTACCAAGAGTGTTGATTATAAGAAGATAAAAACTTTGTTCAGTTATAAGTAAGGCAAAACCATAAAGCAAAAGCAAAGGTAACATACAGGCCCTCCCCAGATAAATAATACCTGACTTATAAACAATGTACAGTTATAAACCAAGAACCATAAAGTCCATAGTATTGAAAATTCAAGGTACATGAAATGAAATGGTTTCTAATAACTAATATTGTTTGAAAAGGACATCAAAACATCATGGCTATTGTTGTTGTTGTTGAGTGTTGTCAAGTCAAGCATGACTCAGAGATTCCATGAACAACTGAACTGGACCCTGTCTTATCCTGCACCATCCTTATCATTCCTGACATATTGGAGCCCATTGCTACAGATACTGCATCAATCCACTTGCTGAAGGTCTTTCTGTCTTTTGCTGACCTTCCACCTCTCTAGGCACGATGTTCCCCTCCAACAAATAGCCTTTCCTAACAACATGTCAGAGTATGTGAGACAAAGCTTTGTCATTCTTGCCCCCAAGGAATACTCTGATTAATATTACTGTATGATGATGTTAAATATGTATTCATATACTGCAAACTCTTTCATTTTTAAATGTATAAAACTATGCTCTATACACTAAATAATAAAATGAACATTCAACAGACAAATCTTACTTGTTCCTTTTTATGTATCAATTCTTAACTTAAAGACAGACCCAGAAACAGCACTCATTTCTAATCCTGGGGTTATTTTTTCCCCCAAAAAAACTTGGTTTGTTCCCTCCTGCCTTGTGCATCTAATGTTTTGCCTCTGAGAATAGAACTTATTAGCCACCCCAAAGTAAAAAAGACAGGAAATTTTTCAACAAGGGTCTATACTTTGCCAAACATCCTAGGATTGGTCTCAGAGGATTTGAAAAGAAAGGAAAGAATGAAGAGCGGAAACTATAAAGCATGAGGTATGGCTATCATCTAATTACTGAATGAATTGCATGGTTGTTTTGTCTGATTGCACTAAGCTAGTTATCCACTGCTAGCTTCATTGACAAAAAGGGAATCTACACAAATTATAGAGAAATTCAAACACTAAAGGAATGCTTTAGTTCAGAGGTTTGCAATGACTATTGGCTTCGGTTTTTGGCAATGTCTATCTTTGCTGCATGAACTCGGCTGTGTTGGGTCAGCCTGAAGCATTCCCAAAATCCTAGGAGAGGACAGACTTCCTTGTCATCTGTATCCCATCAATAAATTAAAATGATGTTCTCCAGCTCATGTTTATTTCTTGGCAAGCTAATCTACAATCTAAATAAGAAAAGCCTTTCATTTGTGGACGCCAGCTAAAGGAAAGAAGCTTTTGTATGTGGATTCACCCGAGACCAAAAATATTAAAATATGGAAGAAGAAAACCATATGTTACAGTTTTCAGCAAGCAGTTCCAAGTGCTGGTTAAAGAAATGTTTTTGTCCATTACACAGAATAGGAAATAACTATGGGAAGAGAGTATACGAAAGACCAGGATACTTCTGAATGTTACAAATATTAACAACATAAGTTCTATGTTATTTTCTCAGACTTCAAAACTACAGTTTATTTTAAAACTCAAAAGTAGATATTTCAAAGAAACCTGAGCTGATCATACATTTTAGCATAACACATGGAGATTTACACTTCATTTAGGAAGGAATGAGTGTTCACATTATCCATGGTCCCTTCCCAAACAGATCAAAGAAAAATTATTTGATACATAAGAGTTGCAGCAATCGGGTCCAGATTTAAATGGAAAGAGAAATAGTCATAATCATTATTTAGCAATTTTCTTTTATCTGAACCCTGTTATAGACTCTAATTGACCAAAAATATAATTCAAATTGTCCAATACCAGTCCATTTCAGCTCTGTGATGGCTAGGACATTAATCTTGATGTGTTTCATTTCACTTTTGGCTTCTAATTTTTCTAGACTCATACTTTATACATTCCATGTTCCAATGGATGATTAATTAGTGGATGATCATGACTATTCCTACCATTCCTATCATTTTTAGTGTCTCTTCTAATCACAGAAGCTCTATTTCCAGTACTAGACCTAAAAATATTCTTATTATTCATATGTTTTTCAAAGCTTTGTTATTTTAGAAGGAAGTGGATTACCAACCCTGTTTTTAAGTCTGTCTTAGTCTGGAAGCTCTACTGAAGCCTGTCCATCATGAGTGACCCAGCTGGTATTTGAAATACTGGTGGTATAGCTTCCAGAATCACAGAAACCTACAGATCAGCCCAGTGCAGCAAATTGACAGGCAAGTACTGGTACCCATAAGAGCAAATTGTAAAACAAGCTATCATACAGATATCTTAAACCAAACACTAATGCCATGAGAAATGGGTGTCAAGGGTATATCAAGGTGTGAAACACCCAGTCTGGGGCAGAGTTTCTGCTGTCCCTCTGCCGGCCTCAGAGAAGCAGAGACTACTTGCCTGGCTAAAGAAAGTGTCTTTGCCAGTCCAGGGGATGGTTGCTTCCCAGTAAGAGAAGGAGCCTCTTCTAATTTGGCAGCCTAGTGGGACACAAAGCCACCAGATTAGTACATTAGTACAATACTTGTCTGTCAGTTTGCTGTACTCAGATAACTTGTGGGTTACTGTGATACTAAAAACTATGCCACTGGTGTGTCAAATGCCACAAGGGTTGCCCATGGTGGACAGGTTTTAATAGAGCTCCCAGATTAAGACTGACTAGAAAAAAGGCAGGCCTCTGAAAACCCTATGCACAGTAGAGGAATGCAGATCATTATAGTAGTAGTGATAGAGCACAGATTGGAAGCCAGTCAAAATGAGGAAAATTAATGGCAAACATCACTTAACAATTAGACTGTGTAATGAACATAGCTTGAATGTTGAAAAACTGGAAATTTTGAAAAACGAAAATACATGAACATCAAGATACTGGACATTAGTGAGATGAGGTAGACTGGCTTTGGCCACTTTGAATCAGATAATCATATGATATACTATGCTGGGAATGAAAAACAGAAGAATAGTGCTGCATTTATAGCCAAAAAGTCAATTTCAAATTCTATCCTTAAATACAATATTGTGTGTGATAGGATATTATCCATATGCATACAAGAAAGAACTATTAATACATCTATTATTCAAATATACATTCTTATATCTAAAGCCAAAGAAAAAGAAATTGAAAATTTTTACCAAATCTTGCCATTTGAAATTGACCAAACATGCAATCACGATGCGTTAATGATAGTTGGTGACTGGAATCCAAAAGTTGGAAACAGTGAAGATGGAATAGTACTTAGAAAATATGGGCTTAGTGATAGAAATGAAGCTGGAAATAAGAATGATTGAATTTTGTTGTTTTCAATGGTTTGTTCATTGCAAATATCTTTTTAAAAAAAATACAAACAGAGACTTTACACATGGACCACACTTGATGGACTACATAGAAATCAGATTGACTACATCTGTGGAGGGAGCTCTTGTGGCCTAGAGACAAGAAGCTATGCTGCAATCCTGAAATCACTTAGTTCGAGGCCACCAATTGCTCCACAGGAGAAAGATGGGCAATCACTTCCTGTGCAACCAACTGCCTCTGAAATCTCATGTGAGACACAGCTATAGATCAATGGATTTCTACTCTACAGTACACAACATTAGTGGAAAGAACAGTTGGAGGAACTCAGTATCTCCTGTCAAAACACAACCAGGAGAGGACTATGGGTCAAACCATCAATTACTCATGTGCAAGTTCAAATTGAGGCCACAGAAAATTAAAATAAGTCCATGAGAATCAAGATATGATCTTGAATCTATTTCATCTGAATTTCAAAATCATCTTAAGAATAGGTTTGAAGCATTTAACACCAATGATGGAAGACCAGATGAGTTATAAGATGACATTAAGGATATCATCCATGAAGAAAACAAAAGGTCATTATAAAGACAGAGAAGAAATAAAAAACTGAAATGGATATCAGAAGAAACTCAGAAAATTTCACTAGAGTTTCTAGAAGCCAAAAGAAAGGGAAAGCGTGCCAAAGTAAAATTGCTGAACAAAAGATTTCAAAGGCAGCTTGAGAAGACAAAGCAAAGTATTACACTGGAAAGTGAAGAGACCTGGAATTGAAGGATAGAAAGGGAAGAATTCAGTCTGTATTTTTCAAGTTGAAAGGACTGAAAAGTAAATGTGAACCACAAGTTGCTATATAGAGGGATGCTATGGGTTGATTGCCAAACCTGAAGGGGACCTAGGCATTTGCTGCAGAAGGTCAAGGACTATAGCCTTCAATATGGATTAAAGCTTAATATCAAGAAAATAAGGATTCTCACCATTGCGCCAATTGGCAGCATCATGATAAACAGAGAAGAGACTGAGATTGTTGACAGCTTCAGCTTGCTTGGCTCCATAATCAACACTCTTGGTACCAACAGCCAGAAAATCAAAAGACAAATTGGATTGGAAAAATCTGCTGTCAAGGACCTCTCCAGAATACTGAAGAGCAAGGATGTCAGTCTGGAAACTAAGATGCATCTGATTCAGGCAATTACTTGCTATTCATCAAAGACCAGGACAATGACTAAGGATGACAGAAGAATCATCAATACATTTGAATTGTGGTACTGGAGTAGAGTATTGAATGTACCATGCACTGTTAAGAGAACAAACAGGTTTGTACTATAAAAAGTGAAACCATGCTGCTTCTCGGAGGCAAGGATTTTGAAGTTCTGTCTGGCATACTTTGGTCATGCTGTAAGGAGGGATCAGTCCTTGCAGAGGAACAGTAAGGTAGGGAGGGACAGTACAAGAGAGGAAGACTGTGGATGAGATGGATTGATTCAGTGACTGGAGTACTGGGGTCGGTGTGTCAGAGACAATAAAGTTGACTCACGGCAGAGCATGGTTCAAGGTCTGTTGTACATAGGGTCACTAAGAGTTGCAAGCAACTTGATGGCACATAACAACAACAGCTACAACAACATGGCTGATATATTGAATGACCCAGAAAGCATCAAAATAAGATGGGGAAAATATGCAGTCTGTTGTACCAGAAAGAAGTGACTGATGCTAAAAAAATTCAAGAAGTATTGTATGGGCAGGAGCCAAGGGTAATGAAGGAGGAAGTAAACACTGCATTGAAGTCATCAGCAAAAAAATAAGGCCCCAAGAATTGATGAAGTATCAATTTACTTGTTTCAGATAACAGCTACAGCCATGGATGCACTCACCAGTCTATATCAGGAAATTTGGAGGTCAACGAATTGAAAGGGATCCATATTTTTTCCCACTTCCATGAACGAAGATTCAACAGAGTGTAGAAACTATTGAACAATATATTTAATATCACATGCAAGCAAAATATTGCAGAAGACCATTAAAAGACAGCTAGAATAGTCTATAGATAGGGAACTGCTGGAAGTCCAAGTAGGATTTAGAAGAGACTGTGGCACCAGGATATCATTGATGATGTCAGGTTGGCTGAAAGTAAAGAATACCAGAAGGATGAATATTTATGCTTTATTGACTATGTAAAGGCATTTGACTGTGTGGATCATAACAAGTCACGGCTAACATCAAGAAGAATGGGAATCCCAGAGCATTTTAATTGTGTTAATGGAAAACCTAGACCGAGACCTAGACCAGGAGGCTGTTGTGCAAATAGAAGGGAACACTACATGTTTTAAAATTAGGAAGAGAGTTTGTCTCTCTAAACCTATTTAATCTTTATACTGAGTCAATTATTCAAGAAACTAGACTATATGAAGAGGAAAGTAGCATCAAGATCAGAGGGAGACTCATCTATAACCTGCATCATGAAGATGGCATAACCTGCTTGCTGAAAGTGAAGAAGATTTGAAGCATTTATTGCAGAAGATCAAAGAATACAGCCTTCAATATGGATTGCATATTCAATTTGCAATATGGATTGTCAAGAAAACAAAGATTCTTACCATCTGATCTATGAGCAGTATCATAACAGATGAATAGATTGAAATTAGCCACAACTTCATTTAACTTGGATCCACAATTACTCTTGGTACCAGCTCTCAGGAAATCAGGAGACTAATTGCACTGGGAAATTTTGCAGTTAGGGACTTCTCCAAATTATTGAGGAGTAATGATGTCAGTTTGAGTACTAAGATGTGTCTGATTCAGGCCATGGTCTTTCTGATCACTTGCTATGCATCTGAGAGCTGGATAATGAAGAAAAATGAAAGAACAAGAATTTATGTGCTTGAGCTATGGTGTTGGAGAATAGCACTGAACATCCCCTGGACGGCCAAAAGACCAAACAAATATGTCTTGGAAAGGGTGCAGCCATAGTGCTCTTTGGAGGCAAAGATGATGAGGCTTGCCTCACATACTTTGGGCATGTTGATAGGAGGGGCTATTCCTTGGAGAGGGACATGATGCTTGGAAAGGCAGAGGATGAAGAAGAGGAAGACCCTTGACCAGATGGATTGACCCAATGACTACCATGATGGGCTCTAATGTGTCAGGAAGTATGAAGATGGCACTAGATAGGACAGGGTTCAGATCTGTTGTTTGCAGGGTCACTAAGGGTCATACTTGACTATACAGCATCTAATAACAACAAAGTGGTAAGGAGTTGCTCTGACAACCCAAAATCTCATTGTTCTAATCCACCAGCTGCTTTGTAGGAAAAAATAGAAAATAAATTCCTGTGCTATTTCTAACCTCCAAAAGCCCACTGGTCACCTATAAGTCACTTCTGACTCAACAGCACACAACAGCATTTAGTACAGTAATGTCAGGACATTCATCTTGTCTTTCTTGCTTGCACTTTAAATTTGTGCTGGAATCAATTGTGAACAATCTTGATGGCAACAGAGCTGGCATGGTCTTCTTTTAGCAGCTTCTGGAGAACTTCATGGAAGTCTTCCAATCCTTTTTGTATGACCATTCTTGTGTTTAGTTTCCTTTATATTCTTCAAGAAATGCCTGTTTGAATACCTGTGTCTTTTTGGCAAGTCTTGTTTAAAGAATGTGCTCCCAGAGCAAGATTTCCATACTGTGAGACTGGGGCACTGGTGGATCAATTGTCAAGAGTCACTTATAAAGATCATGAAATAAAAAATAAAAAAAAAAAGATCATGAGGAAATCAAGGGCAAGGAGAACAACTGGTAAAGCATGCTGGCTGGGAAATTTATAGCATTGATACACGGTACAGAAATTTGCATATGATTTTGGTTACTCAGAATATTTAAGGCATAGTTACTGAGGTACATGGAAGAGAACTAGCTTGTTTATCAGAGGATTTTGCTTCTTTTTCTTGGTTTTGGTGCTGTTATGTGTTGTCAAGCCACTTATGATTCATAGCCACCCTATATACAATTGCTCTGAACCATGCTGTGTCTTGATTCAACCTTATTGTCACTGACACACTTACCCCAGTCACTGACTCAATACATCTCATCTAAAGTCTTCTTCTCTGCTGCCCCTCCACCCTCCCAAGCATGATGTCTCTCTCCAAAGACTGATCCAGCCTTGTAACATGCCCAATCTATGTCAGACAGAGCCTTAGAATCCTTGCCTCCAAGAAGCAGCCTGCTTCCACCCCCTCTGGGACAAACCTGTTTGTCCTCCTAGCCAGCTGTCTGTGGTATATTCAGTACACCAGCACCACAACTCAAATAAATTAATTCTCCTTCTATCATCCCTAGTCATTGTCCAGCTTTTGGATGCATAGCAAGTAATTGCAAAGACCATGGCCTGGATCCGGTGCACCTTAGTCTCCAGACTGGTATCATTGCTCTTAAATACTCTGTAGCTACAAGGTAAACAATGCCGTGTCAGGGACCAGACTGTCTGGCTTTGAATCCTGGCTCTCCTACTTACCAGTTGAGCAGCTTGAGCTAGTTAATTAACTTCTCTGTTTCTCAGCTTTCTTGTTTTAGTATCACATACTCACTCCTTGCCATGAAGTCCTAACTGACTCATACTCCAGTGGGTTTTCAGATGCTATCTACCCCATGGGTGGATATTGCCCTTCACTCTCCCTTGGAGTAGCTGGTGGATTTGAACCACTTCTTTGGGTTGACTCCTTACCTATTTACCAGAGCTCCGCAGACTGAGCTGTCTTAGAATAAGAATTCAAGTTGCTTCATAGCCTCTTCCTAGAGTTGCCACAACAATTAAATTAGTTAAGCTACCTGCCATGTATGGTGATTTACACATAACTCACTCTGGTGATAACAAAAACCAGATCCTCACCCCTCTACGTTTAGTTTTTCTGGATGTAAAATGCACAGTATTTCTCCTGAAAGTTTCCAAGGAGTATTGACTTTATTGACTATTGATCATGTTTAGGAAGAATATTATATAAGTAGTGCAGCACTTGTCTGTCAGTTTGCTGTACTGCAGTTACTTGGGATTACTACGATACTGAAATCTTTGTCGCTGGTGTGCCAAATTCCAAAAGGGTTTCCCATCATGGATAGGGTTTGGTGGAGCTTCCTGATTAAGACAGACTAGGAAGCAGAATGGGCCATCTATTTCCTAAGTAAAAGGCTTTTGAAAACTAAGCAACGAAGGTAGCTGTAGTAGTGTAGAGCCCAGATTGGAAGTTAGTTGAAATGAGGAAAATGAATAGCAAACATTATTTAACAATTGGTACATGGAATGTTTGTAGCCTGAACATTAGAAAACTGGATATTGTTAAAAATGAAATCTATACCAGGAAATTTGGAGGACAGCTGTCTGGCCAATGGATTGGAAGAAGTCTGTATTTTTTCCTATTCCCAAGACGGGTGATGCAACTGAATGTGGAAATTATCAAACAATATCACTGATATCACATGCTAGCAAAACACTGCTGAAGATCATTCCAAGAAAGGCTGGAACAGTACATGGTTCAAGCAGGATTTAGAAGATGCTGTGGCACCAGGGATATCATTGCTGATGTCAGACAGATCCCTTTTGGCTGAAAGTAAAGAATACCAGAATAATGTCTATTTATGGACCTCATGCACTTGCTGCGAAGGGTCAAGGACTGCAGCCTTCAGTATGTACTGAGGCTCAAAGTCAAGAAGACAAAGATTCTCACCACTGGACCAATTGGCAGCGACAGGATGGATGGAAAAGAGATTGAGATTGTTCACAGCTTCAGTTTGCTCGGCTCCACAGTCAACACTCTTGGCACCAGCATTCAGGAAATCAAAAAGCGTATCGTGATGGGAAAGTCTGCTGTTAGGGACCTCTCTAAAGTACTCAGGAGCAAAGGTGTCTCTCTGGAGACTAAGGTGCGCCTGATACAGGCCATGGTCTTTGTAATCGCTTGTTATGCATCAGAGAGTTGGACAATGACTAGGGAGGACAGAAGGAGAGTGGATGCTTTTGAGATGTGGTGCTGGAGAACAGTCCTGATTGTACCATGGACTGCCAGGAAAACAAAGAGATTCATCTTGGAGAGGATTAAACCAAGCTACTCCTTGGAGGCAAGGATTCTGGGGCTTTGTCTGACATAGTTTGGACATGTTTCCAGGAGGGACGGGTCCTTGGAGAGGGACATCATGCTTGGGAGAGTAGAGGGACAGCGCAGGAGGGGAAGACCCTCTATGAGATGGATTGATTCAGTGACTGGGGTAATTGGGATGGGTGTGTCAGAGGCAGTGCGGTTGGCGCAGGATAGAGCAGGGTTTAGGGCTGTTGTGCATAGGGTCGCTATGAGTCGCAAATGACTCGACGGCACATAACAACAACATAGCAATGCTTTATTGACTATGCAAAGGTGTTGAACTGTGTGAATCATGACAAATTGTGGCTGACATTGAGAAGAAGGGGAATCCCAGTGCACTTCATTGTGCTCATGAGTAACCTATACCTGGACCAGGAGGCTGTTGTACAAATGGAGCAGGGGTGCAGTGCCTGTTTTGGAATTGGGAAGGGAGTGCATCAGGGATGTATTCTATCTCTATAACTGTTCACTCTATATACTGAACAAATTACCCAAGAAGCTGGAATCTATGAAGAAGAGTGTGGCATCAGGATTGGAGGGAGACTCATCAATAACCTATGTTATGCAGATGACACAACCTTGCTTGTTGAAAGTGAGGAAGATTTAAAACATTTGTAGAAAATCAAGGAATGCAGTCTTCAGTTATGGATTGTGTCTCACTGTCAAGAAAACAGAGATTCTTACCACTGGACTGATAGACAGAGTCATGATGGATGGAGAGGAGATTGAAACTGTCAACAGCTTCATCTTGCTTCAATCCACAATTAACATCCCTGGTATGAGCAGTCACAAAATAGGGAGACACATTGCAATGGGAAAATCTGCAGTTAGAGCCCTTTCCATATTATTGAGGAGTAGTGATGTTAGTTTGAGGACTAAGGTAGAGTCTCAAAACCCTTGCCTCCTTGCCTCCAAGGAACAGCTTGGTTTTTACCCTCTCATATCTCCTTAATGCAATTCCTCTCTTGACTTCCTGACTGTTTGTGCCTGGAGTGTTGAGTGTGGAACTGAGAAAGCTGAATTGTTAACAATCTCAATCTCTTCTCCGTCTATCACGGTGCTATTAATGGATCCAATGGTGAGAATCTTTGTTTTCTTGATGTTAGTTTGAGGAATAAGGTGTATCTGATTCAGATGATAGTCTTTTCAATTACTAGCTATGCATCCGAGACCTGGACAATGAATAAGGATGACAGAAAAAGAATTGATGCCTTTGAGCTGTGGTGTTGGAGAAGAGCACTGAACATCCCATAGATGGCCAAGAAAACAAATAGATATGTCTTGGAGTGCTCTTTGGAGGCAAGAATGATGAGACTTCGCATCACATACTTTGGACATATTACTAGGAGGTGCTATAACTTGGAGAGGAATATGATGTTGGGAAGAATGGAGGGTCAGTGAAGGAGAGGAAGACCCTCAACCAGGTGGATTGACCCGGTGACTGCTGTGATGGGCTCATGTGTGTCAGGAAGTGTGAAGATTGCAGCAGGACAGGACTGGTTTCAGATCTTTTTGTACATAGGGTCACTATGAGTCATACTTGACTCAATGGCACCTAACAACAACAACATTGTTTCATAATTTTAAAATAGAAGAAAACCATTCTTCTAGCTGGTAGTGGTCAGGCCCTTTATCTCCTAGTGACAATCTTAGAGAAGCTTTCTAGCTTTGAAATGAGAAATAGAGAATACCAAGCATTGGAGCCTTTCTTTCTAACCATTCTTAAGGACGGTCTCAACTCTATTCATGGTTTATATATACATGTCTGAAACCTATCGATTTTCCCCCTTAAGCTACTTTCTATACCTTAATGATTTCCATGAAGGCTACCACTCTAAATAAACCCCAAGTTCCTAATTTTCTATTTCTTTTTTTTTTAATTGATGAATGGTACTTTCTTTTTTTCCCCCTAGTCTCATTTTTTTTTCTTATTAATTTCAATTAAAGTCTACAGAGACCTAGGGTTTCCAGTCATTCATTGTTGTACTTTTCTCCCTCCCCACCCCCTCTTCCCCAACTCCTCTCCCTGAAAAGAAAATGAAAAACTGTTTCATTGTTATGCAATCCCTCCCCCCAAGTCCACTCCACTATGCAGCCTTCACTCTGGACTTCTGTAATGACAAGAATACCCATTCATATGTCCCTTTTAATGTAATTTTCTAATTCATCTTGGCTTTGTTCTTTGTTTTATGCTCCCCTAGCTACTATTTTCTCTAGATCTTTATTTCCTTTCCTGATTTACAACAGTTGTTTCCATGCCTTCCATCATTCTCTATCTTAAATCATCTCTAAACATAGTCATAAACATAATTTTCTGCTACAAACTACTAAAACATCCCATTACTGCTCTCTAGATTAAGCTGAACTCTTCTATGAGGCTTAACTAACAAAACTCCATAATGTCTAACCAACATTTTTTTTCCAACCCTGCTTACAACTCATGAGATGCATTTTTAATTGATTTGTGTACAATTAGTCATAAAAATTATGTTTTGTACTTTGTTTTTATATTATTATTCATATATATTATAATATATATAACTAATTACCATTACTCTGAGCCTATTATCACTCTGTCTTTTCAAGCCCCCATTATATCTTCCCCATTACTTCACATATATACACATCTAACCTCTGTTATCCCAGTGATTTTCCCCCTTCTCCTTTTTTTATCCCCGTCTCTTCTTTCCCTTTTGAACATTTATACATATTTTACTCAATTACTTTCATATTTTCACAATAGTGGCCTTATGACTGATAACAAAATCTCCAAATGGGCAAAAGATGTGAAAAGACTTGTCATAAAGAGAACATTCTGACAGCAAAGACACACATGAGGAAATGTTCAAAATCACTAGCAGTCAGAGGTGCAAGTAAAAACAATGAGATACCACCTCATGAAAAGCTTTAACCACTGTGAGAAGTTTTCTCACTTTACACTCTATCAATTCCTCATGATTGAGATGTGTGTGTGTGTCTCCCCTTTGCCTCTTCCTCTTACTCTCTCTCCTTTCTTTTCCCTCTCTCTCATCCCATTGCAGTTTTCACTCAATCCTTTTTCCATTGAATGAACATGAAATCAAAATGCTTTTATAATAATGGGTGACTAGAATGCAAAAGTTAGGAACAATGAAGAAAGATCAGTAGTCAGAAAGCATGGATTTAGCGACAGAAATGAGGCTGAAGATAGAATGATAGAATTCTGTACAATCAATGACGTATTCATTACAAATATATTTTATTAAAAAAGCATAAATGGCACTTATACACATACTCTTCATCTACACAGAAATAAACTGACTACTTCTCTGAAAAAAAAATCAATGGAGAAGCTCAGCATCAGCTATGACAACTAGGCCAGGTACTGATTGTGGGACTGACCATCAACTACATATGCAAATGCCAACTGAAGCTAAAGAAAAACAAATCAAATCCACAGGAACCAAAATTTGACCTCAAGTTTATCCCTCCAGAATTTAAAGACCATCACAGGAACAGGTTTGAAGCCTTGAACATTGTTGTTGTTGTTATGTGCTGTCGAGTCATTTGCGACTCATAGCGAGCCTATGTAATGAGCAAAAACCAGATGATCTGTGGGAAGATACCAAGTATATCACCCATGAAGAATGCTGGAAACACACACACACACACACACACACACACACACACACACACACATACACCAGGAGTCAATGGAATACAAATCAACCTATTTCAGCAAATAGATGCTGCCCTGGACACATTCACTGGGTTGTGCTAAGATATCTGGAGGACCAAAATGTCTGTGTTTCATTGACTATACAAAGGCATTTGACTATGTGGATCACAACAAATTGTGGCTAACCTTGAGGAGAATGAGAATTCCAGAACACTTAGTTGAGCTTATGTAAACCCTATACTTGGACCGGGAAACAGTCGTCAGAACAGAGCAGGGAAACACTACATGGTTCAGGATCAGGGAAGGTGTACATCAAGGATGCATTCTACCTCCATAACTTTTCAATATATATGCAGAACAGATCATTCAGGAGGCTGGACCTTATGAGGTGGAATGTGGCATCAGGATTAGAGGATGACTCATCAACAATCTGTGTTATGCAGATGACACAACCTTGCTTG
>NW_006399884.1:4351770-4357185 GCF_000299155.1 Elephantulus edwardii | reverse complement strand
ACTGGGAAAGTCTGTTGTGAGGGACCTCTCTAGAGTACTGAAAAGCAACTATGTCAGTCTGGAGACAAAAGTGCACCTGATCTAGGCCATGGTCTTTACAGTTCCTTGCTATGCATCCAAGAGCTGGACAATGACTAAGGATGACAGAAGAAGAACTATTGACTTTGTGTTGTGGTGCTGGAAGAGTCTTGAACATACTGTGGACTGCGAGGAGAACAAACAGTGCTGTCCTAGAAAAAGTAAAGCCAAGCTGCTTTCTGGAGGCAAGAATTACAAAGCTCCATCTCACATACTCTGGGCACATGGCCAGGAGGAATAAGTCCTTGGAGAAGGACATCATGCTTAGAAAGGTGGAGGAACAGCGCAGGAGAGTTAGATCCGGGATGAGATGAATAGACGCAGTGATGGGAAGAATGGAGTTAGATTTGTAGGAGACGATGAGATTGGCTCAGGATAGGGCAGAGTTTAGCGTTACTGTACATAGAGTCGTTATGAATTGTAGGCAACTCGATGGTACATAACAACAAAAACAATCCTGAAATACCTTCTTCTCACCTATCCTTTTTTCCTTTCTTACCTTAGTTTGACCAGTTTTTAAAAATTCTCATGTCAGTTTTTACATAATCCAATTAACATTTTTGTTTAGTAGTATCTTTTTTTGGAAGTAGAAGTTAATTTTCTCTATTTTATAAATAATTCTTACAATCTAAAACTGACCAACAAACTCATCAGGTGGGATTACTTGGAACATTACTGGAAGTTTAGATGTCATTATACACTAATTAGAGAGATTTTGTTTGACTGAAATTAAAAATTCTGTAGAATTTGAAATTTATTAGGTTAATCGTGTCCATTTTCACATCTGCGAGCACTTTTTAAGAACACATCTCTAATATTATATTATGCATCCATTTAAAAACTCAATGTCATCATGTCTCTTAATTTCCCTAGATTACTAAAGCAGCACACTTGGTACTGATCTGTGATCAATTTGCTTCCTTACTGAACTAATCAATAGTCCTAATTCCTTATGTCTCAGGTGTTCCTAATAAAACAATCAAGTACCCTGCAGAAAAGAAAGTTACCTCTGGCATTAAAATATTTGCCTACTCTTAAAATCCCTACAACAATAAATAGCACCACAAATAATTCAAACCAGACATCTATAGGTTATCTTTACTTTTCCATCTCTTTTAGTCAATTGTTCCAAGACTCAAATAATATAACTTATCTCTCTCCTCTGTACCTAGACTGTGACTCAAATATCAGTAAATAAGGTAAAGTGGGGCTGACAGAAAATTAATCTAGTACTAAAATAACATTAAGTTAAAGTAATAAAAGTTAGATGCAGATCTAGAATAGGCATGCTTAAATATCACTTCTAACATTAAAGAATGTCTTGAAAAAATAATCAGAGACGAATAGAGGAAAACAAACAGATTTAATCAGTTAAAGGAAAGAACATAAATACTGTCAGTATAGACATTCTAACATAAAGTTATTTGGAATTCTTGAAATAGAAACCCCAACTGTTGAATTAACCCAGAAAAACACACTAAATCATTTCCTTCTGAAAAAATTGAGAAACAAAACATGGGCAGTTCAAAATTCTCATTAAAGAATCAGGATATTAACATTCTACATTGTTAATAAAGTGTTAGTAACTTACACGGCAAAAAAGACTTTATATTTGGACCACATTATTATGCCGAACTTGTAAGTTTCTCTGATTTTATAACTTCAGAAAAATGTTAGTTCAGCGCCTGCTAGGGCAATCTCTTGTTGCTAAAACAGGTCAAGGTGCTCCCGTTTAAAGGCAAGTTGATTGCCCAGACGTGTAGGCACTGTTATGGAGCCAAATGGGGTGAGGCAGGGAAAGTGTTGGGTGATCGCAAGGCCAGGTCAATCACTTGGAGGACCTTGCTCAAACCTCTGCTGTCTCAGTGTGTTCACGAAAGGGGTCCTAACTCAAATTCCTGCTGTCTGTTTCCTACCCAGTGGTTTTCTCAGTGTTCCCTGCCTGGACTCCCAGTTGTTGAGTGGTAAGGAGTTGAACTTCCAACTCAAATGCACGTGGTTCAAATATACCAGTTGCTTTGGGGTAGAGAGATGGGCAAACTCTTCCTGTGTTATCTATAGCCCCTGAAAATCTGTGCTGGGATCAGTTCTGACTTGATGACATACAACAACAACAATCTTACCTGTTGCGTAATGTTGAATGTAGGAAGATTATTTTCCTTGAGGGATAGGATGAAGTACATGGTCAGATGGAATTGAATATCTACTCCCTGAAGTCAATTCCTCTTCCTCTTGTCCATGAAGAAGATAGCTGAAGTTGATCTACGCATTCTCAACTCGCTGGGTTTTTTGTTGAGGTCCCCCCCCCCAAAAAAAAGATCAATTGTAAGTTGGCAACACATATTGTTTTAAATCTATCACATAATGCTTACCACTTCAATTTTTTCACAGGTTTATACTTACTGTTGTTGTGTACCATCGAGTCAGAAATAACCCATAGCTGACCTTCCAGCGGGTGTTCAGAGGCAGTTAATCACACCAGAGAAGATTGCCCATCCTTCTCCTGCAGAGCAGCTGGTAGCCTCGAACCACATGATTTCAAAATTGCAGCGCAGCTTCTTGCCACTAGGCCAGCAGAGATATTATAGCTAATGTTAAATGGATCTTGGCTGAAACAGAGAGTATCAGAGGAATGTCTATCTGTGTTTCACTGAGTATTTAAAAGCTTTTGACTGTGTGGATCACAACAAACTGTGGCTTACTCTGAGAAGATAAGAAATCTCAGCTCATTTGGTTGTGCATATGCAAAACCTATATTAGAACCAAAAGGCAGTCATCAGAACAGAGGAAGGAGACACTGCATGGTTCAAAATCTACAAAGGTGTCTACTAGGGATATGTTCTGTCTCCATACCTTTTCAGTCTATACGCAGAACAGATCATCCAATTGCTGGGTTGTATGAGGAAGAATGCGACATCAGGATTGAAGGAAGATTAATCAACAACCTGTGTTGTGCAGATGATACAACCCTGCTTGCTGAAACTGAAGAGGACTGGAAGCATTTGCTGCAGAAGGTAAAGGACTGTAGCCTTCAATATAGATTGAAGTTCAACATCAAGAAAACAAAGATTCTCACCACTGGGACAATGGACAGCATCATTTTGGATGGTAAAGAGATCGGGATTGTTAACAGTTATAGTTTGTTTGGCTCCACAATGGATACTCTTGGTACCAGCATCCAAGAGATCAAGAGATGAAATATACTGGGAAAGTCTGTCGTTAAGGACCTTTCTAGAGTACTGAAGAGCAGCTACATCAGGCTGGAGATGAAGGTCCACCTGATCCAAGCCATAGTCTTCACAATTGCATGCTATGCATCAGAGAGCTGGACAACAACTAGGGATGTTAGAGAATTGCTGCCTTTGAGCTGTGGTGTTGGAGAAGAGTGTTGAATATATCTTGGACTGCTAGGAGAACAAAAATATTCAACCTGGAGAGGATGAAACCAGGCTGCTCGTTGGAGGCAAAGATTCTGAAGCTTCATCTGACGTACTTTGGAGATATTGCAAGAAGGGACCAGTCCTTGGAGAGGGGCATCATGTTTGTGAGTGTAGAGGGACAACTCAAGAAAGGAAGAGCCTTGATGAGATGGATTGATTATGTCAGAGACAGTGAGGTTGGCACAGGATAGAGCAGAGTTTAGGGCTCTTGATTATAGGGTCACTATGAGTTGCAAGTGACTCAAGGGCACATAACAACAACAGCAACATACATATTTTACAGCAATTACATCAATTATATAACCCTACCCTATATTATTATATGTACATACTATATGATGAAATAATAAAAATGGAGAACACATTAGTAATTTCAAGAGCTTCTGTGTAGGAGGATGGGGAAAGGAGCGAAGTGGGTATAGCTATAAAATGACAAAATTCGAAATATTAAAAATTCAAAACTCATTACCATCCAGTAGAAACTGACTCATAATTGACCCTCCAGTGGGTCTTCAAATGCTGTAAAACACATGGGTGGAGACTGCTCATCTTTCTCTTGCGGAGCAGCAAATGCATTAGAACCTCCAAAAAGATGCTGGCTTTAGGTTAACAGCTTAACTTCCTATGGAACATACCGTGAGAGTTCCTTGTAGAAATGAAATGTTCTTTAACTTGGTTGCATCAATGTAAATATCCTAGTTGACATGTGTAATCATAATTATCCAAGATGTTAGCAATAGAGAAAAGTGTGTGAGTGATTAAATAGAAAATGAATTTACCCTGTAATCTTTCCCTCAAAAATCCAATACTTTTGAGAAAGCACCAAACTGCCTTCCATAATGGTTGTACCAATTTTTCTTTAAGTACAACAAAAGTCATTTAAAAAAAAAAATCAAATCTTACTGCTGTCTAGTTGAAACCAAATCATAGCTAAACTTTCTGTGGACTTTCAAAGGTGTCTGTGGAGACACAGCCTGTAAAAGGAGATTTTCAGAGGCTGCCTGCAGGACCATTAGTGAATTCAAACTGTCAGAGAAGTCTGGACTTTGCCGTCAAGTCTCTTGTGATTGGTATTTCTATTGGGATTGCACCGAATATGTAAATTGCCTTTGGTAGTATTGTCCTTTTCACGATACTGTATCTTCCTCTCCATGAGCAATGTATATTCTTTCATTAATCTAGGTCTCTTTGTTTCTTGTAGTAATGCTTTGCCATTTTCATTGAATAGATCCTTTGTGCTTCTTCTGGTTAGATTTATTCCCAAGTATTTAATCTTGTGATTAGCTATTGTTTTTCTTAGCTCCAGGTCTGTATTCTCTTTGTCACTGTAGAGAAATCCAATTGAATTTTGTATGTTGATCATGTGTGCTGCCACTTTGCTGAATTGACCAATTATGTCCAGTAGTTTTCTTGCTGAGTCTTTAGGGTTTTCTAAGTATATTATCATATTATCTGCATATAGAGATTATTTTACCTCCTCTTAGAAAATTTGGATACCTCTTATTTCCTTCTCTTGTCTTATTGTTACTGCTAAGACTTGCAATACAATATTGAATAGGTGAGGTTACGGGGGCTTCCTTGTCTAGTTTCTGTTATCAAAAGAATGCTTTTAATCTCTCTCCATTGAGAACAGTGTTGGCTCATGGATTTGCATATATACTTTCACTATGTTGAAGAAATTCCTCTCTAATCCTATTTTGTTGAGTGTTTTAATCAGGAAAGGGTGATGGATTATGTCAAAGTCTTTTTCTGCATCAATTGATAGGGCCTTGTAGTTTTTGTTCTTTGCTTTCTTTATGTGATGAATCACATTGATTGTTTTTCTTATGTTGAACCATTCTTGCATAACTGTTATGAATCCCACTTGGTCATGGTGAATTATTTTTTTTATGCACAG
>NW_006399884.1:4343010-4350720 GCF_000299155.1 Elephantulus edwardii | reverse complement strand
TTTTTTTGGGGGGGGCATTAGCCTATAAATAGCTATGAAATCGAGTTGATTTATTGTATGGTTAAATTCTTCATCATCTTTGTTGAGTTTCTTTCTGGTAGTTCTATCTTTTCTTGAGAGTGGTGTAGTGAAGTCTCAAATTACTATACTAGTGTTGTCTATTTCCTTTTTTCAGTTTTCATAATGCTTGTTTTATATATTTTGCAGGTTTTTCATTTGGTGCATGGATATTTATTATTATTTTGGCCTCTTGTTCTATTGACCCTTTAAGCATTATGTAGTGACCTTTTTTGTCCTTTTCTCTGGTTACCGTTTGCTTAGTGTATTTTCCCCCACCCTTTTATTTTTTTCTTTATCTTCATTTTTCAGGTGTCACCTATAGACAACATATTGACAATTTTTTTTATCCAATCTGCTACTCTTTTTCTCTTCAGTGATGCATTTAAACCATTCACATTCAGTGTGATTATTGAGAGGCAAGATTTTATTGTTCTCATTTTGTGGAGTTCTTTTTGGTGTTGTTGCTAGTTACTTTGGTCCATCCTGTTTTCTGTGGCACCTCTGTAAGAAGGATGTCTCTCAATGTTTCTTGCAATGCTGGTCTTGTTTTTACAAAGTCCCTTAAGTTCCGTTTTTCTGGGAATATCTTGATCTCTCCTTCATATTTGATGGAGTTTTGACTGTGAGGTTGGCATAGGATAGAGCAGGATTTAGAGCTCTTATACATAGGGTTGCTATGAGTAGTAAGTGACTCAACAGCACATAAAGATAACAACAGTGTTCTTGGTTGACAGTTGTGTTCTTTGAGTGTTCAATACATGTCATTCCACTGTCATTCTTCTTGCTTGCATGGTTTCTGCTGAGAAATTGGAACTTAATCTTATCTGCACACGCTTATAGGTTACTCTTTGTTTCTCCCTCGCTGCTTTTATTTAGTTCTGGAAAATTTGACTAGGATATGCTTTGGTGTTTTTGTTTTGGGGGCTATTTTATATGGTGTTTGCTCAGCTTCTTGAATATATATTCTCTTATTCTTCATTATGACTGGGA
Source organism: Elephantulus edwardii (assembly GCF_000299155.1). NCBI lineage: Eukaryota > Metazoa > Chordata > Mammalia > Macroscelidea > Macroscelididae > Elephantulus > Elephantulus edwardii. Next base: position 4,349,670 of record NW_006399884.1, on the reverse strand, counting down.
AGTTTTCTTCTAGTAATTTTTCCACAACTTTTTCAGTACCTTTACTTACTTCTTCCAGTTTTGGGATTCCAATGATGCGCATGTTATTTCTCTTGATGAGGTCCCACATTATTCTTAGTTTTTCTTCTTTTCCCTTCCTTTTTGATTCTGATTTTTGCTCCAGAAGATCAGTGGTGAGAATTTTATCTTCTATTTCACTGGTTCTGTATTCTATCTCTTCAACACTGTTCATGATGTTTTTGTCCATTATGTTGACAGCATCTGAAACATTGGACCTCTTATTTTAGATCATGGTTTCTTGTTTTTCCAGTGCCTCTCATGCTTTGTTTGTTTTATATGTATTATTTTGGATTGATTTTCTAAATCCTCCTGGTATTTGCTTGTAGTGTCCTGTAATTCTTCAAATTTGTCTTTCACTCATTAAAAATATTCAGTCATTGTTCTTTTAAAGTCTGTGTCAAAAAAATTCCATCAGACTTTCTGGCTTCAGGAAATCTATTGATATTGTGTCATTTTTGGGGGGCGGTGTTGCTATCTTGCTTTGGCCTTGTGTAGGAAGTGAGGTAGTCTGCTTCTTTGGTAACATTACTGCGTTAGAGTTTTCATGCCTGGGGCAATAGCTGGTTCTTGATCTAATATTACTGCTCTAGAAAAATATTGGGCAGACATGTGCATGTGGATGCCCATAGGGTGAGCACACACTCAGGAGCACATAGGATGGGCACACATGCAGACCCATTCGGGGGGGGGGGAGCATTTGGGAGGGGACCTAAATGGAAAAAAACCAGGAAGCCTTAGTTTTCCCTTGAGAGCTGGGTTTGCCACCCCAGTTGAGCTCCAGCTGTCTCATTCCCTCCTGTTTAAGGTGAAGGAGCTCCACAATTGGTCTAGCAATCAGCAGTGATCCCCCTGCCCCTACTAAGTACCTCACTCAAATTCCCACTGTCCTACTTGCTTCTGGTTGATGGGTCCTGCTATGACTCACTGCTCCCTGCAAAGGATTGCTGCTCCCCACCAAGGCATGCTGCTTTCCATCGAGACACGCCACTCCCCCCATTTCTGATATTCTTAAGTCTATTGTTGTAGACACCATATCACTGTATCTCATTGAACATCTTCCTTTTTTTAAGATTTTTTTTTTAAGACTCATTTACTTTACAAAAATGTCATTCTCCTGGATAGGCCCCTCTGAATAAAATGCCCAAAATATATAAGAAGATGTCTCATCATACACATCTCTAAAGAGCATTCTGGCTGCACATGTTCCAAGACAGAGTTGTTTGCTCTTTGGCAATCCATAGAATGCTCAATTCTCTTTATCACCACTATGATTCAATGGCTTCAATTTTTCTTTAGTTTTCTTTATTCCTTGTCCAACTTTCATATGTATATGAAGCAACTGAAAATATTATGGCTGGTATCAGGTGCACCTTAGTCTCTAAAATGATGTCCTTAGTTTTCATCACTTTTAAAAGGTCCTGGACAGTGTATTTGCCCAGTGCAATGTCTTTTGATTTCTTTACTACTGCTTCCTTGAGTGTTGATTATGGAGACAACTGAAATGAAATTCTTGACAATTTCAATCATTCCTCTATTTATAGTGAGTTTATTGATCCAGGAGTGAGGACTTTCATTTATAGTCTTTGATATTGTAGTGCAAATGCTCTGCACTTTCTGCAAACAGGGTTGTGTCATCTCCTTGTCTCAAGTTGTTGATGAGTCTTATTCCAGTTCTCATAGCACATCTTCAAAAATAGCTTGAATAGTTATAGTGAAAAGACATGACCCTAACATACATTTTTTCTGTTTTTAAACCTTGCAATGTCTTTTTCTATTTGAATGACTGCTTCTTGATATATATACAATTTCTACATGGACACAATTCTCAATCGCTTACTATGCATCTAAGAGCTAGACAATGAATAAGGATTACAGAAAAAGAAACAATGCCTTTGAGTTATGGTGCTGGAAAAGAGTATTGACTGGACTGCCAAGAGAACAAATAGGTATATCCTGACAAGGGAGAAACTAGGTTGCTCCTCAGACGCAAAGATTGTGAAGCTCCCTTTCACATATTTTGGGCATGTTGCTGAGAGGGATCAGTTCTTGGAGAAGAACATCATACATGGAAGGATAGAGGATCAGTTCAGGAAAGGAAGACCTTGGATGAGATGGATTGGCATAGTGTCTGTGGCAATGGGGTCAGGTGTTTGAGAGACAGTGAGGCTGGCTCAGGATAGGACAAGGTTCATAGCTATTGTTCATAGGCTCTCTATGAGTCATAGTCAATATGAAGGCACATAACTGTAACAGCAGTTAATTAATTAACACTCTTTACAATGTTATCCATAATTTATTATGCCACACACTAATATCTTTGCATAGTCAAACATCTGTCTAGCATTCTTTGTTTTCAGTTAAGACCCATCTGATGTCAGTAATGATATTCCTTATAATTCTACCTTCAAATCTAGCTTAAATTTCCAGCAGTTCCATGTTAAAGTACTGCTCCAGTCATTTGTCAAGCCTGCCTCTCTCCTATTATTGTTGTTAGTACCATCAAGTTGACAATAACTCATAGTGATGCTATGAACAAGAGATCTGAAACTCAGCAATCCTTCCTTTTGTTTTAACTTCTTTTTATTCTAAAGCAAGTTTCAGAGTCTCTTCTGACATCTATTTCAGTCTTTTGTTTTTTACTTGTCTTTGTAATAATCTATTGCTTTCTTCATGGATGATTTTCTTCATGTCGTTCCACAACTTGCATCCTGTTAGGTTATTAGTGTTCAAAGTATCAAACCTATTCTTAAGATGCTTTTCAATTCAGTTGGGATGCACTCAAGGTCATATTTTGGTTCTCGTGAACTTGTTTTCAATGTCTTCAAATTCCATTTGAACTAGCACGTAGTAGGTCATGGTTTATTCCACAATTAGACCCTGGCCTGTTTTTGACTGCAGATACTAAGCTTTTAAAACATCTTCTTCTACAGATGTAGTCAGTTTAGTTCCTTCATAGATCTATTCTAAAGCACATACTGTGACTGATAGAATACCTTTACTCATACAAGGAAGCTTACTCATATAAGGAAGTGCTACTAAGGTAGAACTTGCACTTAGAAGTCAATCCATAGCAATAAGCAACACATTAAAAAAAAAGAAAGAAGAAAAACCAACTACTTAACATCTCTAACAAATACAAAAGTAGCATCAAGCAAACCTCTAGAAGAAAAGAAATTACGTATAAAGATAAGGGTAGAACAAATGTCCATTAAAAAATAACTGAATTGAAAAAAAAACAAACAACACAACACCTGAATTGAAACATTGTGGTACATTCACATGATGGAATACTATGTAACACTCAGGAGTAACAATTTTGAAAAATACTATATAACGTGGGAAAGGCTAGACATCTGAACGAATCAACTCAGGCTCATAAGAATAAATACTGCATAAGAACTTTATTGTAAAAATAGCAAGATAATAAAAAATATGTGTATGAATATCCAAAGAGAAAAGGGAAGAGGGCAGGAGATCTGAAGATGGGAAAGGGGGAATCACAAGGTCACTGAGTCTGAAAGGTGGAAGTAGAGAGTGAAAGATTAAGAAAAGATCTAGTGAGAATTTGAAAATACAGTGTAATAGCATAAATCAATGATGTGATTAATTTTATAAGACCCAATGTATAGGAATGGTCATTATAAAACACAAGGTGAATTTTTAAAAAGTTAAAAACCACAAATTTCCCAAATAAAAGTTCAACTATGTTTTATTCTGTGGGGGTGGGGGAGAAGCTAAGGTCAGAAGCATACAGAATAGAAAGCAGAAAAACAATTGAAACTATCAACAAGTCCAGAAGTTTCTTCCTCAAAAGGGCCAATACACTTGACAAACCACTGGCAAACTTAACAAGGAACAAAAAAAAAAAAAAGAAAGAAAGAAAAGAGAAGTATCTCACATAAGAAATGAAAGGGATGATATAACAACAGAACTAATAGAAATATAACAGATAATAGGGAATATTATGAAAAATATATCCTGACAAATTTTAAAATCTAGGAGTAATGGAGAAGTGGAGGGGTCAGCAAAGGAGAGGAAGACCCTCCACCAGGTGGATTGTCATTGTGACTGCTGCAATGGGCTATTGTGTGTCAGGAAGTGTGAGGATGATACCAGACAAGACTAGGTTTAGATCTTTTGTTCAAAAGGTCGCTATGAGTCATCCTCGACTTGATGGCACCTAACAACAACAACAATGGAAAAGTTCTTAGAAACTCATGTCTATCTCAAATTGGCATAGACATAAGTAAAATACTTGAACTGAAACATTGCAAAAGAAGAAAATGAGCAAGAAATTGAAAAAGCCCCAACAAAAAAGTCACCGGGTCGCAGACAGCTTCATATCTCACATTCTACCAAACATTCAGAGAACAAATGTCAGCAATCCTACTTAAATTATTTTAGAATATAGAAAACAATTAAACTCTAACAGACTCATTCTATAAAGCAAGCATAACCTTGATACCAAAATCAGGTCAAGGCATCACCAATAAAAAGTCTATAGACCAATCACCCTCATGAACAAAGACTCAGAAGTACTTAACAAAATCCTACCAATAGAATCCAATAGTGTATCACAGTAATAATTAATCATGAGCAAGTGGGATCCATAATAGGCATGCAATTTAAAAAAGTCAATGCAATTTACCTTCAGTTGATTTTTGTGTATGGAGTGAGATGTGGGTCATGTTTCACAAGCTTTTGTTTTTTAAATATTTTTTATAGGAAAAAATTATTATGAGGTAATTGTGGGTATGAAAAACTCTCATTAATCATTTGAAGTTAGCTAGCATCATTTGTTGTATTACACTTGTCTTGTTTGGCAAATAAAAATATAATGGTATTTATTATTGCACTCCTCAAGACAGTGTCAAACCTGTTTTAGGCACTTAGTTTTTCCACTATAACAACAGCAATATTTCATTTGGTTCTGTGTATTAAAGCAGAAATCTAAATTTCTTTGAACCCCACTGGACATTGTAGGAAGAGTACATATACATTCCATGATCATTCTATACTAACACACTTGAGATTTAAACTTTAAAAATTCATACCAAATTAAAATATTCTAAATAGAAAAGTCTGAATTGTGATACAGATCATGGTCTTCTCAATCATTTTCTATGCTGCTGAGAGATGGACAATCAATAAGGATGACAGAAGAAAAATTGATGCCTGTACTGTTGGGAATGTGGCATAGAATTGGAGGAAGACTCATCAACCTGTTTTATGCAGATGATACAACCTTGCTTTCTAAAACTGAGGAGGACCTGAAGCACTTGCTGCAGAATGTCAAGGACTGTAATCTTCAATACAGATTGAAGCTCAACATCAAGAAGACAGAGATTATCACCACTGGGCCAATTGGCAGCACCATGAGAGATAGCAAAGAGACTGAGGTTGTTAACAATTATATAGCATGCCCAGCTCCACAATCAATACTCTTGGCACTAGCAGTCAAGAAATAAAAAAATTGAACTTGGAAAATCTGCTGCCAGGTACCTTTCTAGAGTGCTGAAACAGAATGATTTCAGTCTAGAAACTAAAGTGAGTCTAATCTAGGCCATGGTCTTCACAATTACTTGCTATGCATCATAGAGATTGACAATGACTAAGGATGACAGATAAAAAATCCATGCCATGAGTTATGGTGCTGGAGAAGAGTCTTGAACATCCCATGAACTGACAAGAAAACAAATGGGTCTACCTTCAAGATAATAAAATCAAGTTTCTCCTTGGAGACTAGGATTTTGAAACTCCATTTCATATATTTGGGGCACATGGCCAGGAGGGACCGATCTTTTGAAAGGGATATCATGTTTGGAAAGGTGGAGGAACAGTGCAGGAGAGGAAGACCCCAGATGAGGTGGATTGACACAGCAACTGGGGCAATGGAGCTTGATGTGTCAGAGTCAGTGAGACTGGTTCAGGACAGGGCAGGCTTCAGAGCTGCTGTACATAGGGTCACTATGGGCCAAAGGCAACTCAATGGCACATAACAACAAGGAGCATTGGAAAAGAGTACTGAACATCCTATGGCCAAAAGAACAAACTAGTAAGTTTTGGAGTATGTGTAGCCAGTGTGCTCCCTGGAGACAAAGATGAGGAAGCTTTGTCTCTCCTACTTTGGGCATGTGCTATGAAAAGATATTCCTCAGAGAAGGGCATGATTCTCGGAAAGGTGGAAGGACTGCAAAAGAGAGGAAGGCCCTCAACCAAGTGTATTGAGACAGTGATAGGCTTGAGAGTGTCAGACATTATGAGGTTGGCACAGAATAGGATAGGGTTCAGACCTGTTGTTCATAGCATCACTATGAGCCATATGCAACTTGATGACATCTAAAGACAACAACAACAAATAATAGAAAAGTACTATGAGTTAGTCAAACTTGTCGGGCCTAAATTGCAGCTTGCCTTTTCTTTCTAGCAATTCTAGTTTATTTTCTTTGACTATGTACAACAGAACACATTTAGATAACAGAAATGGCAAAGGAGGTTGAGTTTTCAAGTATGGAAATACAAAGGAAGAGGAACAGTTGTAAGCAGATACTGGTGATTGGGACATGGATTGTGAGAACCATGAATGTAGGAAAATTAGAT
>NW_006399884.1:4339422-4340665 GCF_000299155.1 Elephantulus edwardii | reverse complement strand
CAGGAGAGGAAGGCCCTCTATGAGGTGGATTGATTCAGTGACTGGGATAATTGGGATGGGATTGTCAGAGATAGTGCGATTGGCACAGAACAGAGCGGAGTTTAGGGCTGTTGTACATAGGGTCACTATGAGTCGCAAGCGACTCGACAGCACATAACAACAACAACAACAACATAGTTGATGTTATGTACCATCATTCACAGCTCACCCTTCAGCACACGGGAGGAAACTGTCCATCTTTCTCCTGTGCGACAGCTGGTGTATTCTTCAGTTTTGTAGTGAATTTACCACTAGGCCAAAAGAGCTCTTCCTTCTTAGCCACAAACTGTGGCTAAACTTGAGAAGAATGAGAATCCAGAACACTTGAATGTGCTCATGTGAAACCTATACTTGAACTAGGAGGCAGTCATCAGAACAGAGCAAGGAAACACTGAATGGTTCAAAATTAAGAAAGGAGTATGTCAGGCACACATCCTGACTTCATACCTTTTCAGTCTGTATGTGGAACAGATCATTTAGGAGGCTGGACTTTATGAGGAGGAATGTGACATGGAGAAAGACTCATCAACAACCTGTATAATTCAGGCGATACAACCTTGCTTGCAAAAATTGAGGAGAACCTCAAGTGTTTATTGCAGAAGGTCAAGGACTGTAGTTTTCAATATGGATTGAAGCTTAACATCAAGAAGACAAAAATTCTCACCGCTAGTCCAGCTGGCAACACCATGGATGGAGAAGATATAAGTTGTTAACAAACTTTTGCTTGCTCAGTTCTACAATCAACACTCTTGGCACCAGAAGTAAGGAAATCATAAGACAAACTGCACTGGTGATGTCGGCTATCAGGGACATCTCCAAAGGGCTAAAGGGCAACAACGTCAGTTTAGAGACTAAGCTGAACCTGATCCAGGCCATGTCTTTACAATTACTTGCTATACACCAGAGGGCTGGACAATGGCTAAGGGTGACTGAAGAAAAATTGATGCCTTTGAGCTGTTATGCTGCAGAACAGTACTGAACATACCATGGACCACCAGGAGATCAAATGGGTTTGTCATGGAGAGGGTGAAACCAAGTTTCTCTTTAGAGGCAAGGACTTTGAAGCTCTCTCTAACATACTCTGGTCTCGTGGATAGGAGGGACCAGTATTTGGAGAAGGATGTCATACTTGGAAGGCTGGAGTGACAGTGTAACAGAGGAAGACTCCAGATGAGATAGATTGACACAGTCACTGGGGTAATGG
>NW_006399884.1:4338051-4338972 GCF_000299155.1 Elephantulus edwardii | reverse complement strand
TCCCATTACCATAGTTACTATGTCAACCCATCTCATCTAGGGTCTTCCTCTCCCACACTGTCCCTGCACCCTTTCAATTATGATGTTTCCAAAGACTAGTCCCACTTGGGCCACATACCTGAAGTATGTGAAAAGAATCTTCAAAATCCTGACCTTCAAGGAGAACCTTTATTTCACCCTCTCTAGTACAGATCTGTTTGTTCTTTTGACGATCCATGGTATGTTGGATACTCTTTTCCAGCAAAGGCATCGATTCTTCTTCTTTATTCATTGTCCAGCTCTCTAATGCATAACAAGTAATTACAAAGACGATGGTCTGGATCAGGCATGTGAAAATATTGTTTTTGTTATTACCCCATTAGGAAGCTCTGTTTGCTAAGGGGTAACGAGTTACAATGCCAATCCAAAGACACATGTTTCCAATTCATCCACCCCTCTATGGGAGAAAAAAAGAGCAATCTTCTCCTGTATGATTTACTACCTCTGAAAACCCACTGAAGAGTGAGCTATGAATCAATTCCAGCTAAGAAGTAAATAATAATAACAACACCATTATGTAATTAGAAATCTCTATGTAACAAATTTGCTTGGCTCCTTTTGGCCATCAGAGCTTCAGGGGTAATAAAGGTAAAATACTCAATAAATTTTACTTTAAGAAAACAATTGCTGGCAAGGTTATGGAGAGACTGGGACTCTTAGTCACTACTTGTAGGAATGTAAAATAGTACAATCACTGCAGAAGTTGGTCTGGCACTTTCTCAGAAAGTTGGAAATAGAAATACCATTTGAACCAATCCCATTCTTCAATGAGATGAAAAAAGGTAATCTCCAGTTTCATTTGGAATGGAAAGAAGCCCCGAATAAGTAAAACACTCCTTAAAAATAGAAAAAAAGGTAGGAGGCATCTCACTCCCTGATTTC
>NW_006399884.1:4335868-4337091 GCF_000299155.1 Elephantulus edwardii | reverse complement strand
CCATCAACAAACAAATGGATAGAGAAGTTGTGGTATATTCACACAATGGGATACTACGCTGCATTGAAAAACAAGGAACTCATGCAATATTATTCAAAATGGGTGACCCTGGGGGATATTATGCTGAGTAAAACATCTCAGTCACAAAAGGAGAAATACTGCATGGTGCCACTGTTGTAGAAAGTGACTGACATCAAGGTTGGGGTAAGACTGAGAAAAACTGGATAGATTATGTATACTGAACTGAAACAGATGAGGGAGAGAACAGTTTACAAGTGATATGTGATAGCATATTGTGATTATCACAGGAATCCAAAATTATGGTTGCATAGTGGAGTGCATTTGGGGTAGGGGGTGGGGCAGGGGCAGGGGGATTGTGTACCAACGAAGAAGTTTATCTTTTGCTTTTCAAAGAGAGGAGAGAACTGGGGGGAGGGGGGTAAAGAAAAAAGTGCAACAATGAATGAATGAATGAAAATCCAAAATCTCTGTAAATGTTCATTAAAATGAATTAAAAAAGAGAGAGAGAAATCTGTTAAAAAAAATTTGACCCAGCAATTCCACTACTAGGAATATACCCCAAAGAAACTAAAGCTGCCACCCAAACAGATGCATCCACATCCATGTTTACTGCTGCATTATTCATAACAGCAAAGAAGTGAAAGCAATCCAAGTGTCCATCAATAAATTAATGGGTAGAAAAACTATAGTGTATTCACACGATGGAATATTACACAGCACTGAAAAATAAGAACTCATAAAATATTACACAAAATGTGGGTAACCCTGGAGGACATTATGCTGAATGAAATATCTTTGTCACAAAAGGACAAAAACTGACTGCATAACACCATTTATATAAACAGGACTGACATGGGGGTGGGGGAAAACTGAGAAAAGAGGGGATAAATAATGAACACTGCATTGGAATAAATGAAGGAAAGAACTGTTTAAAAGGAATATATGCTTAAGCATTATCTGTATGACAACAGTCCAGAATAAGAGATGCATAGCCAAATGCACTAGGGGGTGCAGGGGAGAAAATTATGCAACAATAAATTTTTTTTAAAAAGTGAACTGAGAGGGTAGTTGTTGTTGTTGTTGTTATGTGCCCTCGAGTCATTTTCAACTCACAGCGACCCTATGCACAACAGCCCTAAACCCTGCTCTATCCTGCACCAACCACACTGCCTCTGACACACCCATCCCGATTACCCCAGTCA
>NW_006399884.1:4333647-4334529 GCF_000299155.1 Elephantulus edwardii | reverse complement strand
CCAAAGTGTTAAGAGTTTTCATATTATATAACAAGACCACTGGCTTTTAAACATGCCTTGGCTCTATTACCTGAGCCAGATACTAAATTTACTCAGGATCATTTGGGCAAAAGTAATGAGAAGTATTAAAGCAATGTTTACAGAGCAGATACGCAATATCAATCATGTTATGTACATTGGTGATAAGAGTAAAGTTTGGGTTGTTCTGGAGAAAAGTGATATTTTCTCTTAAGTGGAAAAATACCAGTGGATTATGTGTTTCAGTTTCCACTTAACTATTCTTTCTTCTTGCATCTGCACTGTAAATAATCTTGAACAAATAAGATACTATCAGAAATGTTCTTTAAGTGAACTGAGAGTCAAACAAATAGGGGGATAAACTATAAATTATATATCATCCAGGTTCCTAAAGTATGTGAGAAATATTCATGTTCCTACACAAGCACATTTTAAAAAGTTGTGGACATTTAAAATGTCATTATGCTCAAGAGGTTGGTAATATTAGAAAAGATCTTTAGTGTTTCTCCAGTGGCAGGTCACTACCCAGGACCATCTTGCCAGCATTAGTCAGATAGCAAATTCTAACAGTTTGCAATTTGCAAATAAACTTTCACTATTCTGATTAGAACTATAACATAAGCCCCAGCTATACCAATAACTTCAAGTTGAAAAATGTCCTCTAGGGCGACGCAGCGCGAGGGCGAGGCGGCCAGCCGGGGGAACGCCACCGCCAGACCTGGGAACGCCAGGGGAACGCACCCCGCCACCCGCCGGGGGGAACGCACGCCGCCGCCCGCCAGACTGGGGGAACGCTGCGAGAGGGACCCGGAAGAGACCCGGGAAGAGCAGCAGCCAGCCACCTGCCGCGGAACTCCAGAGGAG
>NW_006399884.1:4326485-4329177 GCF_000299155.1 Elephantulus edwardii | reverse complement strand
GAGGGTAGAGAGAATAGTGCAACAATGAATGAATGGAAACCCAAAATCTCTGTAAATGTTTATGAAAATTAATAAAATATAGAAAAGAAAAAAAAAGAAAAATGTCCTCTAGCCTCAAATGCGGTTTTCTTTTACACCAGTCAAGTTGTAGCCATTCCTCAGGCCTACGTTATGTTTACTCAGGCCTAGTGTCTGGCTTTTCTGGGACTAGTTTATTTAGAAACCATTGTTTGATTCTCTAGTTCTATCTCCAAATATTTCCATTTACTTTCCCCCCAAAATGGCTCTGCTTTCCTATTTCTCACTTTTAAACGTTATTAACTCAAAAAAACTCATTAATAGTGACTACTAGCTGACCATCTCTCCCTAGGTTTTCAGAGGCTATAAATTGGACATGGAGGAATTCTGATGGCCTAGAGGTAAGAAGCTGTGCTCCAATCCCAACGGCACACAGTTCAAATCCACCAACTGCTGAAAGATGCATAATCTCCCATGTGATTTACTGCCTCTGAGAACTCATTGAAAGGTTAGCTGTGGGTTGCTTCCAACTTGACAGTACTCAACAACAACAAATTGAGCAGAAGGAGATCTCCCATCTTTCCCCCAGGGAACAATTGGTGGGTTAAAATCTTTGCTTGGCCAGTACAACTCTCTACTGACTAGGACATCAGGCTATCTATTTAAACTGAATTATCATCCTCTAAAATAATGGATTACAATATGCAAGCCACAAAGGGCTAAGTAAACAATGGTCACCTAAAAGTAACATTTCAAGCACTACCACCTACATTCCTTATTATTGTCTATGCCTGTGGAAAATGAATTCACTCTAGAAAAGCCAAGACCGAATGTCTTCCCTTGTCAGTAACAGAAACTTTTACTTATCATTGAACATGGTTCTAACCCTTCAGCCTGTATCCTTGTTCCGAACATTCAAAGCAAAGTACCTTATTGAATTCCTAAGTTGATATCTCTTTCAACAAGGAAATAGAGAGTAAGTAACCAAATCAAGATTTGTAACTCTAGCAGCTTCAAAGTTATGATCTAAGGATGCTATCTTCTCAAAAGAAAAAGCTAAGGTCAATTACAACACAGGCTTTAAATGAGGAACAAAGGGCATTTTCCCATAGAAAGAAATACTGTGTCTCTTAGTCATTCATGTGGGATGAGTTGTCTTGAGGCTATTTTTGAATGATGTGATTTGGGTTTTTTTTATAGACTGTTTTTCTAGACTTCCCCCCCCCCTAAGTTGTTTACAGTTTTCTGTTAGGCATCAAGTTTTCTTCTTAGAAACAGGACTGTATATCACTAGATAGGACTAGAGGTTGTTGTTGTTGTTGTTATGTGCCATTGAGTCACCTGCGACTAACAGTGACCCTATGAACAACAGCTCTGAAGCTTGTCCTATCCTGAACCAGACTCACTGTTTCCAACACACCTACCCCCATTTCCCCATCCACTGTGTCAGTCCATTTATTCAAGGTCTTCATCTCCTGCACTGTCTCTACACCCTTTCAATCATGACATCCTTCTCTAAGTATGTGAGACTGAGTTTCAAAATCTTTGCCTCTAAGGAGCAAATTGGTTTCACCCTCTCCAGAACAAACCTGGTTGTTCTCTTGGAAGTCCATTGGATGCTCAACACTCTTATTCAGCACCACAACTCAAAGGAATGGATCTTTCTATCATTCTTAGTCATTATCCAGCTCTACGATACATGCCAAATAATAACAAAGATCATGGCCTGGATCAAGCACACCTTAGTCTTCAATCAGATATCATTGCTCTTTAGCACCCAGAAGTCCCCAACAGCAGATTTTTCCCAATGCCATTCACCTCTTGATTTCCTGACTGCTGATGCCAAGAGTGTTGATTAAAGAATCAAGCAAGCTGAATTTGTTAATAATCTCAATCTCTTCACCATCTATCATGGTGCTGCCAGTTGGCCCAGTGGTAAGAATCTTTGTATTCTTGATGTTAAGTTTCAGTCCATATTTAAGATTGAAGACTTTGACCTTCTAAAGATATAAAATAAACAAGGAAAAGACCTCATAACATATCCTATATGTTTGGCACGTACGTGGTCTGTGGGAGAACCCAACCTTGTACAGCTACTTTTCTATGCTAAGTTAAAGTATCTGCACTGCAAATAGGCAACGTGTTGCATTAGTAAAATTGCATACAAAATAAACTAATAATTTTTTAAAAACACAACTCCACTCCAACCATGGCTTTGAAGTTGATTTCAACTCATAGCAACTCTTGACCAGGTGTACAAGTCTATAAATCTTAATGGAAGAAGAGTATCCTTCTCTCTCTTATGGATCCATAGCCTCTTCTAAATTCTAGTTGAACTTCTGGGAGTTCTTTATCAATGTACTCTTCTAGCCATTTTTCCATTATCTGCAGCAATATTTTGCTTGCATGTGATATTATTTGATAGTTTCCACATTTTGTTGGATCAGCTTTCTTGGGAATGGGAACAAACATAGACCTCTTCCAATATACTGGCCAGCCAGCTGTCCTCCAAATTTCCTGGCATAAACTGGTGAGCATATCCAAGGCTGCGTTTTTAAAAAAAATTTTTTATTTTATTATTTTTGTGTGAGTGTACCGTCAAATCAGATCAGACTGGTACAGGAGGAGATTGTCCCTCCTTCCCCGGCAGAGCATCTGGTGGATTCGAACCGTG
>NW_006399884.1:4325053-4326090 GCF_000299155.1 Elephantulus edwardii | reverse complement strand
CACCCAACACCGTCCACCATGGGTAACCATTCTCACATTTGACTCATCAGTGTCACAGTGTTCAGCTTCACAGCAACTACAAGTTACTTCTGTATAGCAAGTAGACACACCAGGGCTATATGACCTAGAAGAACGTTTTACCAACAACAATGAAAAACAGGCCTGAGGGCCATGGATTAGAGTCACCCACCCTTGGCTTGGTAGCATCACTTTCAGTCCACTAAGCCAACTGGTCCCTCTCTATGCTGTTAAATGCCGTCGAGTCATAGGCAGCTCATAGCAACCCTGTGAACAAAGTCCTCGACATTTGTGTGATTTTCATACTTTTTCAAATATTTTACCATTCCAGCACACACAAATGCTGGCAAATTCTGGGGCAGAGACCCCTAATTTCATCTAGCAAGTCCAATCTGCAGCCACCAGCTTGGGATTAAAAGAAAGCCACAATCGCCCTAGTGACTCTGACTTGCCTCTCTTTCCAGGCTCCAGAGGCCTCATGCATCCATTGTGCTGACACTGAGACTCAGGAGAGACTCGCCCTTGTGCTGCAGACGTGGCCATCCATTTTAGTATTTTACCATTCCAGCATGCCCAAACGCTGACAAAACTCTGGGCCAGAGACCCCTAATTCATCTAGCAAGTCCTTTCTGCAGCCACCCACTTGGGGCAAAAAGAAAGCTACAAACGCCTTAGTGTTCCAAACTTATATGGTACTTTTTGAAATTTTTCCATGTCAATAAGTTATTTCTGGTCAGTGACTTTGTACATTCCCTCCATCTTCTTTTAATGTTTCCTTGGGTCATTTACTATATTATCCAAGCATCGTTCAATATTGTGACTCAAAGCTTAAATTTGTGGGGAGCTCTGGTGGCCTAGTGGCAAGAAGCTGCACTGCAATCCCAAAGATACACAGTTCGAATCCACCAGATGCTCTGCCGGAGAAGGAGGGGCAAATCTCCTCCTGTACCAGTCAGATCTGATTTGACAGTACACACACACACACACACACACACACACAAAATAATAATAAATTTTTT
>NW_006399884.1:4318097-4324563 GCF_000299155.1 Elephantulus edwardii | reverse complement strand
ATCATTGGTGTATCCTAAACAAATAAAAGCTGTAGAAAATTAATTTGTTCCAGACCACAGGAAAAAAAGCTATCATAATAAAACTATCATAATAAAGTCACACACACACACACACACACACTTTTAAAAATCTTGTTCATCCAAAGACTTTACAAAAAACAACAGAGAAAATACTGATCGGGAGAATATCTTCAGAAATCACATATTGTAAAAGAAACTAATAACCAAAATAGATATAAAACTTAAATAACAACAGCAAAAAGATCAATTACCCTAAGATAGACAAAGAACTTACATAGACATTTCACCAGCGTTGTTTCCCTTATCAATGGAAGTGATTGACAATGGATCATTTTCCTAGTCCTGGATAAGCTGAACTATAAACAGAGGGAAGTCAGGAAACATCTCAACGCATGATCAGGACTGCAAAAGTGACTCATCAGCTCCCTCATCTCTCTCTACCCTTGAAAGACAAAAACAAACAAACAAACAAAAAACCCCAAACCAACAAAAAAAACAGCAAAGCCTACTAGTTACTATATTCACTTGTCCGGTATCACAGATGCATGTCCATCAGCTTTATCACAGTGGAGATCAAGACTTTATCCCAAGTTATTAGCATCATATTTTTCTGATAACGTATGTTACTTTACAGATTAGCTCCACCAGCCAATCTTCTTTCTCATGACTAACTTTATGGAGAGGGAGCTCTGAAGCCTAGTGGAAAGAAACTGTACTGCAATCCCAAAAGCGCATGATTTCAATCCACTAGCTGCTCCGGAGGGTGAGGAAGGATGGGCAATCTGCCTTCGATGATTAACTGCCTCTGAAAGTCCACCAGAGCTATGAGTCGGTTCCGACTGGGCCGTATACAACACCACCACCATGGAGTGAATTAAATTCTCTTCAAGTCGATAGAACATGAAAGGATCTGTTACGGAGTGGATGAGAAGAGTCTTCACCTCCCTCCTCCTTTCACTTCTTTGGCCCCTGACCGACAAGGTTGCTGGCAGAAGAGCAGGGTTACACCACTGGAAAAGCCATGTACGAATACTCCCTTCAGGGAGTTGAGCAGCGGCCAGTACTAGAGCGGAGAGCAGCTGCACTAAACTCTTTCCCCTGAGCTGTCCCAGACATACCGTTTTCTGGAATTGTAGCCAAAACTTTGCAGAGCCAGGCCAGGGAAAGAGGGAAAACAGCCAGCGAACATATTTCACCTCTATGAAAATCTAAAGAGGAACTAAGGGAGAGAAAGAAGACCTCACTTGATTGTTTAATAGATCATCTGGCCCAATAGCAGAAAAGAATATAGTCCTTCTTGAATTCCAGAGAAGAATGTTAGAGCGGAAAAGTCTCTTTAGAAAGTTAATCTGCAAATGTGTGTTCTTGTTTTCTTTCACACAACAGAGGGACCAAGCTGCGGGGGTTGGGAGGGTGAAAAAGGATGTGAAATTACAAGTCAAAAGACATGCAATAACTGAAAGTGAGGGAGAAAAGAAGGATTATTAACTTGGAATTTTCTATGTCATTTCTAAAATTTCTCACTTCTATTAACAAAAATTAAATATCTGAAATAATAAGTATATGAAACAAAAAATTAAAATGAGGCGCTATCATCCATATAACTACCTGAAGAAAAACAAATCCTTTAAAATAAAATTTAAGTATAGAATATCATAGTATATAAGTTACACTCCAGAGAAAATCTAATAAAATACAAAATAATTTTAATTACAAACATGTAACTTAAGGTCTTGGGATAATGTCTAACATTTTTGGCACAATCTAATATCCACTTGTATCACATGCACACAATAGCTGGACATGTAGAACAAGCATTAATTTAACTCATTTATTAAATATTATGAATGGCATTGTTAACATGCTAATAGCATAATACTAAGTATTTCTTCTGTAAAATGGAATAATTCAGAATGTTCTGAATAATAAAATAATCCATAGGATAATTCATAGTACGTACCAAGAGTCTTATAAATATTAGCTTATTATCATCATTATCATCATCATCATTATTATTATCATCATCATTATGTTTAATAGGCCACTACCTTCAACGGTTTGATTTAATTTCAAAATTACTTCACTGTTCTTAGTGACTTGAAGGATCTCAATTCAATTCTCCCTGATGAATAATTAATCCTATTTCTGTGACTTCCCAGGAACTGGATTCTGTGATTCTAAATCCTAGAACAACTGAAAGGAGAAAACTAAAATAGAATCTGCCTTTTCCCCGCCTCTCTGCCAGCTGTATTATCCCACTTACCATGCATTTGCTAGCTACTGTTGAAGAGAAATTCAGTAATCCTATTTCCATGGATTTTCCTGAACAATTTTGGCAAAGAAGAAAAGGCATGCTTAGTTCAAGAATTCCCAATTGTTGTATGCATGGAATCCACTTTCATTGACTCAAAAATCAAACATGTCTTTCTTGGTCTGGTAGAACCAATCCCTCCTACAAATAATCACTCTCTGGATGCATTGGGGCTCCTTGTTTTTTAGAGCTCCCATCTTCAGAATTTCTTCTTGTTGTGTGCTATCAAGTTGAAATAGACAGGTAGCTGATCCTCCCACACAAAGGAGATTGCCCATCCTTCCCTGGAGCAGCTGGTAGATTTGAACTGTGAGCCTTCATGATTGCAGCACAGCGTCTTGCCACCAGGCCACCAGAGATCCTATAGTCCTTGAAGACTATAGTTCTTGATTTCTGCAGCAAGAGTTTCAAATCCTCCTCACTTTCAGCAAGCAAGGTTGTGTCAGATATGCAAGATGTGGGTTGTTGGTAAGTCTTCCTATCCTGATGTCACATTCTTCTTTATAGAATCTAGCTTCACAAATTATTTGTTCATCATGCAGATTGAATTACGTATGAAGGAAGGATACAATCCTGACTCACCTTTCCTAATTTTAAACCATGCAATGTTCCCTTTTCCCATTTGGACTACAGTTTTGTGGATAGCATCAATTAAATCATTCTGTAGTGGGATAAATTCTAGTCCCTAATACCTTGTTTGTTGGTATCTTGTAAAAAGAGAGAACAAACTTGGGAAAAGGGACATATAAAGAGGATAAAGGCAGACATGCTGTTGCAATGAAGGCAGACGTATCTATAAAAAGTAAAGAAATGCCAAGAAATGTAGGTAGCCACTAAAATTGGGAGAGAAGAATGGAATAACTCCTCTTTCAAAGCTCTCAGAAGAAATTAGCATTGTTAACAACCGTATTTAGATCTTTAGTCTCTGAAGTGTGAGAAAATAAATTTCTGCTCTTTAATATTACTTTGAGTTTTTTAAAGTTACCTACTTTCCTTTCTTTACTATTACCTTTTTTGTAATATTTTGCTAATAGCCCTTAGAAACTAAAACATTTGATGGGGACTTATTGGGGAATAGAGAGTGGACTGTCTTTAGACACTGTTTTTTTTTTAAGAATTTGAGTTTTATAGACGGATAAGCACTCTTTTGACTTGTAAGTCTAACAATAAGGGTCATCATTTTAAAAATTGCTATTGTTACTAAAACTATGCAAAAGAAAATAAATAATTACATTTTCAATTGATTCAGTTGATTCTCCTAGTAACATGTCAAAAATATGTGAGGCAATGTTTAATCACCTTTGCCTCTAAGGATCATTCTGTCTGCACCTTTTCCAAAATATATCTGTTTATTCTTTTGGCAGTCCATACTCAGTACTCTTCTCCAACACTACAGTTGTTGTTATGTGCCATTGAGTTGCTTGAGACTTACAGTGACCCTATGTACAACAGCCCTAAACCCTGCTCTATCCTGTGCCAATCGCACTGCCTCTGACTCACCCATCCTGATTACCCCAGTCAACTGAATCAATCTACCTCATAGAGGGTCTTCCCCGCCTGCACCGTCCCTACACCTTCCCAGGCATGATGTCCCTTTCCAAGGACCGGTCCCTCCTTGCAACATGTCCAAAGTATGTAAGACAAAGCCCCAGAATCCTTGCCTCCAAGGAGCAGCCTGGTTTAACCCTCTCCAGGATGAATCTGTTTGTTTTCTTGGCAGTCCAGGGTACATTCAATACTCTTCTCCAGCACCAAAGCTCAAAGGCATCAATTCTTCTGTCCTCTCCAGTCATTGTCTAACTCTCTGATGTATAACAAATGATTACAAAGACCATGGCCTGTATCAGGCACACCTTAGTCTCCTGAGTGAGTGACACCATTACTCTTCAGTACTGTGGAGAGGTCCCTAACAGCAGACTTTCCCATTGCAATACATCTTTTAATTTCCTGGCTGCTGGTGCCAAGAGTGTTGACTGTGGAGCCAAGCAGACTAAAGTTGTTAACAATCTCAATCTCTTCACCATCCATCCTGATGCTGCCAATTGGTCCAGTGGTGAGAATCTTTGTCTTCTTGATATTGAGCCTCAATCCATATTGAGGGCTTCAGTCCTTGAACCTCTGCAGCAAGCACTGTAGGTCCTCCTCAATTTCAGCAAGCAGGGTTGTGTCATCTGAATAACGCAAATTGTTGATAGATCTTCTACCAATCCTGACGCTGCACTTCTCCTCATAGAGCCCTGCCTCCCGGATAGTCTGTTCTGCATATAGGTTGAAAAGGTATGGAGATAGGATACGTCCCTGTGTTATACTCCTCCCAATTTTGAACTATGCAGTGTTTCCTTGCTCTGTTCTGACGAGTGCCTCTTGGTCCAAGTACAGGTTTCGCATTAGCATGATTAAGTGTTCTGGGGCATCAATTCTTCTGTCATCCTTAGTCATTGTCCAGCTCTCAGATGCATAGCAAATGATTGAAAAACTAGCCTGAATAAGGCACACATTAGTCTTCAAATAAACATCATTGATCTCAATAATTTGAAGAGGTCCCTAACTGCAGACTTCCCCAGTGATATATCTCCTAATCTTCTGAGGGCTGATACTAAGTATATTGATTGTGAATTCAAATAAGATTAAGTAATGGACAGTTTTAATCTTCCCTCCATTTATCATGATGTTGCCTATAAATCCAGGGCTGAGAATTTTTGTTTTCTTGATGTTGAGATGCAATCCACTGAAGTCTGTAATCTTTGATCTTCTGTAGCAAGTGTTCCAAGTCCTCCTTTCAGAAAGCAAAGTGTTTCATCTGCATAATGAAAGTTATTGATGAGTCCTCCTCCTATCTTGATGCCACATTCTTTTTCATAGAATCCAAATATTAGAATAATTTGTTCAGCATACAGATTGAAAAGGTATTGGGAGAGGATACAAGACTGACACACATCTTTCCTAATTTTAAAACATTCAGTTATACCTCGCTTTGTTCACAGAACAGCCTCTTGGTCTAGGTATAGGTTTCATGTGGGTACAATTAAGTTCTGGGACTTCCATTCTTCTCAATGTTAGCCATAATTTGTTATCTACACAGTTAAATGCCTCTCCATAGTCAATAAAGTGTAAATAGACATTCTTCCGGTATTCTTTGCTTTAAGCCAGGATCCATCAGATATCAACAATGATATCCCTGGTGCCACAGCCTCTTTTAAATCCAGTTTGAACTTCTGCAGTTCTCTATGTACTGATCCAGTAGTTTTTTAATAATCTTCAACAATATTTTGCTTGCATGTAATATTAATGATCTTGTTTGATAATTTTCACATTCTGTTGAATCACTTTTCTTGGAAATGAGGACAAATATGTATCTCTTCCAGTAAGTTGGCCAGACAGCTGTGCTCTAAATTTACTGCCATAGACTGGTGAGCATGTCCAGGGCTGCAGCTGTCATTTGAAACACATCAGTTGGTATCCTGTCAATTCATGAAGCCTTATTTTTTTGCCAATGCCTTAATTGAAGCTTGAACTTCTTCCTTCATTACCCTTGGCTCTGATTATATAGAACTTCCTGAAATAATTCTGTGTTGACCAATATTTTTTTGTATAGTGATTCTGTGTGTTTCCTCCATCTTGCTTTGATGCTTCCAAGGATTGAATTTAAGTTTTTTAGCCTGAGAAAAGCCAAGTGAGTTCTCCTTTTTATTCTCCAATTCTAGGTCTCTGCACATTCCATTATAATATTTTGCTTGTCTTCTTGAGCTTCCCTTTAAGTTCTATCCTGAAGTACAATGTTGTGAGTAATAGGATATTATCTATATGCAAACAAGAAAGACAGATTAATAGAATTAGTATTCAAATAGATGCACAAATAGGCAAAGCCAAAGATGAGGAAATGGAGGGTTTTTATCAAATTTTGCAGTCCAAAATGGATCAAACATGCAATAAAGATGTGTTCATGATAATTGGTAACTAGAATGCAAAAGGTGGGAAACAATGGAGAAGGAACAGCAGTCAAAAAGTATGGTGAGGGAAATGAGGCCAAAAATAGTATGATCAAATTTTGTATATTCAGTGACTTGTGAACTCACAAATACCTTTTTTTAAATTTTTTTTATTATTAATATTGATGAAAATTTACAGAGACTT
>NW_006399884.1:4298443-4317711 GCF_000299155.1 Elephantulus edwardii | reverse complement strand
GTGACTATACCACATCTTCTCTATCCATTCATTTGCTGATGGTCCCTTAGCTTGTTTCCAGCTCCTTGCTATTGTGAACAAAGCTATGATAAACATGGGTGTGCACACAAATACCTTTTTTAAAAAGACACAGATTGTGACTTTACACATGGACTTCACCAGATGGACTGCATAAGAATCAGATTGACTACATCTATAGAAGTAATCATTGGAAAAGCTCAATATCAGTAGTCAAAACAAGCCAGGAACTGATGTGGAGCAGATCATCAATTACTCATGTGCAAGAGCTCAATTTGAGGCTGAAAAAAATTAAAACAAATCCGTGAAAACCAATAAATAGTCTGGAGTCCTATCTCAATTTAAATCCTACCTCAATTTAAAAATCATCTTAACAGGTTTGAAGCACTGAACACCAATGATCGAAGACCAGATGAGTTGTAGGATGACATCAAGGAAATCATCCATGAAGAGAGCACAAGGTCACTACAAAGACAGAGGAGAAAGAAAAAACCAGAATGAATGTAAGAAGAGACCCTGAAAATTGCACTAGGGCATCAAGAAGCCAAAACAGAGGAAGGAGATGTCAAAGTAAAAGAGAAATTTGTCTTACCACACGATATCTATAAAGTTAGTTAAAGTCTCATCATCCTCACTTCTAAATAACATTCAGCTTATATTTCTTCTAAAGCTGATTTCACTTCCTCTTTTCCTCAATCCAGCATCTCCTCTTAAACCAGGAAACAGTCAACAAAACAAAGCAAAGAAACACTGAATGCTTTATAATGAAGAAAGTAGTGCATCAGGGATGTATCCTTTCTCCATACCTTCTCAATTTCTATGCAGAACAGATCATTCGGGAGGTTGGACTTTATGAGGAGGAATGTGGTATCAGGATTGGAGGAAGAATCATATATTACCTGAGTTATGCAGATGACACAACCTTGCTCACTGAAACTGAAGAGGAGCTGAACGGTTTGCTGTGGAAGGTCAAGGACTGCATTCTTCAATATGGATTGAAGTTCAACATTGAAAAAACAAAAATTCTCACCACTGGGTCAATTGGCAGCACTATGATAAATGGAAAATAGATTGAAATCATTTAAAATTTTATCTTTCTCAGGGCCACAATCAACATTGGCACCAACAACCAGAAAATCAAAAGACAATTCTCATTAGGTAAATCTGCTGTCAGGGACCTCTCCAGAGTGTTGAAGTGTAACAATGTCAGTCTAGAGACTAAGATTCAAGCCATGGTCTTCTCACTTACTTGTTATGCATCAGAGAGCTGGACAATGACTATGGATGACAAAAGAAGAATTGATGCCTTTGAATGTGGAAGTGGAGAAGAGTATTGAACATATCATGGACTGCCAAGAGAACTAACAGATCTGTCCTAGAGAGGATGAAACTGGGTTGGTTTTGGAGACAAGAATTGTGAAGCTCTGTCTTACATAATTTGGGCACATTGCCAAGAGGGACTAATCCTTGGAGAAGGACATCATACTTGGAAAGGTAGAGGTTTAGTGTAGAAGAGGAAGATACTGGATGACATGAATTGACAGAATAACTGTGACAATGGGGTCAGGTGAGTCAGAGACAGTAAGATTGGCTCAATCTAGGGCAGGGTTCATAGTGTCACTGTGAATTGTAGTTGACTTGACAGCACACAACAACAATTACAAAGCTGATTTGTTTGTTATTTTGGCAATCCATTATATATTTCATATTTTATACTAATACCACAATGCAAATACATTACTTTGTTTTCCTTTTTTATTATCCAATTTTTATATTCATAAGAAGAGATTTAAAAGACCAGAGAGAAGAAACTGTTAATAGATTAATCAGTACTTTTCTCCAACACAACAGTTCAAAGATATCAATTCTTCTGTCATCCTTATTCACTCTCTAGCTCTTAGTGGTTAGAAAGTGACTGGCCTTCATCCAGTGAACCTTTGTCCTCAAACTGACATCATTGCTCCTCAGTAAATTGGAGAGGTCCCTGACTACACACTTTCCCTACAATACATCTCCTGATCTCTTGGTTGTTGGTGCCAAGGGTATTAATTGTGGAGCTAAGAAAGATTAAAATAGTAACAAGCCAATCTTTTCACCACTTATCATGATGCTGCCCATTGGGCCCAGCAGTAAGGGCTTCTCTTTTCTTGATTTTGAAATATAATCAATACTGAAAACTGTAGCACTTGATCCTCTGCAGTAACTGTCTTCATACATTTCAGTTTCTTCAGTGATTTTCTCAGTATACTGTTTTGTAATTTTCTTTACGTAGATCTTTTTTGTGTCTGTAGTTAGAATTGCTCCTAAAAAATTCCCTTTTATGGTTTAGCTATTGTAATTGGTATTGTTTTTCTTATTTCCTTTTCAGTGTTCTCTTTGTTACTATAGAGAAATCCAGCTGCCTTTTGTGTGTCAATCTTTCATCCTATCAATTTACTGAGTTGGTCTACTATGCCTAACAGGTTTTTTTACTGAGTCTTTGGAGGTTTCTATGTGTACTAAAGTATCATTTGCATATAGTTGTTGTTAAGTGCCATCCAGTCTTAGACGACTCATAACAACCTTATGAATTGAAGTCCTGAACACGAAATGGATGCCACTCCTGATTCCAAGCTTGTTTTAATTTGAGAGCTCCAACAAACACTGTCCAACATGGGCAACCATTATCACATTTGACACATCAGTGTCACAGTGTTTACCAGTACAGCACCAGGGTTTACCCCTGTACAGCAAATTGACAGACCAGTGCTATATGATTCTACAAAGGCCTATTTAATTGTTTTGCCTATATAGTTGTATTTCCTCTTTGCAAATTTGGTTGCCTCTTATTTTTTCTCTTGAATATTCCAGCTAAGACTTCCAATATAATATTTAGGAGTGTTTATAGTTTGTGTTCATGCCTGGTCTCTATGTACAAAGTGAATATCTTTAATCTTTTTCTATTAAGAATGATGTTGGCTATTGGTTTTGTGTGTATACTCTTAATTATGTTAATGAAACTTCGCTCTTTTGTCAAGTGTTTTAGTTCGGAAAGGATGTTGGATATTGTAAAAAATATTTTCTGCATAGATTGAGTTAATAATGCTGTTCTTGTCTTTTATTTTATTGATGGGATCAAGTACATTGGTTGTTTCTCTTATGGTGAACCATGCTTACTTGTCTCTTATGAATACCACCTGATCATGAAGAATTATTCTATTCCTATGTGCTGGGTCCTGTTAACTAGGAATTTATTAAAGATTTTTGTGTTTATGTTCATAAGAAATATTGACCTCTAGTTTTGGGGATTTTTGGTGAATGTCTTTACCTGGTTTTGCTATCAGAGTTGTGCTTGAAAGTTACAAAAACAATCTGGAAGTGGTCCTTCTTTACTCTGAAACAAGTTAAGAAGAATTTATAACAGTTCTCTGAATGTTTGGAAGAATTTTTCCAGTGAGGCCAACTGGAATGAGGATTCCCCATCCCCCCACCTTGGAATTCTTTTTAAATGATCTGTTCAATTTTTTTTTCTTTTGTGATGGGTTTGTCAAGTGTTCTAATTCTGTCTGTGTCAATTTGGGGAGGATGTGAGTTTCTAATAATGTTTCCATATCCTCTAGATTTTCAAATTTGTTGGAGTATAGCTTCTCATAATTTTCCATTATAATCTTTTTCATTTAGGTTGTTTCTGTTCTGATGTTGCCTGTTTAATTTCTTTTTTTTATTATTCATTTATTCATGCACACTTTCTTCCCTCTTCCTCCTCCCCTAATTCCCTTTGTAAGACTATTAATTGTCATACACATGATTTCTAATTGTCAATTTCTTTCAGAATGTTCTCTCTTTCACTAATTTCAGTGCAGTGTTCATCATCCATTTTATTTCTGCTCTCTCCCCTCTCCTCCCATCTCAATACTATTATTATAATAATGGATGTATGCAGTATTTGTCCCTTTGTGATTGAAATATTTCTTTCAGCATAATGTCTTCCTGACTCATCTACATTGTGTAGTATTTCATGAGTTCATTATTTTTCAATACTCTATAGTATTTCATTGTGTGGATATGTTGTTGTTGTTATGTGCCATCAAGTCACCCACAACTCATAGCAACCCTATGTTCAACCCTTAACGCTGCTCTATTCCTTGCCTGTATTATTGTCTCCAACATACCTATGCCCATTACCCTAGCCACTGAGTTAATCCATCCTATCAAGTGTCTTCCTCTCCAGCACTGTCCCTCAATCCTCCAAAACACGATGCCCCTCTCCAAGGAGTGGTCCCACCTTGCAGCATGTCCAAAGTATGTCAGACAAAGCTTCAGAATCCTTGCCTCCAAGGAGCAACCTGGCTTCATCCTCTCTTAAGACAAACTTCTTTGTTCTCTTAGCAATACATAGTATATTCAACACTCTTCTCCAGCACCACAGCTCAAAGGCGTAAACTCTTCTATTATTTCTAGTCATTGCCCAGCTCTCTGATGTATAGCAAGTAATTGCAATGATCATGGCCTGTATCAGGCACACTTTAGTCTCCAGACTGACACCATTGCTCTTCAGTACTTTGGAGAGGTCTCTGACAGCAGATTTTCCCAATGCAATTCATCTTTTAATTTCCTGGCTGCTGGTACCAAAAGTGTTGATGGTAGAACCAAGCAAACTGAAGCTGTCAACAATCTCAATCTCTTCACCATCTATCATGATGCTGCCAATTGGCCCAGTGGTGGAAATCTTTGTTTTCTTGATATTGAGCTTCAATCCATACTGAAGGTTGCAGTCCTTGACCTTCTGCAGCAAGCACTTCATTCAGGTCCTCCTCAGTTTCAGCTAGCAGGGTTGTGTCATCTGCATAACACAGATTGTTGATGAGTCTACCTTCAATCCTGATGGCATATTTCTCCTCATAGAGCCCAGTCTCCCAGATAATCTGTTTTGTATATAGATTGAAAAGTTATGGAAATAGGACACATCCCTGGTGTACACCCTTCCCAATTTTGAACTATGCAGTGTTTCCTTGTTCTGTTCTGATGATTGCCTCCTGGTCCAAGTATTGTTGTTGTTAAGCGCCATCGAGTCATAGGCAACTCATAGTGACCCTATAAATGAAAGTCCTTGACACCTGTATAACTTTCATCCTTTCTCCAGGTTCACAGGGATCCCAGAGGCAAGCTATTATGAAAGTGGATACCACTCCTGCTTCCAAGTTTGTTTTAATCAGGGAGCTCCACCAAACATTGTCCTCCATGGGTAAACATTCTCGCATTTGACTCATCTGTGTCACAGTGTTTGGCTTCACAGCAATCACGAGTTACCTCTGTACAGCAAGTGGACATACCAGGGTTACACGACTTAGAAGAATGTTTCACATAGGCACAATCAAGTGTTCTGGGATTCCCATTTTTCTGAGTCAGTCACAGTTTGTCCACACAGTCAAAAGCTTTTGCATAGTCAATGAAACACAGATAGACAAGAGCCATCTGACATTAACTATAATATCTCTAGTGTCACTGCCTATTGTAAACCCAGTCTGCAGTTCAAGCAATTCTCTGTTTCTGTGCTGTTCTAGTCGTTTTGGGATAATCTTCAGCAGAGTCTTGCTTGCATGTGATATCAACGAAACTGTTCAATAATTTCCACACTCTGTCGGATCACCTTTCTTTGGAATGGGAACAAATATAGATCTCTTCCTGTCAGTTGGCCAGGTTGTTGTCCTCCAGATTTCTTGGCACAACTTGGTGAGCACACTCAGGGCAGCATCTGTTTGTTGAAATATGTCAGTCAGTATGCTATCAATTCCTAGGGCCTTGTTTTTTGCCAATTCTTTCAGAGCAGCCTGAACTTCTTTCTTTTACCCTATCCTGTGACATCCAACTTGTTGAAAGGTTTCCTCTCTTTTTCTGAGCCTCCACCTTTCAAAGCATGATATTTTTCCCAAAACTGGCCTCTCCTCACAACATACAGAAAATATGTGAGACAAAGTTTAACCATCCTTGCCTTTGGGAGCACTTCAGTTATACCTTCTTCAAGATATTTGTTTGTTCTTTTGGCAGTCCTTGGGATAATTAGCATTCTTCTTCAATACCATAACTCAAAGGCATAGATTCTTCTTGCCTCATCCTTAGTCGTTGTCCAACTTTCACATGCTTAACAAGTAATTGAAAAGATTATGGCTTGCATCAAATGCACTTTAATCTTCAAACTGACACGTTGCTTTTAGCACTTTGGAGAGGTCCTCAACAGCATATTTTCCCAATGCTACACTTCTTTTGATTTCTATTGGTATCGTGGGTGTTGATTAAAGATCCAAACAAGATACATTGCTGACAATTTCAATCTTTTTTCCATCTATCATGAGGTTTTCTATTGACCCAATGGTGAGGATTTTTCCTGACTTGATGTTGAGATGTGCTCCATATTGAAATCTGTAATCTTTGATCTTCTGTAGTAAGTGCTTCGAGTACTCTTCACTTTTAGCAATCAAGGTGTGTCAACTGCATAACGAAGGTTGTTGACGAGTCTTCCTCCAATTCTGAAGCCACATTATTCTTCCTACAGTCCAGCATTTCTAATCATTTATTTGCTAAGCATACAGAGTGAACAGGTGTGGAGAAAGGATAAAGCCCTAACACACACCTTTCCTGATTTTTAAATCATGCAGTATTCCTTTGCTCTTCTTTGAAAATTGTGTCTTGGGATAAGTATAGGTTTCATGTGACACAAGTAAGTATTCTGAGATTCCATTCTATGTTATCCATAATTTATTATGATCCAGCCAAATGCCTTTGCACAATAAATAAAATACAAGTAAATATATTTCTAGTATTATCTGCTTTCAGCCAAGATCCATCTGACATCAGCAATGATATATTCCTCTAGCTCCAGCCTCTTCTAAATCCAGCTTGAATTTTAGGAGTGTCTCTGTCAGTATATGGTCCAAGACTTTTTTTTTAATATTCTTCAGCAAAATTTTGCTTAGGTGTGATATTAATTATATTATTAGAAAATTTCTACATTCTTTTGGATTACCATTTTGGGGAATAAGAATAAGTATGTATCTCTATCTTCCAAATTTTTTGTCATAGACAGATGACCATGATCAGGGCTGTATCTGTTTGTTGAAACATGCGAGTTGATATCCTGTCTATACCTGAGGCCTTATTTGTTGCCAATGCCTTCAGTACAGGTTAAACTTCTCACTTCATTACCATTGGTTCTTAATCATATACTACTTCCTAAAATGTTTCCTTGTTGATCATTTCTTTTTGGTACAGTGATTCTTTGTATTTCTTCCATCTTCTTTTGAACCTTCTTGCATTATTCAAGATTTTATCCATAGCAACCTTGGGAGTCGCAACTTAAGGCTTAAATTCATTTTTTCAAGTCATTTAACTTGGTAATAGTGGAACAGAACGGGAATTGCAATTTAGAGACTGTTCCAGCCCCAAATCACCCTTCTCTATCCCCTGTTTTCACTGTTTCATGAATACTTTTCACAAAAATGGCTTTGAAAGAAATTCAGATATCTATAAAGAAATCTTACTCATGTTCCTACCTACTGAACATTAAAACACCAAACTCAAAACACAAAGCCTAACTCTCTGTCCTTAAGTCAATTTCATTTCACAGCAACCTTCCACTGGACACTCAAGACTGTAAATCTTAATGGGAGGACACTGCCCATCGTATTCCTCCCATGGTTCAGTTAGTGATTTGGAGCCACTGATATGTTTAAACACTGGAGATAAACAGTCTTTTGATTAGCAGTGCATTAGGTTCTGGACTACACCAGATCTCCCTAGAATTCTCCCTCCTATTTTTCCTCCCTATTCCTATCAGTTGGAACATTTTCTTAAAGTCTAGCCTACACCAAGTAAAAAAGAAAAACAAAAACAAACCAAAAACTCAAAATCACTTCTGTATTGTTGGTTCCAACTGTTGACCTTCCCATGGAACTAACAGTACAAAACTGAGTTGGCTATAACTCTTTATGGGAAGACATTGCCCATCTATCTCTAAAAAAGCAGCTGGTGGATTCTGACTGTGGACCTTTTGGTTAGCAGCTGCTTATGTTACACGTAACACCATGGCTTCACTTACTTCATTCAATCCTTCTACCTTAAATGTACCGTTAAACATTCTTCCTTTGAAAATTTGTGGATTTCCAGAACTCTTCCATATTAAACCCATATATCTCTAGAAAGACTAGATTCATGCATTCTATCAATTAGATACAAGAAATACTGATTTTCCTTAGAGCAAATGGATACATTTAGTAGATTTTAAGACTCCTTCAAGATGTCAAGAATGATTAAGTTAATCAAACAATACCCAAATAGCCTTTATATAGAACTATGTTAGTAAAAATGAAGACAAAACAAATTGTACAATTTTTAAAAAATGTAGTTGCTTAATGATAATGCCCACCTCAGTCATGAGATCTGCTAACTAGTGTGAATATGATTGATGTTCATTGAAAAAGTCCAGTATCCTTGCTGTTACCAAGATTATCTGTATAAAAATAATTACAATTCCAAATCCCCACCTCAGTTAAGAACAGTTGTGTTTCTTGTCCTACTTTATGACATGAAATGGGAGAAGTGTGGTTGTTTGGGGTTTTAAAAAAGATTATAATCATCTAGCTCAATTTCAGAATCCTATTATAAGAAAATGCATTTTCACAAACTACATTGACATTTTCTGCCAACCAGGCATCAGGTTGATGTGTAAATACAACTCTACTCCTATTCATGGCCCTCAAATCAGAATAGCTTCATCGTTTATCCTTCATCAGTTTTCTGAACCTGTAAATTGCGTGGAAGAGATTACCCATCTTTCTCCCGTAGAGTCGCTGGCAGATTCAAACCGCTGTAGAGGCTTGGTACTTCTGTTAGCAGCTCTACTCCTGATGGACTAAACCACTAGAACGTATAGACTGTTTAAAAATCAAGGAATCATTGTTTTATTTGCCATCTTTTTATCCTCCTAAGTGAGCCAGCCAACCTGTGCAGGGAAACCAGCAGAGGGAGCACCAACCATTGTTTTGGTCTGGGGGGTGTGGGGGTGGGGTTGTGGGGGTGGGTGGGTGTGTGTGTGCTAAAAGGGGACAGTTTTCTAGTGAATTTTCAGATTGTGAAAACACTTACACACAAATATAATTTGTGACCACTATTATTTTCTACCTAAATTATTTTTTTTTAAATTAGTATCAAAAGTCTTCATGGATGTACTTCATGGATGTACTTATGGAATAAGGGATATTTGTTGTACAAAGCGAAACAAATTAAGTTACTAATTTTCTAATTCAATTTCAGATTCTACGTGTTAGAAACAGACTTGCATGCATCTTTTCATCTCCTCCTTATTAAAGAATATGAATTATATCTTTCAAAAAGCTTGTTTGGTAGAAACATGATATAAACACAACGCCCTATCATACAAAACCATATATCCTTAGTGGTCAAAAATAATCCAATAACCAAAAAGCAACATCTTCCAAACAAACATTTCATACCTGTAAGAATGAATATTTAGTTATGGAAAAACAAGTAAATTGGCATATCCAATCCCCCTCTTCAAATGTGACTAGTAGGTGAATGAGTTCCTGGTTTACAATTTATATTATCACTATCAGCATGAAACAAAATCAAAATAATTTTCATCTACTTAAGGTTTTTAAAAAGGAAATATAATAAAACATATTTTTTAAATCCATCAAAAATTCTATTCTTCTTTATTCATCTACATAATTAAACTAAAAAAAAAAACCCAACCCACAACAAAGAACAGAGGCATCATAAGCATGATTAGGAAGAAGTCAAGTCCCCAGCCCATCCTACAAGGAGTACCAAAATTTCACCAGTAGCATTCCCTTAAGAGAGCTCTGGTAGCCTAGTATGTAAGGAGTTTACAGCCAACTCAAAGCCAGGTGGTTAAAATTCACCCGCTGCTTCACAGGGAAAAGATGGGCAATCTCCTGTGCAAATGACTTCCTTGAAAACCTTCATGAGAGTCAGCTATGTGATGGTTCCAACTTAACAGCAATGCAGCGAGTGTGCATTCTCTCATTTCTGGCCCAGGTCCAACTTCATGTTCTTGCAGAAAGCCTTCTTATAAGTAGTCCCAGAGCTCCATGGCCCAGTTTCTAGCTGACCTTGTAGGTTTATGGTCCTGATTCCAGTAAAGTTGTAGACACCTTCACAGCCTTAGCAGTAACTCCTTGTGCAAAACAATTCTGCAAACCCCTCTTGTTTTCCCATGTCTCTGCTTGCACGCAGCCTACTAGAGCTGTTCGTCCTTCTTCCCAAATCCTAGCCCTTGATCTTACTGCATGGCTCCATTTGGGAAAAGAAAAGAAATATTGAAAGGCTGGAGTGGGAGGTTGGGGAAGAGATTTAAGAAAGGGACACATAAGGCGAGAGAGAACTAATAAGGGATAAAAAACTGCCAAGCACAGGAAGAGAAAGGAAAGGGCCTACTTATAGGATTACAGGACGAATTATTTCTAGGATCAAGAAGTAATTATTCAGCTGGGATTTCCTTTCTAGCTCCCAAGAGTAGAGAAAAGGTCATTTTATCGGATTTTTTTTTTTCTAAATGCATTTTTTGGCTTAAGCATTCAGAAAATCTTTTAATAGTCACACCTTTGTAGTAAATGTGAGACCATGGTACAGTGATTCTGATTCAGTGGAGGGAATGAGGAATGGTGAGGTCAAAAGCCTGGCTCCAAGTCACAGGAAAGGCAGTTTCAGGGTTAGCATAAGACTCAGAGTTCTTGACTCCAGCCCTTTACTTTATCCACAAAGTCAACACATACAGTCTAGATTTGTTATCTCGCCCCCTCCTGTCTCAAAGCCTGAGTGACAAAGAGCGCTTAGTGTGATATTGAGTGTAAAAGACAGCACAGGAAGTCCATTCTCAGGGCAAGCTGTGAGACTGGCAGCTGAGCAGGAGGCCAAAAAAGCAAGTCTGTGCAGAGTTCTCTCAGTCTACACCCGCCGCCCTCTCACCCTCCTGCTGCGGAGCCTACAGCCAAGAGAGGAGCTGCTGTGGCTGCAGAGGAGCCCCAGCATATAAGGTCTATTTACCAACACATTACTGAGCATCTCTGAGCAAAGCCAGCACGACTTAAAGTCAAAGCAAATGGTCATCTACAGAATGAGGCATTTTCTATTCTTTCAAAAGCAC
The DNA here is from genome assembly GCF_000299155.1 of Elephantulus edwardii. NCBI lineage: Eukaryota > Metazoa > Chordata > Mammalia > Macroscelidea > Macroscelididae > Elephantulus > Elephantulus edwardii. Next base: position 4,306,532 of record NW_006399884.1, on the reverse strand, counting down.
CATGCTGTTTATGGTCATTCACATGTGAATTATGAATTTATTACATAAAACATTATCTATAAACTATCTATAAAAATGGATAATTACAATACCAATTTGGAAGAGACATTCTTCATTGCATGGTATTAGCCTCAGTTAATTCTATTCTGATACATTTTAATACAGTTCACAGGGAATTTCCACCCAGTCATGTAACAAAGGCTTGAAACTTAAAAAATGCTCGAAGTGATGCACCGTTACATAGACAGGTTTAGTATGAGTGTCAAAGCACATATGGAAGAAACCTTTATATAGAAATCATGCCAATGCTGGGCTCAGTTCTATCTGCCGAGGCGCTGTGTATATAAAGTGTGCTTGTCCAGCAATGTTGCACAAGATGATTTCGTTGTGCTAGTGTGGCAAGGCCATTTACTGCAAACACAAAAGAAAATAAGGCCTAATTCTACTGCAAAGTGAATCTCATTATTCATTTCCTATGTAAATCTTCCTTAAAAATATTTTCCTATAATAATCTGCAACTAAATGGAAGGAAAAAATTAATTACATAAGCCATATAGGAAATTTAGAATTTCTCATATGCTGCCAAACTGCAATCAACCTTTTAAAAAAAAAAAAAAATTAAATTGTCAAAATATTCCATGTAAACAGATACTCTGCATAAACATTTACCTAATTTTAAGATATAATGCTTACTTCTGTTTATGTTGATAGGACCAGGCAAAGAGCTTAAAAACCTGTCAGATCCTGAAATATATCCATTTCTTAATTCTGAATGGCCACAGGTGGTGCAAAGGGGACTGAGATGAAGAATTCTGACCATAGAGATTTCACATAAGACATATCTTTTTCATAATATTCAATGTGAAAGAAATAAAGTTAAACAGTAATCATTTGAAAAGAGAACTACTTTATTACAACATTTATTTATACTTGTAATTTTAATCATTAGTAATGTCAGTGAGGTTCTCAAGAATCAAGGGAGCATATTCAAGGAAGCAATGAGAAAAAAAGGCACAAAGGTAGCCACGGGACCCAAAGCATTAGAGAAAATGCAATAATGGACCTTCTTAAAATAGAGACTACTTTAATAATGAGATGTGCACTGACTTGGAGTTTCTAAATCAATACACTGAAGCAAAACTGCCTTGTCATCAGAACTCCAAATTATGTGGCTCTCAGAAAAAATGAACAGGTAAAGCAATGGTTTCAAATCAAACTCAGTCTATGGAAGAAAACAAACTTTACCTATACAGTAACTTGCAGCTGCTTGACCAATGTTGGAACCACAGGGCAAACACTCCATTAGAGGATACAAAACTCATTTTCCTTTCTCAAGGGAAGAAGAAAAGAAAAAGGGGGGAGGGAGAGCACCCAGATGAGGGCCACTCCTTGTAGCAAAAAACGGAATGAAATGAAAAGCTACAATAGAATAGGCCAATGAAAGCATAACATTTTTTTAAAAGAGAAGCATTTAACTGCTAAATCATCCAAATTGCTTTGCCAAATTTTAACATGCCTGACTTCCTGTAGTAAAAAAAAAAAATCTCCTTTTTTTTTTTTTTTTTGTCTTTGAGGGGAAAGAAAAGGGAGGGGGGAGGAACACCAGCCAGCTGTTTCTTGTATAGTTCAGGAAGCAAGTTTGATTTATTACTTTAAGGTTATTTTTTTGAATGAGCTGCTTGTGGCAGCCAGGGTCCAAGAGAAGTCACTGAGGCTTGTCCACTTGAAGGACTCAAACTGTTTCCCGAACAGCTCCTTCTTCACTCCTCACCTCCAATGGCTATTATTGACAACATGTGACTGGGGCCTTCCAGGATTTTAAAACAGCAGGGGTCCCAGCCAAACAATCGGGCTGTCAATTACCTTTTCCCCTGTTGTGAAAAGGGGGCCCAGGACAATGCAACTTCTCAGCGGGGAGTTGTGCAGCTCCAAGTCTGTAACCACTCTTGCACAGTTCAGTATTCAAAGCCCAGTATAAATGGTCTGCCTTCCCTTTGGCGTGTGTGTGTGTGTGTGTGTGTGTGTGTGTGTGTTCAAACTGGAGCTCCTTGGAAGGTATAGATGTTTCTCCATAGTAGGATTTTTAAGTTCTTTCTAGCGAAGCCCTGACTGAGTACAAATAGAAGTACTACTTTCTGAGATCAAAACAGAAACAGAGTCCCCTCCCAGCCCTCTTCAGCAGGCTAGCCCTCCGGGAACGCCCAAGCTCAGCTACCTATATTGTGGTTTAAAAAAACTTCCTGTGGGCATTGATCACTTGCTGTGAGGACTGTCCATCATCCCGCTCCTTTGTTCAGCAGTCACTTCCATTCGAATTTGACTGACTGAGGAAGCCGGAGTTATTTGTAAAGAACAACAAGGCTTTTCATTCATAATTTTAGTAGGGGGACAGGGTGCTAATGACTGAGCTTGAATAACTAGGGAATGTGGTATTCAAGGCAGGAAGAAACCCGACTGGCTGCCAAATGAGGGAAGGAGAAAGTGTTGGTAAAAAGTTCCTGTGCAAAGAAGCCCAGCTGTGACAAGAAGATCTCATATGTACACATACACAGAAGGCTAACGGCAAGAAAGTGCACAGATGGAAGCAGGAAGGAGGAGAGGAAGACTCTCACAGGATTTTACTAACTTTTTCAAAATCCAAGAGTCTAGAGAGGAAGTCATTTTCCAGTGCTGGTTTTCCTACCACCCAAAATATTTTTTAAAAAGTAAAACTAGCTTTCACTCTTTTTTGGTACCTTTCATAGGAGCTTTGTTGGCAGATTCCATAGTGTGTTGCACTCCTAGGCAAAGGGCTACATTTCTCCAGCCATTCAAATCCACTAGCTATCCCCAAAAGGTAGATAGGCAGTTCTTTCCATAATAATCACAGCCTCAGAAACTGATGAAGGGTTTCTACGTATTGCAACTGACTCCATGGAAATGAATTTAGTCTGGTGTTTTCTGTGTGGGTGATTTTTGTTTTCTTTTTCCAAAGAGCTGACCTTGTGATCTTTTATGTCCAAAATTGTATGTTCATTAAGAATTAGCACAATATTTACATGGCTTTACATATCTGCTGCTTTGAAGAAGGAGAACTGGTGAAAATGTAAGTTCTTTATAGAATTTTATGATATAGTTAAGTATTATTGTGCACCATCAAGTTGGAACCAACCCATGGCTGACCCCCCAGCAGGCTTTCAGAGGTAGTTCAATTGCACAGGACGAGCTTGCCCATCCTTCTCCTGCGGAGCAGCTGTTAGATTCAAACCACATGCCTTCAGGAATGCAGCACAGCTTCTTCCAACTAGGCCACCAGAGTATTAGGAGAATCTTTTTCTTTCTTTTTTCTCTTAATTCTATTTGTTCTCATTCTTTTAGTGAAAGTCTAAAATCGTATTGGATTTTACTCAATCATTCATACACATTTTGTTTTATAACATTAATTAAAATTGACTAACATAATTCATTATAATATCTTGTTATTTGAGTACCATCGAGTCAGAACCAACCCATAGCTGACCCTCCAGTGGGTTTTCAGAGGCAGTTATTGCGGAGGAGGAGATTGTCCTTTTCTCTCCCTTGGAGACGCTGGTGGATTCAAACTATGTGCCTTCGGGATTGCAGTACAGCTTCTTACCGTTAGGCTACCAGAATTCCTTATCAAACCCTTTCTGGTATATTGCCTTTTCATCTAATTCATATATATATATATATTTCTTTTTGTGCGCTCTCCCCCCCCACCACCCGAAGGGAATGCTGATAGGCTCAGTAAGGAGTTGTGCTACCAACCTAAAGGCATTCCATTGAAATCCACTAGCTGCTCAATGGAAGAAAGATGGGAAACTCTCAGAAAAACCCCTCGAGAGTCAGCTATGAGTCAGTTCTAATTCAAGGACATATAATAAAAATCCTTCCCTGAAAAGTCATTATATTTGCTAAATAATAAAATATGAGTGATTGTGTTATGTGCCATCCAGTTGGAACCAACTCATAGCTGACTTTCCAGTAGGTTTTCACAAACTGTAAAACCCACAGGAGATTGCCTATGTTTTTTTCTCTCAGAGTGACTAATAGATTCAATCTGCAATAGACAATAAAGCAATTAAAATGTATTTTATAAAAAGGAGAAGTGTCTGTTTGCTCCCCGGGGCAAGCCATGTTTGGCCCTTCGGGTGAGCCGGCCCTCGGGGTGAGCTCTTCAGCCCTCAGATTGTGCCATTCGACCCCTCGGTTGGAAAAACTGCCTAGGGTGTACAGAGAATTTTAGCTAGGCTACTTTCCTCCACCCTCTCCCCCAGTACACCAGTAAGTAACACCCCCAAAGCCCTTCTATTTGTAACTCACAAGTTTGTTCTCTCTAGGTTTGCTCGCTTTTCTATAGGTAACCTTAACACTGAGTTTTACTCCAGCCTTGACCCTGAACTCAGTTCCAGAGACAAAAAGGAAATACAACTGCCAGCTAAGGAAGCAAAGGAGGATGGAGCCTCAGGGTTCAGTCAGCCATCCCCACTAGACTCACCTGGGAAAACACTTTGCAGTCCAGAGGGGAGTAAATGTGAGGAAAATACCTTCTAACAGAATAAGAAGGCAAGCAGCTTTAACCCAAGACCACCAGCAAGGTGATAAAGTGTGCTCCCTTTCCCCCTTCACATCAACACCCCTGTTCAGCATGAAAAAGCCAGAGAGTCTGTGCCCAATTCCCAAATGAGAAACCCACAAATGAATAAGACAGTTTGTTTAAGCACCATTGGACTATGCTTACCTTGCCCTGTATCATCTTTTCCCCACTGGATCCTTTTCATTTCCTTCACCTGCTCCCCTGACCAACCAAATTGTGCAGCCTTGCAACTGCATCCCTGCAATTGTCATCCCTACCCATCCTCATCCTTCTGCTCCCAACCCTTACCTCCTTGTATCCCCAACATATTTTTCCCAATAAAATTTACAAAAAAGAGAGAGAGAAGTGTCCTTTTGGTCTAGCAAGACCGTTTTGAGGGAAGCCTTCTTATCAAGTTTAAATCTGTTAACTATTGTAGTTTGCCTCCGCCCTGCAATCAATCTGAATATCACTCCCTTCTATTACTATAATAATAGGATGATCTGTTTTTAAAAAAGAAAGAAAAAAGAAAACACAAAACAAAATGATTCTTGATGTGATTTTTTCCAAATGAGTTGTGGGATGACATCAAGGATATCCTCCATTAAGAAAGCAAAAGATCATTATAAAGAGGAGAAAGAAGGGACCAAAATGGATGTCAGAAGAAAAACTAAAATTAAGAGAATCAAGAAGTCAAAACAAAAGCGAAAAAAATGGCAAAGTAAAAGAAATGAACACAAGATTTCAAAAAGCAGCTCTTGAAGAGAAAGCAAAGTGTAACAAAATATGCAAAAAGCTGGAGTTTGGAATAAAGAAAGAACCTGGTAGGCATTTTTCAAGCTGAAAGAATTGAAAAACAAATTCAAACCTTAGGTTGCAACACTGAAGGGCTCTATTGAACAAAATCTTAGATGATCCAAGGAACATCTAAAGAAAATGGAGGGAATATAGAGTCACTGCAAAAAATACCCCCAAAATTTTGGTGAACAAGAAATCATCTCAGGCTGTAGCATAAAATCAAGAATCAATGGCAATGAAAGATGTTCAAGGTGAACTGAAGGCACTGGCAAAAAATTAGGCCCCAGGAATTGATAGGATACCAACTGACATGTTTCAACAAACAGATACAGACCAGAACATGCTTTCCAGTCTGTGCCAAGAATTTTGGTAGACGCCAGCTGAGTGGAAGAGATCCATATTAGATCCTAGTCTCATAAAAGGTAATCCAACAGAATGTGGACGTTATCAAATAATATCACTGAATATTGCTTAAGATTATAAAAAAAAATGGCTAGAAATGTCATTGATAAAGAATTGCCAGAAATACAAGATAAATTTAGAAGGAGCCATGCCACAAGAGATATCACTGCTAATGTCAAATAGATCTTGGCTGAGAACTTGAAAATATCATAAAGGTATCTATTTAGGTTTTATTAACTATGCAAAGGCATTTGATTGTGTGGATCATAACAAATTACGCCTAACACTGAAAAAACGGAAATCTCAAAACACTGGATTGTGCTATGCATAATGTATACCTAGATTTAGCTGTTGTCTGAACAGAGCAAGGTAACACTGCAGGGTTAAAAAATTAAGAAATATGTGTATCAATGTTATATCCTCTCCCTACACCTGATGGAGTGGTATTAATACATTCAGAATTCTCTAAATATGTATCAGTTATAAAACTATAGTTACAAAACTGACTTCCGTTTTCTTCAGCCTGCAAAACTAGTTACTTGGGTTTAGAATTCTTTGTTTCCTTTCTTTAGTCATGTGGTATAAAAATCTGTTTACCAGGAGAGGAAATGTATCTTTCCCAAATCAGTGTTTAACTCTTTGAAACTGTTTTTTCCCAGTCATATGTAAATTATAACTTAATCAGCCTGTTTACCAGGAAAGGAAGTAGCCTTTACTGAATTAGATTTTATCTTTCCTGTTTTTCTCAGTCATATGTTAACTAGTTTATAGGTTGCCTGTTTACTGGTATTTGTGTGTGAATGATTTTTTTTAAATGTAGAAATTCTTTGATTTTACTAACAAAAGTACATTGTTAAGTGAGATGGTGTCTCACCCTAGTATAAAAGCCTAATGACCTCTTCCAGATGGAGAGGAAGTCTTTGACACCAACTTGCTGTCCTCCCAGATGTGTAATAAAGTGCATATGGATCTAGCAATCCATCTGTCTTATTGGCAATTGACTACTGTAAGAACCCTTTGAGTTCCGTAACAAATATTGAATTATGTTGCTGTTGTTATGTGCCATTGAATTGCCTGAAACTCATAGCGACCAGTGCACAACAACCCTAAACCCTGCTCTATCTTGTGCCAGTCTTACTGTCTCTGACACACCTAGCCCCATTACCCCAGTCACTGAATCAATCCACCTCATCAAGGATCTTCCTCTCCTGCACTGTCTTTCCACAATCCCAAGCATGACATCCCTCTGCAAAGACTGGTCCCTCCTTGAAACATGTCCAAAATATTTCAGACGAAGCTTCAGAATCCTTGCCTCCAAGAAACAGTATGGCTTCACTCTCTCCAGGACAAACTTTATAGGAAAAAAAATAGATAGATAGATAGATACAGAGATACAGAGACACAGAGATAGATACAGAGATAGACATAGAGATAGATATATAATGAAATGAATATAGAATTATAGAAAAGTTTATGCCTTTGGGTTGTGGTGTTGAAGAGGAATACTGAATATCCCATGAACTAAGAACAAGTAAGTATATCTTGAAGAAAAGTGCAACCAATGTGCTCCTCAGAGGCAAGAATGGTGAAACTTTGCCTCACATACTTGCCTCACATACTTTGGGCATGTTGCAAGGTGTTATTTCTGTATTTCTGCCAAAAAGACAAATGGATTGCAATACCCATATGCACTTTATTACAGATCTGGGGGAAAACTAGTTGGCCTCAAAGACTGCCTTTCCTCTGGGAGAGGTAAGTAGGTTTTTATGTCTGCGTGACACAACAACTCACTTAACAATGTACCTTTTTGTTGGTAAAATCAAAGAATTTCCACATTGGAAAAAAATAATTCACATATAAGTACTAGTAAACAGTCAACCTACAAACTAACATATGTCTGAGAAAAACAGGTCCTGAAAAGATAAAGGCTAACTCAGGAAAGGCACACCTCCGCTCCTGGCAAACAGGCAGATTAAGATACGATTTACATATGACTGGGGAAAATAGTGGCAGCACAGAATGACAAAGCAAAATATTACAATGAAATATGTGAGGAGCTAGAGTCAGAAAATCAAAAGGGCCGGAACTCATTCAGCATTCCTTAAGCTCAAGGGACTGAAGAACAAATTCAAACCTCGAGTTGCTACAACCAAGGATGCTTTAGGCAGAATGTTAAATGATCCAGGAAGTATCAAAAGAAGATGGAAGGAATATACTGAGTTATTGTATCGAAAGGAATTGGCAGATACAGAAGAATTTAATGAAATAACATTTGAGCAAGAGCCTATGGTGATGAAGGCAGAAGTTCAAGCT
>NW_006399884.1:4285043-4297143 GCF_000299155.1 Elephantulus edwardii | reverse complement strand
TAATCGGGATGGGTGTGTCAGAGGCAATGCGATTGGCACAGGATAGAGCAGAGTTTAGGGCTGTTGTACATAGGGTCACTATGAGTCGCAAACAACTCGACGGCACATAACAACAAACACTGATATAGGAAAGATGTCATTTTCTCCCCTGGTAAATAGAGAAATCAAACCACTCTACATAACTAAAGAAAGGAAACAAATACAGAGAATTCTGAAATTATTAATACAACCCCATCCGGGAGAGGTTTGTCCTTGGAAAAGACATTTAATAATTATTTTAAAAGGTCTACTACATATCTTTTGTTAAAGCAAGTCAAACGGGGAAGTGAACAACAATAAATAAATAATTTAAATAGCTCAGTAAAATTAAATTGTTAGGGAATGGGATTATCTACTTTGTCTTCATTGAGTCTATTGTGGCTAATGTTCTTAGAGAACATTTAGCACCACTGAGACCTAAGGTTAAAAGTTATTCTAAGGTTAGCAGTTCATTCTGAAAGAGAATGATGGTCAATCTCCTCACATGAAGATGTAGGCCTCAGAAATCCAATGGAGGCTCATCATGAATAAAAGATGTGTTGTTGTTGTTGTTGTTGCTGTTGTTAGCTGACAATGAATAAAGTGTGATTCATAGCAACTCTATGAACAGCTGAACATATCCTGTGCCATCTTCACACTTCCTGACACACTAGAGCCTCTTGTGGCAGTCATCATGTAATTCTACCTGATCGAGGGTCTTCCTCTCCTTCTCCAGTCTTCCACCCTTCCAAGCATCATGTCCCTCTCCAAGGAATACCCCTTCCTAGCAACATACATGAAGTATTTGAGATGAAGTCTCATCGTTCCTGCCTCCGAAGAACACTCTGGCTACACCCTCTATAAGACATATTTAATTGTTCTTTTGGCTGTCAATGGGATGTTCAGTGTCCTTCTCCAACACCGCAGCTTAAAGACGTCAATTCTTCTTTGGACATCTCTGTTCATTGTCTACCTCTCAGATGCATCATAATTGATCAGAAAAATCATGGCCTGGATGAGATGCACCTCAGTCCTCAAACTGACATCATTACTCCTCGATAATTTTGGAGAGGTCCCAAACTACAGACTTCCCGAATTCAATACATCTCCTGATCTTCTTCATATCAAGGGTGCTAATTGTGGATCCACATAACGTTGCCTATCCAGTCGTAAGAGTCTTTGTTCTCTTGACATTGAGATGCAATCTGTATTGCTTGATCATCTGCAAAAAGTGCTTCAAGTCCTCCTCATTTTCAGCAATTAAGGTTGTGTCATCTGCATAACATAGGTTATTGATGAGTCTCACATTGATGAATGCCACATTCCTCTTCATATGAGTTCAGCTTCTTGAATAATTTATTACTTTTTTCTTTTTTTTCTTTTCTTCTTGTTGTTTACCTTTGAATCAGATCTGGCTGGCACAAGAGGAGATTGCCCCACCTTCTCCAGCAGAGCATCTGGTGGATCCAAAACTTGTGCCTTGAGGATTACAGCTCAGAGGCCACCAGAGCTCCAACTTTTAGAATAATTTGCTCAGCATGTAGATTAAATAGATATGGAGAAAGAATACAACCCTGACACACTCCTTTCTTAATTTTAAAGAGGTCCATATTTGTTCCGATTCTCAAGAAAGGTGATTCAACAGAATGTGTAAACTATGGAACAATATCATAAATATCACATACAAGCAAAATACTGCGAAGATTATTTTAAAACCGCTAGGAAAGTAAAAGGTAAGGAACTACCAGAAGTTCAAGCAGGATTTAGAAGAGGCCATGGCACCAGGGTTACCATTGCTGATGTCAGATGGATCCTGGTTGAAGATAGAGAGTACCAGAAGAATGTCTGTTTGTGCTTTATTGACTATGAAAAGACATTGGACTGTGTGGTTCATAACAAATTGTGCCTTTCATTGAAAAGAACGGGAATCCCAGAGCACTTAACTGTGCTCATGTGAAACATACCTAGACCAGGAGGCTGTTGTGCAAACAGAGCAGGGAAACACTGATGGACTCAGCTGTAGAAGGTTGGATTTGGGTTTTTGTTGGTTGTCATTGTTGTTAGATGTCACTGAATTGAGAATGACTCAGCAAGTCAATGAAAAGTAGATCAGAACCCTGCCCTGTCTTGCATCGCCCTCATGATCTCTGTCTCACGCAGTTCATTGTTATGGTCATTGAGTCCATGGATCTTGTTGAGAGTCTACTTATCCTAATAGGATCTCTTTTTCCAAGGACTGGTCCCTCCTAGTAACAATCTGAATAGCGAAACTACATCTCACTCTGGGGTTTTTGTTGTTGTTGTAGAATATTAACATCGATATTTTATTTCATATAGTAAATCATCCTACCAAGCCCAATGAAAAAGCTATGACACAGAGACACTCTAGTACTTTCCATCTATTTCTGCCATATTGTTTTTGTCGTGTTGTGTTGTTGTTCCGTAGAGTCAGAACTGATCCATACCTGACCCTTCATTAGGTTTTAAGAGGGAGTTAATCAAACAGGAGGAGATTGTCCATCTTTCTCCCATGGAGCAGCTGATGGGACTCAAACCGCATGCCTTTGGGATTGCAGCTCATCTTTTTGCCACTTAGCTACCAGAGCTCCCGATTTCCGCCATAGTACCTAACTAAGATAAAATATAGTGAGCAGGCTCATGAAGAATTCCAAAAGTAACTTAAAGTAGCCTTCAAGGAGGATTTTATTAGGTGTTTTTAAAAATATTATAAGAAAACAAAAGTGCAACAATGAATGACTGGAAACCCTAAGTTTCTGTTAACTTTCATTAAAATTAATTAAAAAAAAAGAAATGACTAAAATAAATTATAAGAAAACAAAACAAAATTTATTATGGTATGTGTATTCAAGTAAAATATACCATATTTTGTGGGTTGCGATGGTACCTAAAACCCATAACCCTGGACATCCTTGGATTTTTGAGAACACTATGAAACAAGTTACCTCAAAGCCAAAATGAATTACTGGTTAATTACTCAGTTGTGGAGGAGATTCGGGATTCAAAGCCATGAAAAAGTCCACCACGGTCCTGATCTACCATGTTTTAACAACATCTTGACAGATGGAGAAAAGACTGAAGTTGCCAACAATTTCATTCTAATTGGATCTGCAATCGATGCAACTGCAATGTGGTTGCAATCTGCAATACAACTCTTGGTATCTGCAGTCAAAAAATCAAAACGTGTTGAATTGGAAAAATCTGCTGTCAACGACCTCACCAAAGTGTGGTAGAGCAAGGACATCAATTTAGAGGTGTGCCTAATCCAAGCCATAATATTTTTCAATTGCTTCCTATGCATCTGAAAATTGGACAATGAATATGGAAGATCAAAGAAGAATCAATTACTTTGAACTGTGGCTGAAGAAGAGTACTTAATATCCTTTGGACTGCCAAAAGAACAAAGAGGTCTGTCTCTAAGAAAGTGCAACTAGGGTACTTCTTAGGAGCAATGGTGGTGAAATTTTGCCTCACATACTTTGGACATGTTGTCAGGAGAGATCAGTCTATATATCTTATGTGTGTATTTATAGGAAGAAAAAGATCATGCTAGGAAAAGTGAAGAGTCAGAGATAGAGAAGAAGATCCTCAACAAAATAGTTTGACAAAGTGACTGTAACAATGGACTCAAGCATGTTGAAATAATGAGAATGGAGCTGGAGAGGGCAAGATTCAGATCTCTTGTTTATAAGGTTGCTGAGTCATAATCAACTTGAGAGCACCTAATAATAATCTAACAACAACATATTCTAAATTTCCTAAGGAATTCCTGGAATCTGAGTCTGGCTTAGCCTTTTATTTTATGACTAGCAGTATGGCATACAGGTAAGAAGCTGCACTGCAGTTGCAAAGGCAAGAAGTTCAAATCCACCAGCTGCTCCTTAGGACAAAGATGAACAATCTCCTGTGCAATTTACTGCTGCTGAAAACCTTCTGGAATGTCAGTTATGGTTTTGTTTTGACTCAAAGGCATACAAGAACAACAGGACATAGTATATATGAAGATTTCAAATATCATTTCTTCTTCATGTATTTAGTATCCTTTTCCAAAGAATTTCACACAATTGATAAAATAAGTTGGCTTTGTATCCTACCTTCTTAGTTGTTTTTCAGTTTATCAATGAATCTTTAGATATAAAAAGTCTTGAGTGGAGGCTATGGTAGCTTAGGGGCAACAGGCATCTTCCAAGGTGAGATCGTTAGCATCATGTCAGCTGGGGTCAGGCAGGATCTAGCATGCTCTCAATAATGGACTAGGTATTTTACCTAAAATCTCAAGTATACTTGATGAGGTTGATGAGCATTTTCCATCAATTGAGTTTGACGAGCATTTTCCATCAATTTATATTCAGTACTTCATGTTCCAAAATTTTGCAACAAGACCTGCCCTTTCTCTTTTTATTTTCCCTTATTACATCCAACTAAATAATCTTAGAAAGATTTATTAATTTCCATCTTCTGAATTAGAATTTTATCTTGACTGTTAAAAAAAAAGCTAGAAAATTATGGAAAAGTGAAAAATCTCTTCACCATTAACTACTAGTGAATGTTTAGTTCAAAAATCCTTTATTACCACTCATTAGATTATAGATATGATGGATAGGATGTTTGACTAGCATAATTGTGCCATGGATAGTTTATTTATATATATTTATACTTCCTTAGTATAGATTCTTGAGCATAGAATTTCTGAGTTAAATTATATGCATATTCCTGGAAATCATTATGCAGAGTGAAATATCGCCATTACAAAAGGACAAATACAGCAAAATGCCACTGTTGTAAAACAGAACTGACATCAGGGTTGGGGAGGGGGGAAACTGAGAAAGGTGGGATAAATAATGCATACTGCATTGAAACAGATGAGGGAGAAAACTGTTTAAAAGGGATACCTGATTAGGTATTATTGTCATGACAGGAGTCCCGAATGAAGGCTGCATAGTGGAGTGGGGAGAGATTGTAAAACAATGAAAGAATTTTTCATTTACTTTTCAAAGAGAAGAGTGTACCGGAGTTGTAGGAGGGGTAGGCAGGGAGAAAAGTACAACAGTGAATGAATGGAAATCCAAAGTCTCTGTAAATTATTCATTAAAATTAATAATAATTTTAAAAAGAATATAAGTAAAAAATATATGCATATTGAAATTCTGACAGTATTGTCTGTCTCTGTTCTCTAAAAAATTACCGCAATCTTATTAATTCAATTCCATATCCTCTGTCCCTGCTTTTATTAGGATATTTTGTTTTTATTAATTCTGTTGTCTCATTGCTATCAAATTGGAACTGACTCATGGTTTACTCTGCAGAGGGTTTTCAGAGGCTATAAAATGTAAGGGAAGAGACTGACAATCTTTCTCCCTCAGAGCAGCTGGGGGATTTGAATCTCCTACCTATAGGCTGGCAATCTCTCTACCCTCTAAGCAACCAGAGCTCCCTTGTTATCCTATTTTAAGGTGGAAATAATTCCCTATTTTTCATTTATATCTCTAATTTTTAGTGGATTTTTTGCAATATTAGGCATTTCAGTCTTTTCATTGATGGCTGTAGCTGTTTTCTGTTGCTTAACACAGCTTGTTGGTATTAAAATTATAAAAACATTGACCTTTCTAGAACTTTCATAATCAAACTTTTAAAGTAGATCACCAGGAATTCATGTAGCATAAGCAATGTCATGCTGCTTATTGGCCTATTCATAATTCAAAATTTAAGTCCCCAGAAATTGGGTGGTGAGACATAAAGAAAGAAAATATTGACATCTGGAATTTTCATTCAAAGCATGAAAACATGGCCCCACATTAAGTAAGAGTTGCCAAATTTAACAAAAGAAAATATACCATCGAGTGGAAACTGACTATAGCTGACCCTCCAGCAAAGTTTTTAGGGGAAGTTAATTGCACGGGAGGAGATTGTCTATCCTTCTCCTTTGGGGCAGCTGGTGGATTCAAACCATGTGTCTTTGGGAGTGCGGTGCAGAGTCTTATTATTAGCCCACAAGAGCTCCTCTTAGCACACAATTAAATACGAATTTCAGTTACATATCAAATCCTTTTTTCTAGTTTGTCTCATACTGGTTTTCATCTGACAACCCAAAGTAAGTGATTAAAAATATAGTAACATTTGAAGTTAAAGTTAGGAAAATAGTACAATATTTCTGGTATCTGAGTTACTGAGAAATTTAAACTACTTTGCTTTTTTTCTTCCCTCCACCCCCAAGGGGATGTCTTATAACACTTTATTTTTTTTACACTAGTTTATTTACAGAATTAGAATACATTGTTTTAGAGAAAGATCCTTTCCATTTCCCTTACTCCCACCCACCCATCAAACTGTACAAACCCATGATTCACACACACACACACACACACACGTCCCTGCAAACATCCTCATCCCTCTGCTTCCACCCTCTCCCACCTCCTTTGGGTCCTTATACTCACTCTACAATTATGGTTTTATATAATATTTATCCTTGTAGAACTGAGTTACTTCACTCAGCATAAGATTCTCCAGCCTCTCCCCAAGTTAGGTAATAATTTACAAAGTCATTGCTCCTGCATGGTGCATAGTGTTCCATTGTGTGAATGTACCATAATTTCTCAATCTATTCGTTTGTGGTTGGATATTTGGGCTGTTTCCCTGTTCTTGCAATGGTGCTTAATGCTGCTATGAATATTGGTGTACAAATCTCCATTTGTGCCTCAGTTCTCATATTCTCAGGATGAATTCCAAGTAGTGGAATAGCTGGGTCATACGGAATTTCTCTGTTCAGCTTTTTGAGGAAGTGCCAAACTGCCTTCCAGAGTGGTTGTACCATTTTACAATTGCACTAACAATGTATAAGAGTTCCTTTCTTGCCACATCCTAGCCAACATTTATTACTTGCTGCCCTGTTAAACTTTGTCACTGTTACTGGGGTGAAATGGTACCTCATTGTGGCTTTAATTTGCATCTCTCTTATTGCCAGTGATTTGGAGCATTTCTTCATGTGTCTGTTTGCCATTCAGATATCTTCCTCTGTGAAAATTCTTTCCATGTCTTTTGCCCATTTTGTAATTGGATTATCAGTGTTTTTCTTGTGGAGGCCCAGGAATATTTTGTAAACTTTTGTTATAAGACTCTTGTCTGAGATGGTATTACCAAATGTTTGTACCCAGTCTGTAGGTTTTCTTTTCACCCTGCTGGAAAAAGGTTTTGATGCATATATGGATTTAATCTTTAGAAGGTCCCATGCATCAATTTTATCCTCTTCAGATTGTGTATTTCTGATTGTATTTGGCAGTCTCTTTATACCTTGGACTAGCGCTTCTAAGCTTGATCCTAGTTTGTCTCTTATGAACATTATGGTTTGGGGCCCAAAGACTCCCAGGTCTCTGATCCACCTTGAGTTGATTTTTGTGTATGGTGTGAGATGTGGATCCTATTGCAGCTTTCTGCAGGTGTAAGTTCAGTTTTTCCAGCACCATTTGCTAAAGAGGTTATCATTTCTCCATTTGATAGCTTTGATTTCCTTGTAGAATATCAGTTGACCATACATAGCGGAGTCTATTTCTGGGTTGTCAATTCTGTTCCACTGGGCTATGTGCCTGTCATTGTACCAGTACAGTGCTGTTTTGGTTACTTCTGCTGTGTAATAGGTTTTGAGGTAAGGGAGTG
The DNA here is from genome assembly GCF_000299155.1 of Elephantulus edwardii. Taxonomy (NCBI): domain Eukaryota; kingdom Metazoa; phylum Chordata; class Mammalia; order Macroscelidea; family Macroscelididae; genus Elephantulus; species Elephantulus edwardii. The sequence goes on along the minus strand of NW_006399884.1, from coordinate 4,289,457 downwards.
CTATGCCTCCAATCTAATTTTCCTTTATCAGAAGTGTTTTGCTTATTTGGGGTCTCTTACCTCTCCAAATAAATATGATAATTTCCCTTTCAATCTCCTTGAAAAAGTGCATTTTGTATTTGGATTGGGATTGCATTGAAATTATAGATTGCTTTTGGTAGGATTGTAATTTTCACCATATTGAGTCTTCCTATCCATGAACAGGGCATATTTTCCCATTTCTTTAGGTCTTTTATTGTGTCTCACAGAAAAGTTCTGTAGTTTCCTTTGTATAGGTCTTTTGTATCTCTAGTTAGTTTCACTCCCAAGTGACTCAATTTGTGGTTGACTATTGTAAATGCATTGCTTTCTTGCATCCTGACCTGGATGTCTTTTATTTCTTTCTCTTGTTGTATTGCCCTAGCCAGCCCTCCAATACACAATTAAAAAGAAGTGATGACAGTGGGCATCCTTATCTGGTCCCTGTTTGCAAGGAAAATATTTTTAGTCTTTTTCCATTGAAAATCAACATTTCTTCCTAATAGGGAATTCTGGTAGCCAGCCTAATGAATAGGGAGTTGTACGGCCAACCCCAAAGCAAGTAATTAGCATCCATTACCAGTCCCGTAAGAGAAAGTTGGGCAATCTCCTATCATGCAATATACAGCCCCTGAAAACCTGCTGAAGGCTCAACTATCAGCTGGTTCCTATGACAGCTCTTATGAGCTGGTTGCCCATAGCAGTAAGAGAGAGCACCTCATTCTAATAATGACCCATATTCTTCATTCATCCCTTCGAAGAGTTTTTAACATCTGGTATGTATCTGCAAGCAAATGAAAGTGCAAATTGAGCTCTATCCAAGCTCTAACATATAGTTCCCAATACCAGCTGCCATCAAGCCAATTCTTTTCTTTGGGGAATGCTCTGAGTAAAGTCAAACCTCTGACCTTCTGTTTTCAATCAGGAACATTAAGTGTATGCACCACTATGGGACACTAACATAGAGTTAGCCACAAGGAATGAAAACTCTAATATTTTTTTCAAAGCAGTATTCCTATTTTGTTGTCTAGATCAGTGGAACTCAACTCTGGATGAACATTAGACTTACACAAGGAAATGAAGAGTCAGATGTCAAGCTTCTTCACACAGAGTCGGGGACTGGTTGAACTGGGGTGGGGCCTAGTATAAGTTACTCAATCTCTTTGTGTCTTAGTTTCCTTACTCATAAAGTGAGGATAATAATAGTTTCTCTGTCAGCGCATCCTTGTGAGGATTAAGTGAATAATAGATGAGGAACTTCAGAAGAGGTCTGACTTATAATGACTCTTCAATAAATAAAAGTCATTATACTATCATAATTAGAAAGCAAATAGGAATTCCCAGCTCAGGAGAGCATCAAAGTTTGGGTAGATGAATGTGCTAAAACAGGCTCACACCTGTTGGCAAGATCACACTCAGCATCTCTCTTCTTGCCTCCACATTTAGTCAAATCACCTTCTGGAAAGCAGTTCTGGTGGACCTTTTTTCCCCACAGAAATGGCCAACTGCTGATATCAGGGCTTCTTCTCCAGCCTCTATCTTGAGAATCAGTTATCAGCATTTTTCACCACCTTAGATGACAGAAAATATAGAGAGATGCCTATCCCTAAGCCTGGCCACCTATGGCATCTGTTATTCATGGACACTATTGATCCAGTAGTATGGATTTTTTTTTCTTGATGTTGAAATGTAATCCATATTGAAGTCCTTTTCACTTCCGGCAAGCCAAGTTGTGACATTTTCATAAATCAAAATGTCAATGAATTTAAAATATAGTGTGTGGTGAGTGAGGGGAATCCAACAAACTTACCGATGTGAATTTGATTCTGCCTCCCAAGTTACTGAGTATAGCTGAGCTCCACTAATCGTCAGTGGCAATACTGCTGGTTTGAACAATTACCTTTTCAACTGGTGTTGCCATGCTTTTGTATTCTGTGATACCAATCATTCAAAATGGCTTTCTTAACCACTATATTAATATCCTTATCCACTTATCCACTTTAAATTTGCCACATGGATGGGCAGGGACATGAGAGTAGGATGTGGATAGGAATTAGTCTATCTGCAAGCATAAGCTAATCTTGCCATTACATTGAGCAGATTCAAGGGCAGATTTTGAGAATGTCATCACTAGCAAAGAAGAAGCAGAGAATACAGTGTGCCCCAGCCAGGCCTACAGAAAATTAGCAGCAGCCACAGCAGAGAACCAGAGATCCATGATATGGACCTGATCTGGGACTGCTACCCTACAGAACCAGAACCAGGGGTCTTTTCCCAAGAGAACTTGGGAAAGATGTTGTAAATGAGAGGACTTTGTAACATTGGCCTTAAGCCACAAGGCTGATGCTGAAGGACCTGTGAGCACACTTCAGAAGATGTCCTGACTGAGCGATTATATCCTGTTAACTTCCCTAACAAACCCTATAACCATGAGCATGGATCTCTATGATCTATTAGCTATTGCAATGGATTTTGCATCCTGTAAAGCAGTAGGATTGGTGGTGTAATTAGAGATAGGTGCAGGAGTGCGGGGGACATACTTGACCGCATCAGAACTGAGGGGATAATACCCCTTTATGGAGTTAGTAGAGGTTGGACTTGGACACCTCCATTTTCCTTGATTATTTTACAGTTACTGATGAGGATGGTCATTGTCACGCAAATAATATCTAATCACATATTCCTTTTAAACAGTTCTTTCCCTCATGTGTATCAATGAAGTACACATTATTTGTCCCCTGTTTTCTTAGTTCCCCCCAACCCCCAAGTTAGTCCAGAATAAGAGGTACATAATAAAGTGATCTGGAGAGGGTGATGGAGGAAATTATGCAACAATGAATGAATGGAAATCCACGTTTTCTGTTAACTTGCATTAAAATTTCAATTAAAAAAAGAAAATAAACATAATTCAACTAAAAAAATGTTCATTGCCATCAAGTCAGAGTCAACTCATAGCTTATACTCCAGCACTCATGGGTTTTTAAAAGGCTCTTGTGGCCTAGTAGTTAGAAGCTATGCTGCAATCCCAAAGGTGCTCAGTTTAAATCCATCAGCTGCTCTGCAGAAGGATACACAATCTCCTCCCGTGTGGTTAACTGCTTCTGAAAACCCACCAGAGGGTCAGCTATGTGTTGGTCTGACTTGATGGTACACAACAACAACAAATTTCACAGAAGGAGATTGCTTCTTTTTTTCCCCTTCTCAGAGCGGCTAGTGGATTTTAACCACCAAAGAGGCCATCAGAGCGCTCCTTTGATTACTTTTGTTGCTAGGTGTCCTTGAGTTGAGAACAAGTTACAGAGACTCTATGAACAGTTGATTTGAACCTTGTCCTATCTTGTGCCATCTTCATCATATCTGACATGTTAGAGCCCACTGCTAGTCATTGCTTCATTCATTCTCACTGGGATCTTCCTCTCCTCCATCTTTCCAAGCTTGATGTCCCTTTCCAAGAAATAGCCTTGTCTACCTACATGTTCAAAGTATGAAAGATGAACCTTAAACCATATTTACCTCCAAGGAGCACTCTGACTGTACTTTTCTGAAGACATATACCTGTTAGTTCTTTTCACTGTCCATAGGATATTCAGTACAGTTCTCCAGCAGCACGATGCAAAGACACCAATGTTTCTTGTCATCCTTATTCATTTCCAGCACTCTGATTTATAGCAAGTGATTGAGAAGAACAGGGCCTGAATCAGGCACACTTTGTCTTCAAACAGATATCATTGTTCTTCAGCATTTTGGGGAGGTCCTTGACAGCCGACTTGTCAAATTCAATATGTCTCCTGATTTTGTGATTGCTGGTGCAAGGATACTGATTGTTGATCCAAGTAAGATGAAATAATTGACAGCTTCGATCCTTTATCCAGCTTTCATAATGTTGACTGTTGTTCCTGTGGTGAAGACCTTTGTTTTCTTGATATTGATAAGTAATCCATATTGAAGGCTGTAGTCCTTGATCTTCTACAGCAAGCATTTTAAGTCCTCTTCACTTTCAGAAAGTAAGTTTATGCCATCTGCATAACACAGGTTGTTGATAAGTTTTCCTCCAATCCTGATGCCACATTCCTCTTCATAGAGTCCCGTTTTATGAATTATTTGCTCAGCATAGAGATTGAATAGCTATACAGAAAGGATATAACCTTGACACACTCCTTTCCTGTTTGTAATCCATGTGTTGTTCCCTTGCCCTATTCAGACAACAGCTTCTCATTGTTGTTGTTGTTGTTATGTGCCGTCGAGTCACCTGCGACTCATAACGACCCTATGTACAACATCCCTAAACTCCGCTCTGTCCTGTGCCAATCGCACCGTCTCTGACACTCCCAGCCCAATTATCCCAGTCACTGAATCAATCCACCTCATAGAGGGCCTTCCTCTCCTGCGCTGTCCC
>NW_006399884.1:4279173-4283368 GCF_000299155.1 Elephantulus edwardii | reverse complement strand
GCTCTGGTGCAATTTTCAGAGTATCTTCTGACATCCATTTTAGTCTTTTCTTCCTCTTCTGTCTTTGCAATGACCGTTTGCACTCTTCTTGAACAGCTTCTTGGCTAGGTATAGATTTTTCCAGAGCACAATTACGTGTTCTGGGATTCCCATTCTTTTCAATGTTAGCCATAGTTTGTTACCATCTACATAGTAAAATATTTTTGTCTAGTCAATAAAATACAAATAGACATTCCTCTATCTCTGTTTTCAGTCAGAATTCATCTGACATCAACTATGACATCCCTGGTGCCATAGCCTCTACTAACCTCAGCTTGAACTCCTGGTAGTTCCCTGTCAATATACCATTGTAGCTAGTTTTTTATATCTCCAGCAATATTTTGCTTTGATGTGATTTTTTAAAATTTTATTTTTCTATTGTGTATGTACCATCAAGTCAGATCAGATCTTGACCCTCCTTCTCCAGGAGAGAATCTGGCGGATTTGAACTGCCTACCTCTGGGATTGCAGTTCAGCTTCTTGCCACTAGGCCACCAGAGTTCCTACTTTCATGTGATGTTGTAAACCATTTGTGTTCCTCAGAGTGCTAAAACAGAGTGAAGGATTTTTTTAGTAATTAAGAAATCACACCATTACATACATAGTTGCACTGGAGAGGGTCATGAAGAAAAATGGGAGGGAAGGTTTCGCTAGTCAGATACCCCAGAGGAAGCTTTTCTGAGGAAATAGAAAAAAATGTAGCTCTTTTAAAAAGAAATTGAAATCAATAAGGTAAGTGAGATTGCCAAGATAAATGCATAAGTGAAAGAAAAGTGGAAAGACCCTTTTGTTAAAGAGAGATTTTTTTTTTAATTGGAGATTCACCTTCATAGCTGATAGGCAGAAATCAGAAGAGGAAGGTGTAACAAGAGACTAGGAAGAGGGCTACTGTGCATAAAACTGAAGGTTATCATAAGGATTTCAGCCTTTATTCTTGAAGAAAATAGCTCAAGAATGCAATCCAATTTGCCTAAAATGGCTTTAGATAAATTCATATCCAGATCTTTTGAACTCCAGGGCTCCAATCATAGGTGGATTTTTTTTTAAATTTGCAGTGTTAACCTAAAGTTGCCTTATTTAGCCATTACATTAGCCCCCTCTGGTCTCCAGCTACCTTAACTGCAGACACATTGTCTTGAAAATCATCAACAGCTGTGGGTCTAGGTTAAGAGAGTATGCTTCCTACACTGTGCAGCAAGATTTGAGGGAGACTGGAAGACCCTGGTGAAAGTGAGACCCTAGGGGCAAGACCCTGGTAATGGTGGTGGAGACACTGTGGCGTTGCTAGGGAGAAACTCTGGCAAGGAGTGACCAGAGGAACCCTGAAATAAAGGCTGCAGTTAAAGGTTTTCCTGTTCTTGCCAAATGATGGAAGAAAAAGCTGACTTCTGAACTGATACCAGTACCTAGACTAATTGAGGAATCGTGCTTTGAAACTACTGGATTAAAACCTGGACTTGCATTGGGTGATAGTCTTTGCCTCCCCACTCTCCAACTTACTTTCCTAATAAATTCCCCTTTTGATATCCTAGTCTCTGGGTCATGAATGAATATCAAACCCAGTAATTGGTGGAAATAGGGAAAGGAGCACAGGAGGTGGCGTGTCTGACATAGCAGTTGTCTGTCTGTTGCTATGGATTTTATTGATAGGGACAGTTCCCCTTTATGAAATGAGTAGAAGTAAGACTCAGCCATTTCCATGTTCCATCCCCTCCTTTCTCAGAATTACAACTAGAAAACAAATATAATAGTAATAATAATAATAATAGTGAAGATTTCATTCCTAATTTTGCTCTTGCATAATTTTATCACCTCTAGATCTAATGCAGATATATCTCTGTACTGTAAAATAAAATTGTGAAGACTATTTCTAAAGATTGCACAGAGATTTCCATAAAGAACATAAAAGGAAAAAACCAACTTACTGACATTTGGTGGTGTCTCTAAGGAGATTTTAAAACTATATTCTTTAATGTTAAGAAAATATTAACTGCATACATACAAATATATGTTTAATATTTAGTTTTAGTTATAGAGCCATAATTTTTCCTAATATATAATTTTCAAGAAAGAAGTGCATGTGTATACTTTTAGCAATATTTTCTAAGCACCTATTATTCGATTTTGTTTAATTCCTTTATTGTATACTTTAAGCATAGGTGTTCTTTCTTCTAGTAAAAATATTAAAAAGATATAAGTAGATATATAGATAGATATAGATATAGATGATATAGACAGAAATAGAGATAGAGATAGAGACAGAGACAGAGACAGAGACAGAGATAGAGATAGATGATAGAGATAGAGATAGATGATAGATGATATACATATAGATATATAGATATAGATGATATAGATATATGATGATAGAGATAGAGAGAGAGAGATAGTGCAAACACCAAGGAAATCAGTTTGGTTCTTCCTTAGAAAGTTGAAAACAGAAATTCTATTTGATTTCATAATCTTACTAGTAGGTATTTATCCCAAAGAATTAAAAGCTGTCACACAAATAGGTATATGCACACCCCATATTCATTGCAGCATTATGTACAATAGCAAAGAGGTGGAAACAACCCAAATGTCTATCAATGGATGAACTGATTAAAAAAACTAGAATACATTCATATAATGCAACACTAAAAATCAAAGAATTTGTGAAACCTTGCATAATATGAATGCATCTAGGGGAAATTATGGTATAAGACACTACAGGTTTTACATACAAATAGAATAATTCTTGAGTTATTACCAGAGATGGGAAGTGAGGGAAGGGGTAATAAAAATTATTGACTATATAAAAGGTCAATATTAAGGTCCATATTAAGTAAGTGAAGGGTAATGTAGTATTCTATTGGAGGATGATAATCACAATATCACAGAAGACACAGATGTACAGAAAGATTAATGGAAATAAGAACTATAGGAAAGAAGTGCAAAAAGAGCATTGTAGGTATTAGAATTAATTAATAAAATGTGTATGATAATTTGAATGAAAATCTTATTGTTATTGTTGCTGTTGTTGGCATTTTCTTCTCCTGTTGCTTTCCTTGGCATCCTTTATTCAAGATTGTTGCCATACATATAATGCCTAATCATAAATTCCTTTTGGACAGTTCTTTCCCTCATCTGTTTTACTCCAGTGTTCATAACCTACCCACTCTTTGCCCATCTCTGCCCAACCTTTACCCCCCATCTGTCCTTTTTTTATAACAGCAGTGTTATACAGTATTTGTCCTTTTGTGACTGAGATATTTCACTCAGCATAATGTCTTCCAGGCTCCACTATGTTGTGTATGTAATGCTTTATGAGTTAGTTGTTAGTTAGTTTATGAGTGGTGGCTCTGGTTTCTTTAGAATATATTCCCAGGAGTGGAATTGCTGTGTCAAATGATATGTCCATTTTCAACTTTTTGAGATAGCACCGGATGGCCTTCCATAATAGCTGTACCATTTTACATTTCCACCAGCATTGAATAAGAGTTCCAATCTCTCTGCAACCCCACCAGCATTTGTTGTTTGTTGTCCTGTTGAACTTTGCTATTGTTGCTCGAATGAAAAATTTTCTTTGTAAATACTCACTCAGAAGACACATGCACAAAATATAATAATTTGGAAAACATATATGTTTCCTAATGACAAGAAGATGTGCTGCAATCCCAAAGGCATATGGCTCAAGGGCACCAGGTGCTCTGCAAGAGAAGGAGGGGCAATCTCCTCCCATGTGATTAACTGCCTCTGAAAAACTGCTGAAAAATCAACTATTTGTCAGTCCCAACTCTAATGTACACAACAATATTAACAAATAAGTATGTATTAATTCTGCTACAACAGAAGCTGTGGTGAAACTGTCTGTAAGAAGTTGTGCTGCTAACCCAGAGGCGACCTCTCTCCGGTGGTTTAAATCCATCAGTGGCTCCCTGGGAGAAAGATGGGCAATCAAATCAAAGCAGGATCAGTTATGAGTTGGTTTGGACTTAAAGCATAAAGAAGAGAGAGGTTTCTGCTATTAAAAACCACAGCCCTCCTTAACAGTCTACAAGAGGGGGGAAATTTTGATCAAAAAGAGGAAATATGTAACAGAATTTCTAATTTTTATTTTTTAAAATAATTTAAATGAACATTTACAGAGAATTTGGATTTCCATTCATTCATTGCT
>NW_006399884.1:4261300-4278538 GCF_000299155.1 Elephantulus edwardii | reverse complement strand
AAGGATTCCAGTTTCTCCACAACCTCGCCAGCATTTGTTGCTTGCTGTTCTGTTAAATTTTGCTATTCTGACTGGGGTGAGATGATATCTCATAGTTGTTGTTATTTGCATCTCTCTTAGAGCTAGGGATTTTGAACATTTCTTTAAGTGCTTGTTGGCCATCTGAATGTCTTCTTTGGTGAAGTGTCTATTCATATCCTGTGCACATTTTTCAAATGGATTATTTACCTTTATCTTGTTGTGGTAGAATTTCTAATTTTTATGGACAGACTCTAGATTTCATGATGCTTAGATGAACTACCAAAACTCTTGCCCTGCGATAATCTTTAATTTGAACCAGTAATATTCCCTAACAGCTTGTTAAACCAAATAACTGTCTACCTCAACTAGTAAAAGAGTGGATTCCTTGCGTGTTTTATGAACACTTGGTCATGCTAATGAAAAACCTTTACTTCTTGTCTCAGCCATATGCAAATTGTATCTTAAACCAGAAAGCGTTATGCAGAGAACACAACTTTGCCTGCTGAAATTGAAGAGGATCTGAAGCGCTTGCTGCAGAAGGTCAAGGAATGCAGCCTTCAATATGGATTGAGGCTCAATATCAAGAAAACAAAGATTTTCACCACTAGGCCAATTGGCACAATCAGGATGAATGGTGAAGAGATTGAGATTGTTAGCAGCTTTAATTTTCTTGGCTCCACAATCAGCATTCTTGGTACCAGCAGGTAGGAAATTAAAAGACATATTGCAATGGGAAAGTCTGCTATTAGAGACCTCTCCAAAGTACTGAAGAACAACGATGTCACTCTGGAAGGTAAGATGCACCTGATACAAGCCATGGTTTTTGTAATCACTTGCTATGTGTCAGAGAGCTGGACAATGACTAGGGATGATAAGAGAATTGATGCCTTTGAGTTGTGGTATTGGAGAAGATTATTGAATATACCATGGACTGCTAAGAGAATGAACAGATATGTCCTAGAGAGGGTTAAAACAGGCTGCTCCTTGGAGGCAAGGATTCTGAAGCTTCATCTGACATACTTTGAACATGTTGCGAGGAGGGACCAGTCCTTAGAGAAGGATGTCATGCTTGGGAGGGTAGAGGGACAACACAGGAGAGGAAGACCCTCGATGAGATGGATTGATTCAGTGATTGGGTTAATGGGGGTAGGTGTGTTGGAGACAGTGAGATTGGCACAGGATAGAGCAGAGTTTATAGGGCTGTTGTACATAGGTTCACTGTGAGTCACAAGTAACTGGAGAGCACATAACAGCAATAACAATAAGATCTACCTAAGTGGATTAAACTGACAAAAAAAAAAGTGAAAGATTAGGTAAGAATATATAAGAATATTAAAGGGCAGTGTGCTTTTATGTGCAATTGAATGGATAATGACCATAGGGACCCTATGAACACCTACTCTGAACCTTGCCCTAACTTGAGCCAACTTCATTATCACTAATACACCTGACCCCATTGGCACAGTCATTGTGTCAACTTAGCAAGGGTCTTTGACTCTTGTGCTGACTTTCTACTTTTCCAAGCATGATGTCCTTCTACAAGGACTGGCTCCTCTTGGAAACATGCCCAAAAATTGTGAGACAGAGAGTCATCATCCTTCCTTCCAAGGAGCACGCTGTTCCACTTTCTTCAAGACAGACCTGTTTGCTATCTTAGCAGTTAATGGCATTTTCAAAACACTTCTCTAGCACCTCAACTCATAGGCATCAATTCTTCTATTCATTGACCCACAGCTTGTATCAGATGCACCTTACTCTGTAGACTGAATAGTTGCTCTTTAGCACTTTGGAGTGGACCTTGACAGAAGGTTTTCCCAAAGCTAATATGGAAGAACAATTCAGAAAGAAGGATAAAAATGGTAGCAAACTTGTAAGAATGTATCAATATTACTGAAAATGTTGTATTTATATGTTCTGTTATATATATTTTCAATCATTACAGTTAAAAATCATAGGCTTAGCAAACTTGTTTTAATCACTTCTTGATAATTAATTATACTACAGCAATTTTAAGGATAACAGAATAACTCTTAAATTTTGTTATTAAAACACTAAAAATTCTTCCACAAAATTAGGAGTTTGAAATTATTTGCATATTTTTAATACATTTCTAACTTTCATTCATTCACTCAAAAGTATTTATTGGGCTCCTAATGGTGGCATGCAAACAATATCACTAATAACACATGCAAGCAACATCCTACTGAAGATTATCCGAAACCCACTGGAACACTGCATAGACAGAGAAATACCAGAAATACAAGCTGGGTTTCGAAGAAGCCATGGCACTAGAGACATTATCACTAATGTCAGTCACATGGATGTTGGCTGAAAGCAGAGTACCAGAGGAATGTATGTCTATCTTTGTTTCATTGACTATGCAAAGGCATTCAACTGTGTGGATCATAACAAACTGTGACAAATCTTGAAAAGAATGGGAATCCAAGAACACTTGATTGTGTTCATATGAAACCTATTCTTGAATCCGGAAGGAATATGTCAGGGATGCATCTGTCTCCATACTTTTTCAATCTGTATACGGCACAGATTATTCAGGAGACTGTACTTTATGAGGAGTAATGTGGCATCAGGACTGGAGTAAGACTCATTAACAACACCTGATACGCAGATGACACGATCATGTTCATGAAAATTGAAAGAGGACCTGAACAATTTGCTGAAGAACTGTAGTCTTCAATATTACTTCAAGTTGAACATCAATAAAAAAAAGATTCTCATGACTGGGCCAATTGGCAATACTATGATGTTGTTGTTGTTGTTGTTAAGTGCCGTCGAGTTGCAGGCAATTCGTAGTGACTCTGTGAAGGAGAGTCCTCAACGCTTGGGTGCCTTTCATCCTCTCTCCAGGTTCATAGGGTTTCCGGAGGCAAGCTGTTATGGAAGTGGATGCCACTCCTCCTTCCAAAATACTATGATAGATGAAGAAGAAATTGAGGTTGTTAACAATTTCCGCTTCCTTGGCTCCACAATCAACAGTCTTGGCACAAACAGTCAGAGAATCAGAAGACAACTGCCCTGTGCACTGTGGAAGTCTCTGTTAGGGACCTCTCAAAAGTGATAGGGTAATGATGTCAATCTAGGGACTAACGTGCACCCGATCCAGGCCACGGTCTTTGCAATTACTTACTATACATCAGAGAGCTGGGCAATAACTAAGGATGACAGAAGATGAATCAATGCCTTTCAGTTGTGGTTGTAGACAAGAGTATTGAACATACTATGTACCACCAAGAGAACAAACAGGTCTGTATTAGAGAGGGTGAAACCAAGTCAAGTTTCTCTTTGGGGGCAAGCATTTTTTAAGCTCCACCTCACATACTTTAGGCATGTGGCCAGGAGGGACCAGTTCTTGGAGAAGGACATAATTTTTTTAAGGATGGAGTTAACAACGCAGGACAGGAAGATCCTGGATGAGAGGAATTGACACAATAACAGGGGTAATGGGGGTAGATGTGTCAGAGTGAGAGAAACTAGCTCAGGATATGGCAGGACTCAGAGCTGTTATAAATAAGGTCACTATTAGTCACAGGCAACTCGATGGCACATAGATGATGGGGTGGTATTAATAATAGAAGATTATCCAAACATATCAGTTAGTATAGTTATAAAACTGACATGTTACCTCCAGCTTACAAAACTAATTACTTTACCTTGTTTAGTCATGTAAAATACTTTAAGCACTTTGAAACTGCTTTTCTCAGCCATATGCAAATTGTATCTTAAGCTTCCTGCTTACCAGGAACTGAAATGTGTCTTTCCTAGATTAGCATTTACCTTTTCGAAACTGTTCTTCTCAGTCATTATGTTAACTATTTCATAAATTGTCTGTTTACTAATAACTATATATGTAAACTGTTTTTTTTTAAAAATGAGGAAGTCCTGTAACTTTATCTAACAAAAGCAACAGGTTAAGTAGATTAACATCTACCCAAGTATAAAAACTAAAGACCACTCCTAGATAGGGAAGCATTTTTTGAGATGATTCTCACTGCTGTCCCATATCTTCAACAAAGTGCTTTGCTGATTAAAATCTGTCTGTCTTATTGGCAATTGACTAAAGACACCTTGCATTCAGTAATATAACAAGAGTGGTGGCAAATTTAAGCACTGGGCTACCAACTGAAAGGTGGGTGCTTGAAAGCTATCCAGCAGTCCTGCTGTGGAAAAGATATGGTGACCTGCATTTTTAAAGATGATAGCCAATACAACTCAATGGGGCGTTTTACTCTGTCACATATGCTGTTTTGAGTTGGAACCAACCCAGTGACAGTAACTCTAATAGTTTAGAAATTGGAGGGAATGTTGTCTTTAAGTTTTAAAGATAATATGGTGAAGAATATATTTCAATTCTAGTCCCAAATAAGAAGAATAAGGAAGTCCTCTGCAAGAGTTTTGCTTTGGAAAAGCCACACCTAATTCAGAGTCCATATAGAAAGGCTCTTTTATATAACAACACAGTGTTCTCAAATGATTCACAACTCACTATAACTTCAGAACATTTCCTGTCCAGAGGAGCAGACATGTTAAATCTGAATACAAGCCTATTCCTTTTACCAAATGAAAGATTTTTAGACTTGGTGTGTTAGCCGAGATTAATTCAGAGAAGCATAGAACTCTATATATGGTGCTTTTTGGAACATATGGCATCAGAGGAACTTGTTAGACTAGATCTTCTTAAGAGAACAGGTTGAACTTCCTATGTCCATTTGATAAAATGTCCACTTAATGGAAAAATTATAAAACTTTATGTATTTAGAGGTTAAAATCTTTCTACTGCTACTAAGTCAATAATGTCTTATGATTTGCAATTATTTGAGGTTTCAGTTAAAATGAATCTGAAACAAAATAGATCAAATGTTAAAAAGCAAACTTAGGGATTATTGAAAAGAGCTCTAAAGGCACAGTGCAAAAGCACTACTAACCAAAGGTTAGGATTCTTTGTTGTTGTTGTTGTTATATGTCATCGAGTCACCTGCGACTCACAGCGACCCTATGTACAAGAGCTCTAAACACCGTTCTATCCTGTGCCAACCTCGCCGTAAACACACTCATTCCCATCACTCCACTCACAGAATCGATTCATCTCATTGAGGGTCTTCCTCTCCTGGCCCTGGCCCTCTACTCTCCCAAACATGATGTCCCTCTCCAAGGACCAGTCTCTCCTTGCAACATGCCCAAAGTATGTCAGACAAAACTTCAAAATCCTTGACTCCAAGGAGCATTCTGCCTTCACCTTCTCCAGGACAAACCTGTTTGTTCTCCTAGCAGTCCATGGTATATTCAACACTCTTCTCTAGGACCACAGCTCAAAGGCATCAATTCTCTTTCTATCATCCCTATTCACTGTCCAAGCTTGGATCAGGTGCACCTTAGCCTCGAGCTGCCACATTCCTTTTTGTACAGCCCAACGTCTCAGATGATCTGTCCTGCATACAGATTGAAAAGGTATGGAGACAGAATACATCCCTGACGGACCCGCTTCTTGATTTTGAACCGTGTAGTGTTTCCTTGCTCTGTCCTGACGACTGCCTCTTGATCCAAGTATAGGTTTTGCATTTCCATTCTTCTCAGAATCAGCCATAGCTTGTTGTGATCCACACAGTCAAAAGCCTTTGCATAGTCAATGAAGCACAGATAAACATTCTTCTGGTGTTCTCTGCTTTCTGCCAAGATCCATCTAACATTAGCTATAATATCCCTAGTACCACGACCTCTTCTAAATCCAGCCTGCACAACTGGCTGTTCTCTGTTGACGTATTGTTGTAAATGTTTTGGGATAATTTTCAGCAGAATCTTGCTTGCATAACGATATTGTTCAATAATTTCCACACTCTGTTGGGTTGCCTTTCTTTGGAATGGGAACAAATATCAATCTTTTCCAGTCAGTTGGCCGGCTGGCTGTCCTCCAGATTTCCTGTCAGAACTTAGTGAGCACATCCAGGGTGGAGTTTTCCTGATGTCCACACCTCATATCAGGTACCACGGGAAGACTAGCCAGGTACCCCCGTGGACGCCATTGCCAGAGAAATAGGATTCTTTAGTTGTTCCAAAAGAAGGATGGACAGTCCCTCGCCTTAAGATTTACAGCCGTGAATATCTGATGGATGGTCATTTTGCATTATAATTCACACAAAAGCAGTGGGTTAAGGGGAAGGCAAAGCCTGAATGTGGTTTCCTTACAGATTATACACATTAATTCTACAATGGAAGACATTTAACCTTTAAGCTACATAGATTAAACATATAATCACATGCAAGCAAGATTCCACTGAAGATTATGCAAAACCAACTGGAACAGCACATCAACCGAGAACTACTAGAAGAACAGCCTGAGTTTAGATGGGGTCATGGTTTGGGGGATATTGTAGCTAATGTTAGATGGATCTTGGCTAAAAACAAGGAGTACCAGAAGAATGTCTATCTTTGTTACATTGATTACGCAAAGACATTTGACTGTGTGGATCATAACAAACTGTGTAACTCTGAGAAGAATGGGAATCCCAGAACTTGACTGTGCTAATGCAAAACCTAAACTTGGACCAGGAGGCAGTCATCAGAACAGAGCAAGGAAACCCTGCATGGTTCAAAATTGGGAAGGGTGTACACTAGGGATGTGTTCTGTCTCCACACCTTTTCAGTCTGTACGCAGAACAGATTATCCGGGAGGCTGAGCTCTATGAGGAGAAATGTGGCATCAAGATTGGAGGAAGAATCATCAACAATCTGCAGATGACACAACCCTGCTTGCTGAAACTGAAGAGGACCTGAAGTGCTTGCTGTGGAAGGTCAGGGACTGCGGTCTTCAGTATGGATTGAGGCTCAACCTCAAGAAAACAAAGATTCTCACCACTGGACCGATTGGAAGCATCATGATGGATGATGAAGAGATTGAGATTGTTCACAGTTTTGGTTTGCTTGGTTCCACAGGCAACACTCCTGGCACCAGAAGCCAGGAAATTAAAAGACAAATTGTGATTGGAAAGTCTGCAGTTAGAGACCTCTCTAAAGTACTGAAGTGCAACGATGTCAGTCTGGAGACTAAGGTGCGCCTGACCCATGCCATCCATGGTCTTTGCAATCACTTGCTATGTAGCTGAGAGCTAGACTAGAGTTGATAGAAGAATTGATGCCTTTGAGCGGTTGTGTTGGAGAAGACTATTGAATATACCATGGACTGTTAAGAAAACTAACAGGTTTGTCCTGGAGAGGGTGAAGCCGGGTTGCTCCTTAGAGGCAAGGATTCTGAAGATTTGTCTGACATACTCTGGACATGTTGCAAGGAGAGATCACTCTTTGGAGTGGGAAGTCATGCTTGGAAGGATGGAGGGACAGAGTAGGAGAGAAAGACCCTCAATTAAATGGATTGATTCTGTGACTAGGGTAACGAGGGTAGGTGTGTTGGAGAGAGTGAGATTGGCATAGGTTAGGGCGGAGTTTAGGGGTGTTGTACATAGGGTCGCTATGAGTCACAGGCATCTCGATGGCACATAACAACAACAACAAAAACAACAACAATGTGAGAAACATGCTGATCAATAGAGAAAATCTGTTTCAGCCTGATTACAAAACTTCCACATGACCTTATAGTAAGAATGCATTAGTGTAGTAGGAAATTTCATCCAGAAACCAACAGAAACCACTAGGATTCAAGTTAAGGAGAATATCTCTTTAAAAAAAAAAACCAAACAAACAAACATCAAAACACCCAACAACAACAACAACAAAAAACACAAAGGAAAAAACACCTCAGTCCAACAAAAGCCTAAATTCAAGGTCCACTTATCAGAATCTTCCCATTCTTTAAGGACAGCTTCAGATGCTTCCTCTTGTTTAAAGATGAAAAAAGAACATCTCCAAAGATTAGATCCAGAGATTAACTCTTTCCAGTCCTCTGGGCAAGCTACTCAAGAACTCAAGCAGTTAAGTGATCTATTTCTTGAATTCTTCAACATTTTTATTGCAACCACTCTGAATCCCTCCATTCCCTCCTGTAAGCCATATCAAAAGAATTTGGAGACAAAAAGCAATTCAGTAATTAAGATGCCAACTGTCCTAGTGGGTTTATTATCTTCAGGAAAGGCCACAGAAGACCATTAAGACTTAGGATGGTCTCTGAAGTGTCCATACATACTTTTATTGCTGTGGTTCGGATGTAAGGAGATCTTGTAATTAAAAATCTCCAATTGTTAATCCAGGGAGCTGCATACATAGCTGAATTCTGTACAACTTTAAATGCAGGGGCTCTGACAGATAGTCTTACTCATTTGAACTAGTACAGTTATAAAACAACTTGCTAATTCTTATTTGCTTTGAAAACAAATGCACCATATTATTGTAACATTTCTCTTTGGTTTTAAATTTATACAACCACCAGCTGTCAATATGTCATCCTATTATAGCATTCATGATGCTATGATGCTGGAAACTGTGTAATGACCCTGCCAGCAGGGTCATCCAGAGTAGACAGGTTTCAGGAGAACTTCCAGATAAAGGCAAAATTGTACGTATGTAAAGCGTCATGCTGCTATGCTGTGACATTTCACATGCAAGGTGGATAGGTTTTAGGGGAACTTCTAAAGGCAAAACTGTATAAAAGCCTAGTGATCTCCTTCTGAAAATTTGTCCAGGAAAACTTCAGGGACCAAAGATCACAAAAGAATAACATTCAGTACAATACTAGAAGAGAAACTTTCTGAGCTGAAAAACAAAAACAGATTTCAGCAAGCCAGCTATATTCAAACCCATTTTGTTCTATTATATGTGAGGCTACCATGAATCAAAACTGCTTCTAGGTGACTAACAATCACAACATCAAGTTCAAAGTTTGAAACCAGTATAATTTTTGCTCCATTTCATCAACTAGAACTAGAGATGTTGAATTATTGATAATAAAATTCTTCTATTGTTGTCATTAGTAGTTGCCTTCAAGTCTATTGTAACTCATGGTACCCAATTTGTAGAACACACAAAAAAGCTTAGACTAGTGATCAAGTGTAACCTTGACAATAACTCTTTTACAACGCATCCAACGTGTTTAGTAGCAAAGTATCCTGTTCTTATCTTCACTGAAGCTTTCTACTCAAGGGAAGAGGAGGCAAACTTGGCATATATTTTATACACTGCATCATTAAAAAAAAAAGACCAAAATTACAGTAAAAAAATTTAAAGCACCAGATGCTATGCTGGAAGAGGAGCAGTTTCCTCCTGTACCAGGCAGATTTGATCTGATGGTACACAATGAGAAAAGAAAAATAAATAAACAAAAATTTAAAATAAATTTAAAAAAGCTAATACAAATACATTAAGGATTAAAGTGGATAGAGTGAAGCCAAAGACGAAATGGCAAATATATGACACAGAATGTTTAACGGCTAGAAACAGGAAGGCATATACCATGTGCTGAGTCCCAAGGACTTGGAGGTGAGTATTATTAGCACAGTGCAGGTTTATATAGTCTCAGCAGATTTCAATATGAGGCAAATAAGAACACCTCTTCACACATCTGGGGTGTCTCTCTAGAAACTTTCCACAACACATTTGGAGATGAACTTCACTGTGAAGTTTCACCTGGAATTCCATCATAATTCTGAAACATCTTGCAAAATTAATGTGTCATAATTTTGAAATGTAAAATGTGTTGGAGTCCTGATGGTATAGTAGGTTCAGTGTTGGCCTCTTAATCAGAAAGCACCTACCAGCCATTCTTCTCTAGTTAAGATTTACAGCCTTAGAAGCCCAATAGAAAGTTGTCATGAATCAGAATTGATGACTCCATTGCAGGAGGAATGACGTTAACACGAGAGTTAATTGGGAAAACATTACAATAGTTGTACTACACATTTCATTGTTCCTAAACACACTTACACATAAACCTAAATTCCTCTTTCAAATGAAGATGGCACAGGCTAGGACAAGGGTCATATCTGTTGTTTATAGAATTGCTATGAGTTATACTTGACTGATGGCATACGACAAGAAGTAAATTGAGAAGGTACACCTGATTTGTATTCTCAATCACCTGATATGCATCAGAGAAATGAAAAATGGATAAGGATGACAGAAAAATTGATACCTTATAATTGTGGTGTTGGAGAAGAATACTGAATATCCCATGGATTGCCTAAAGAACAAACAGATTATGTTTGGGAAATGAGCAGCCAGGGTGCTGCTCAAAGCCAAAGATGGCAAAGCTTCCTCTGTCATATTTTGGCCATAGGAACAGGTGAGGAAGGAGAGGAAGACTCCCGTCGTGGTGGATAGATATGGTGATTTCAGCAAGGGGCTCTAGTGTGTTAGAGGTGATAAGATGACACATGATAGGGCAAGGCCCAAGTCAGTTGCTCATAGGGGTGCTATGAGTCCCACTAGACTTGAGGGCACCTAACAACAACAGCAATAAGGGAAATCTAGAAGAGCTGTGGTCTAGTGGTAGGAAGTTGCACTGCAATTCCAAAGGTGCACAGTTCTAATTCACTAGCTGCTCTAAGGGAGCTGTTGTTGTTGATTGCCTTTGAGTCGAGCACGACTCATAGCTACCGCATGAACAAAAGGTCTGAAGCTCCTCTACAATCATTGGCATTTATCAAAGTTCATAGAGTTTCCAAAGGAATGTTATTTAATAAGTAGATGCCACTCCTGTTTCCAAACCTGTCCTAATATGTTGTTTTTATATGCCATTGAGTCATTTGTGATGTACAGCGATCCTATGTACAGCAGCTCTGAACCCTTCCCTGTGCTGAGCCAGTCTCACTAATTCTGACACACCAACCCTCCTCCCCCCAGTTACTGTATAAATCCATCTCATCTGGGGTCTCCCTCTCCTGCGCCATCAACCACCCTTCTGAGCATGATGTCCTCCACCACAGGACGATGTGCCCAAAGTAAGTGAAGCTGAGCTTCAAAATCCTAGCCTCCAAGAAGAGACTTGGTTTTCACCAAGACAGAAATATTTGTTTTCTCGGCAGCCCATAGTATGTTAAAGACTCTTCTCCAGCATCACAACGTGAAGGTATCTATTCTTCTGTCATCCTTGGTGATTTCCAACTCTCTGAAATGTAACAAGTAATGAGAAGACCATGGCCTGGATTAGGAGCACTTTTGTATGTAGACTGACACTGTTGCTCTTCAGCACTCCGGAGAGGTCCGTGACAGCAGATTTTACCAATGCAATTCATCTTTTTATTTACTGACTGGTGGTGTTAAGAGTGTTGATTGTGGATCGAACAAGCTGTAATTGTTAACAGCATCAGTCTCTTCTCCGTCTATTATGGTGCTGCCATTTGGCCCAGTGGTGAGAATCTTTGTTTTCTTGATGTTGAGCTTCAATCCATATTGAAGACTACAGTCCTTGACCCTTTGCAGCAAGTGCTTCAGGTCTTCTTCAGTTTCAGCAAGCCAGGTTGTGTCATCTGCATATCATAGGTTGTTAATGAGTCTTCCTCCAATCTTGATGCCATACTCCTTCTTATAAAGCCCTGCCTCTCGAATTATCTGCTCTGTATACAGATTGAAAAGATATGGGACAGGATGCATTTCTGATGCACTCCCTTCCTGATTTTGAACCATGTGATGTTTCTTTGCTCTATTCTGAGGACTGCTTTCTAGTCCAAGTATAGGTTTTGTATAAGCACTATCAAGTGTCTGAGATTCTCATTTTCCTCAAGGTTAGACACAATTTATTGTGATCTACACAGTCAAATGGCTTCGCATAGTCAATGAAACATAGATAAGACATTTTTCTGGTACTCTGCTTTCTGCCAAGATCCATCTGACATTGTCAATAATGTCCCTAATGCCACAACCTCTTCTAAATTCAGCTTGTATTTCTGGTCGTTCTCTGTTAATGTACTGCTCAAGTCTTTTCTGGATAATCTTCAGCAGGATTTTGCTAGTGTGAGATATTAGTGATATTATTTGATAATTTCCACAATCTGTCGGGTCACCTTTTTTTTTTGGAATGGGAATAAATATGTACCTCTTCCAGTCATTTGGCCAAGTGGTTTTCCTCCAGATTTCTTGACACAACTTGGTGAGCACATGCAGGGCAGCATCTGTTTGCTGAAATATGTCAATTGGTATTCCATCAATTCCTAGGGCTTTATTTTCTGCCAAGTCTTTCAGAGTGAACTGCATTTCCTCCTTCATCACCATTGCCTCTTGATCATATGTTGTTTCTTGAAATTCTTCTGTGTCAGCCAATTGTTTTTGGTACAGTGACTCTGTATACTTCTTCCACCTTCTTTTAATATATCCTGAATCATTCAATATTCTACCCATAGCATCCTTAAGCATTGCAACTCATGGCTTGAATTTATTCTTTAGTTCTTTCAGCTTAAGAAACATTGAGCACATTTGGCCCTTTTGATTTTCCAACTCCAGCTCCTTAAAGGATGTGAAATCTCTTCCTGTGCAATTTACTGTCTCTGAAAACTTGCTGGAGAGTCAGCTATGATATCTGTTCCAACTCCATAACACATAACAACAAACTCTGGTGGTGCAGTCCACGGAGCACTGCTGATAACTCAAAGGTTGTACTTCTCTGTACAATTTATAGCCTCTGAAAATGCACTGGAGGTTTAGCTATGATTCAACTCATAGCAACAAGGGAGGTGAGTTAAGTAAATTTTGTTATTTGCTGTTATATGCCATCGAGTCACCTGTGACTCATAGCCACCCTATGTACAACAGCTTTGAAGCCTTTCCTGTCCTGAGTCAGTCTCATTGCCCCAGTTACTCTATCAATCCATCTCATTCAGGCTCTTCCTCTCCTGCTTTATCCCTCCACCCTTCCAAGCATGATGTCCTTCACCAAGAACTGGTCCCTCTTGACCATGTGCCCAAAGTATGTGAGATGAAGCTTCAAAATCCTAGCCTCTAAGGGAAAACTTGATTTCACCCTCTCTAATACAGACTATTTGTTTTCTTGGCAGTCCAAGGTATGTTGAAGACTCTTTTCTAGCACCACAACTCAAAAGGCATTGATTTATCTGTTATTATCCTTAATTATTACCCAACTCTCTGATGCATCGCAGGTGTATCAGGTGTACCTTTGTCTCTAGACTGACATTGTTGGTTCTCAGTACTCTGGAGAGGTCCCTGACAGCAGATTTTTCCCAGCGCAATTTATCTTTTGATTCCCTGACTGCTAGTGCCAAAATTGTTGATTGTGGAACCAAGAAACCTGTAATTGTTATCACCTTCAATCTGTTTTCCATCTATCATAGAGTGTCAACTGGCCCAGTGGTGAGAATCTTTGTCTTTTTGATGTTGAGCTTCAAAGACTACAGTTCTTGACCTTCTGCAGAAAGCTCATTAAGTCCTTCTCAGTTTCAGCAAGCAAGGTTATGTCATCTGCATAATGTAGGCTGTTCATGAGTCTTCTTCCATACCTGATGTCATGTTCTTCCTCATAAAGCCCAGCCTCCTGAATGATCTGTTCTGCACATAGATTGGAAAGATATGGAGACAGGATTCATCCCTAACACACTCCCTTCCTGAATTTGAACCATGCAGTGTTTCGTTGCTCTGTTCTGAGGACGGCTTTTTGGTCCAACCATAGGTTTCACATGAGCACAATCAAGTAGATTCCCATTCTCCTCAAGGTTAGCCACAATTTGTTGTGAGCCACACAGCCAAATGCCTTTGCATAGTCAATGAAACATAGACATTCCTCTGGTATTCTTTGCCTTCTGCCAAGGTCCATTTCACATTTGCAATGTCTCTAGTGTCCCAACCTCTTCTAAACAAAATTAAAATAAATCTACACACTTGACTCTGTGTGTGTGTGGGGGGGGGGTGTGGGGGGTGTGGGTGTGTGGGTGAATCAGTCAACGAGCTAATTAAATTTGTGTTGTTGTTATTATGTGCAATCAAGTTGCCGGAGACTCATAGAGACCTATGTACAAGAAACCTAAACACTGTTCTATCCTGTGCCAACCTAGCCATCTCAAACGCACTCATTCCCACCACTCCACTCACAGAACTGATCCCTCTCATTGAGGGTCTTCCTCTCCTGTGCCGCTCCTCTACTCTGCCAAACATGATGTCCCTCTCCAAGGACCAGTCTCTCCTTGCAACTTGCCCTTAGTATGTCAGAAGAAGCTTCAGAATCCTTGACTCCAAGGAGCATTCTGCCTTCACCTTCTCCAGGACAAACCTGTTTGTTCTCCTAGCAGTCCATGGTATAGTCAACACTCTTCTCTAGGACCACAGCTCAAAGGCATCAATTCTCTATCATCCCTATTCATGGTCCAACTCTCTGATGCATAGCACATAATTGTGAAGACTATATAAAGAGGAGTAAATGAGAAAGAATTTAAAAAATACTGGTTTTCACTTTAGGCATATATTATAAGCGTAAATGGTTCCACAACCAGCAAGCTGGAGATTGTACAAGAAAGGAGTGAAATTACATGAAATACCATTAAGATCATTCAAGATGAATAAATGCTAGAAATAAAGGCAAAAAAAATCATTCAAGATAAACAAGAATTTTTAGATTCATTTCCATTGATTTAATAAAAAGAAAAGGTGCTTTATGACCCGTGGGTGGCCCAATGAACTTGAATGCTAACTTAGAGTAATTCGAAACTATTTATAGATGCCTCCAAGAAAAGGCCTAGAGATCTGCTTCTGTAAAAATTACAGGTTAGAAAGTCATATAATACAGTTCTGTAGCACATGGGGGCATCACGAGTCTAAATACCTGAACAACAAAGTTTTGCATTTGTTTCTTCGTGTTTTCTTCTTCCATTTTTTAAAAAAAGTGCTCTATCTAGTCAGAAGTTCGTAATTTAAATTTCTTATATGCTTTGGTTCCTATGTGTTTTTGCAATGCTCCTGCAGTGCAGGGAGAAAAGCATAGATAAAAATATTTCACGGAAACTATCATCAAGTCCAAGAGTTTGTAGAGCAAAAGAGAAAACAATGCTTTCACCTGCTCTGCCTTGGACTTTTTGGCTAGATGCAAGCTGTACAGTACCTCCCCCCAACCCCCAGCTCTGCACGACCTAGCTTGGACCCCCAGCACCTGCTCTTGGTAAAAGCTGGAATACTTCCAAACATAAGTATCTTACATCGCGTCCAATCGCTGTGTGGTTCAAAGAGATGGTAGAAAATGTTATTCTCTGTAACATTTAAGTTATTAATTTCTTCTCCTTATCCCCCCTTCTTCTTCTTTTCATTTAAAACTGTTGGCCTAAAGCCCGTTTTGGAGAGTAAACCCTCGCCAATTCCTGCTAAGCATTCAGGGGTTAAAAAGGGATTGCAACCCTGCGTCGCGCGTCCCCTGGTGGTTAGTCTGGTAGGCTGTAAACGCAGAGGCTCCTTGGTTCAATGGACTCCCGCGGCCGGCAGGAGGCAGGGGCCCAGGAGGCCCCGCCAGTGCTCGCCTCAGCCTCTGGGACGCCAAGGAGGTCGGTGTATCCTAGTCCACCCTCACTCAAGAGGTAAAGGAACGTAGGCCATCGTCCGGAAATAACGGGTGCTACTTCCTCTGCCATCTCTCGTTTCTAACCTAGGGAGCTGGGGAGAGTCCTGGAGAAACTTGAGAGAGGGCAGGGCCGGAGCGCAGCGCACGGGCATTCTACATTGAAGGGAATGCCAGGTAGCAGTGATCAGATGTGGGCTGGAGCTGGGCTGAGGGGAATCCAACTCCACATTTTTCTATCACTCTAATTGCACACGGGGGACAAAATCGCAGGTGGTATTAGAGATCGTTGACCCTAAAAGGAAACGCTTCCTTCAAAGTAAAATTTTTTGTAATACATTAAGTTGAATACAATATTAGGGGTGGGTGTGTATGTTTTAATTTCCTACTCATGCTTCCACGTGCCAGCAAGATTCCAAGTAAATGTATTGCAGTCAGAGGAGAGCATATGCATATCTTTATCCCCCTTTCTATGTCTTAAGTAGGAGGGTGCAATTCACTTTAAAAGTGGGCTAGATAAAGAGACACGGAAATGAAGTGACTTCTAGTGAAGGGGCAGTGAAAAGGACACCCCCTTCTCTCCATTTCTGAAGCAGTAGCATTTGAAGTAATATACGTGTGCATTACTGTATTAACTTTTTTCTTTTACTTTTCAAAGAGAAGAGCGACCTGGGGGCGGAGGAGAGAGGCTGGATAGGCAGAAAAGTGCAACAATGAATGGAAATCCAAAGTCTCTGTAAACTTTAATTAAAATTAAGAAAAATAAATTTAAAAAGCTTAAGTTTTGTAATTTCCTCACAGCATACAAATGACTAATAATTATCTTCAAACACCTCCCTCAATAGCTAACTTTGAAAAAAACTGTAAATTTATTAAACTGAAAAACTACAGATTTACAGCATCAAACGCAAACCCTAGCAAAACCATAAGGACTTGAAACCTGAATCTGCGTTCTGCCCACCCCCTCCCAGGGGCGGGGGCGACTAGACTCTCAGCTCTCAGGTAGGGGGAGGCAGTTTGCTGGTGCCTGGTGTATAATCGGGTTAATCTAGTAGACAAAGAATAAACCAATAGCCCTCCCACCTCACTTCCCGCTCTCTTCCTTTCCCCTCTTCTTCTTTCTCCCCTCCCCCCAGGAGGGAAGAACCGGAAAAAAAGGATTCGAAGTCGGTTCTGGATAAAAAGTCTTAAAACCTGCAATTTATTTTTAATGCTAAATTCGCATAGCTAGGATTTAGTTGTAAATGTCCACACCCCTTTCGTAGTGGAGAGGAGAAAAGTTGCCTAAAGTCAGACCGAGCCTGAGGCGCGTCCTTTTAGCCTCTGGGAAAAATTTAAGGTCAGTGTTTCCTTGGTACTGGATAAAGTGACCCCGCTTTGCCCAGCACGGCCCCGCAAGTGCCCGCGTCCTGGCGCTCAGGCTGCAAGAGCGGCCTGAGGACACGCGAGGCGGCGCGGTTGCCCTTTTGAATGCCTCCTGTGGCTCGGAGCGCTGGCGGGCGCTGGAGTGTGAGTGAATGTAGCCCCGCGGAGCCAATGAGCTGGGACCGGATGCGATATATCCTCTGGGACAACAACTGCTCTGTTCCGCCTCGGATCCACATGACGCCATTTACTGCTGCCGCGGCCGCCGCAGAGCTCCCTGCCTCCTCCGGAAAGGAGAGGGCGCAGGCCAACGGCGAGCCCCCCCCGCGGGGCCACAGGCCCACTCCCACCTCCTCCTCCTCCTCTTCTTCCTCCTCCTCCCCCGCGCACCCACCGCCCCAGCC
>NW_006399884.1:4230986-4261155 GCF_000299155.1 Elephantulus edwardii | reverse complement strand
GCTGAGACCGCACGACTTGGAGATGAGTCTTTAGGTTCCCTGTAGGGCCATTTCTCGTCTCATTCGTTCCTCTACCAGGAAAAAGGACTCGCCGTTGGCGCTTCGGCCTCCTGTTCATTGAGAAAAAGAGGAAATACTCCGCGTGCGCTTTTGGAAGGGGGGGTTGCCTCCAGTCCTAGTAGTCTCCGGAGTGTTCGTTGGCTGGAAGCTGGACTCCGGATTTTCTTTGCCTTTTATCCACCGGTCGCTCAGAAGTTGGACTGCAACAGAGTTGGGAAAGAAGGAAAGTTTGTGTCGAGGTTGGATTTATTTGCACATCTCAGAAGATAATCTAAGGGAGAGGAGTTGGTGCAAAGCCGCGATCACGGTGAGGCGCGTTTGACTCTTCCACTTCTGGCGCGGTGGCCGGCGTGTCGTGGGCAACATGGTGCAGCTGGACTGGGAGTGGGGTCCGTTCCTCCTAGGGCCTCCCCTTCTGTAAACCCGCAGGTTCCCCAGGAGCTCGAGCTCGGCCTGGCGAGGCAGAGGCTGCCCGGTACCACAGCACCGTGTCCCCGCGTTCTCCCTGCCCTGGCGACCACGCGCGCTCGCGCTCTGGGGGGTTGGGAAGGCAGACCGTTTGCAGGGAGTCCGCTCTGGCCGGGCATGCTCCGCACATTGAGCGGAGCGCGGAGAACGGGAGAACAATTTTGTGGTTTGCAGCAGTTAGGAATTTCTAACCAGTTCTTCCATTCTTAGGACGGCAAGTTCTAGGCAAGTCGGACGGCTGGCGGGGTCGCCGAGGGGCCGAAGGTGTGTGGGTGGGAGGGCGCGCTGGCCTTTGCCAGGCGTGGACGCAGGCAGCCCAGTGCAGCTTGGGAGCGCCTCTCCGCCAGGCTCTGTAACTCTGCGGTCCCCAAGTGTAGCTTTCTCTTCTTTCCGTTCACTGTGGTCGGCCTGGGTCACACTTTTTTATTTTTAGAAACTTGGGTTGACCCAGCGCAGGAAGAAAGTCATCAGGTGGTTAGCATTCATTTTCCATTATCTGAAAGTAGGTAGCAAAAGACGTTATTTCTTTCGATGGGTTGATCTATTTTGTTTTGGGTTTTAGAAAATAAAAATTCGGACCCTTGTTTTTACCTTTTCTCTTTGAGTTTGCCCCACCCTGGTGCTGAAATCCTGCCCCCCTTAATCCACAGTCTGATCACACGCTGTTCCTGGTGGAGGTTTCAAAGCGCTTGGGGGTGGGGGGAGCGCAGAATGGCAAGGATGGGACAAGGAAGAAGGCAGCCAAGGATCCAGGGAAATCCTTTTAGAAGAATAAAGTAGTTTTGTTTTGAGATGCTAATTTCCACTCCAAGCAAATCTACACTGAAAGTTTCTAGTTCAGGAAGCTAAGTCTTGCACGCCCGGAGTGTTCTGTGGCGCTTTGCAAAGTGTCGCCTCTTAAAAACAATTTTTACTTTTTTTTTTTTTAGTTTCCCCAGACTCAAAAGCAGATAAACATGTATAGACTTCAGACAGCGTTCTGTTAAGTCGCGGTTTGTGCCAGGTCACGTCTCAGTGCTGTTACGAGATAGAGCTTTCTTCCTCTCGCCTCTGCGCTGGAAATTCATGTCCGATGCTCGAGGGCCCTTGGAGAAACGCCCTGTGTTGGGTTGTGTGGCCCCAGCCCGGGAGTATACTGGCTCCCCCTTGGGGCTGGTTGGCAGTTTTGAGTTGGGGGAAATGGGGACGGGCGGGGCAAGTGTGCGCCTGTGACTCGTCTCTTTTGGAGGCTTCTGTGCCCCCCGCTCTGCTGTTGCTCTCAGAGTCGTGCGCTGGAGAGAAGAGGGGGCGCCAGGCCCTGGAGCAGGTTAAGTGATTGGGGAGAAAACTCCCGCTGGGTTCAGGCTGAGTCCCATCTGCTGGGGACGAAGGTGGGGCGCAGATTGAGTCGATAAACGGAGTAAAAAGCATAGAGCTACGTTGTCTGTCTTTCTGCTGGAGGTGAGGAGGATCCGGTTTCCAGCCCTCCCTTAATTCTGAATTGGGAGGCGTGTGTCATCTGCCCAGCTCACTGAGGGCTCTCGGTTTTCTAAAAAGCTTAGGGTGGATAAGGTTCCACTTTTGTCCTTTTTCATTTTTATGTAAACTTGGGAGGAACGATAGTTGGGAAACTTACTGGATTGCATTTTAAAGGCATTACTTGCCAGAATCTAGAATCTGAGCTATGACACTTAGATTTTTTAAACCTTCCCCAACCCCATTAATGTCGGTGGATTTATGTTTTGACGTCTTTTGGGAAAGGGGGACTCAATCCGTTTACTTTTTTGAGTAAATTCATCTGTTGTATAAAATGTAAGAGAAACAACCAGTTAATCTCAGACACTAAGAGATTTTCATAGGATATTATATTGTAAAATAGTCTCAGATTCTTGTATTGATTATTATGTAAGTTAAGTTTTGTGTGTTCCCAGAACCTAATGGTGTTTTGTTTGATCTGCTTTTTGTTTTGATTTTTTAAAATTCTTTATCTTTAAGTTGCTAAGTAGTTAACAGATAATGGTGTACTTGTAAAATTTGTACTTAATCCTTGGGGAAAAATACTTGTTTTTATGTGTGTCATATGCTACCTTATGAGGCTTAACTATTTCTTGGGTAATGTGGAAATCAAAGTATTGATTGAAAAAAAACAGCTATGAAGGAATTTTCAAGACCATGTTTATTGATGCTTGAGACAAATATCGGGGGCTTTGGTGGATTTGGTGGTTAGGAGTTAGGCTGCCAGCTGACCTGGGCAGCCTCCTCCCTTGGGATTTACTGCCTCTGAAAACCTGCTGGAGGGTCAGCTATGACTGGCTTCTGACTGAACACTACAAAACAAGACAGTGATGACTGTGACCAATTTAAGTCCATCTCGTAGATTGAAAAGGTACTCAGCTTTTGAAAATTATGGTGGCATCGTTTGGAAAAGTCATTATTCTTTGCAGTTTTTACTGAAACTGAACCTCACAGGCTGTGTTTTATTTGAATCAGGAGTGAGTATGTGTGTGGAGTCCTGGTAGCACAGTGGTTAAAAGTACATGGCTGCTAATGAAGAGGTCAGAGTTCGACCCCACCAACCGCAGCCAATATATGACAGTAAAAAAGGGAACACATCTACAAAGTTTGACAATTTTGGAAACCTGTGAATCACAATCAAGTCAGTGGCAATGGGTTTAGTCATGGTTATGTGAGATTGAACTTAAAGAATTGTTGGGTCTCAGCAATAATTGTGACCTGATGCATGGCTCAGTTGCTGTTCTGTTACTTCCACACACCATTCTGTGTTCAATTTTTGTGTCTGCAGGGAAAGGGGAAAGTGAATCGCCAAGCCAGGTGGGTGGAGAGAGACAATATCTTGGAGAGTAAGCCCTTCTCTTTGCTCTTGTTTTTCTTCCTCAGGAGTTCAGATGTGTTCTAAGCCTGCTGGAGTGACCACACTTCCCAGACCTGATGGAGGCCAGAGCTCACAGTGGCAGCGGGTCACAACCCTTTCTGCAGGCACCCCGTGACAGTAGCAGGCAGCGTGGGGAGCCTGACCCTAGAGAGGCCCTCACCCAGCAGGTGCATGTACTGTCTCTGGATCAGATCAGAGCCATCCGAAACACAAATGAGTACACCGAGGGGCCTACCGTGGTCCCAAGACCCGGGCTCAAGCCTGCACCTCGCCCCTCCAGTCAGCACAAGCCCGAGCGACTCCATGGGCTTCCCGAGCACCGCCAGCCAGCCAGGCTACAACACCCACAGGTCCACTCCTCCGCCAGAGCCCCCCTGACCAGGTCCATCAGCACAGTCAGCTCAGGGTCGAGGAGCAGTACGAGGACAAGTACCAGCAGCAACTCCTCTGAACAGAGACTGTTAGGATCGTCTTTTTCCTCGGGACCCATTGCTGATGGAATAATCCGGGTGCAGCCAAAATCTGAGCTCAAGCCAGGCGAGCTTAAGCCCCTGAGCAAGGACGATCTGGGTTTGCATGCCTACCGATGTGAGGACTGTGGCAAGTGCAAGTGTAAAGAGTGCACCTATCCGAGGCCTCTGCCTTCGGACTGGATCTGTGACAAGCAGTGCCTTTGCTCGGCCCAGAATGTCATTGACTATGGGACTTGTGTGTGCTGCGTGAAAGGCCTCTTCTATCACTGTTCTAATGATGACGAGGACAACTGTGCCGACAACCCATGCTCCTGCAGCCAGTCTCACTGTTGTACACGGTGGTCGGCCATGGGCGTCATGTCCCTCTTTCTGCCTTGCTTATGGTGTTACCTTCCAGCCAAGGGTTGCCTTAAATTGTGCCAGGGGTGTTATGACCGTGTTAATAGGCCCGGATGTCGTTGTAAAAACTCAAACACAGTTTGCTGCAAAGTTCCCACCGTCCCACCCAGGAACTTTGAAAAACCAACATAGCATCATTAATTGGGAATACTACAGTAATAAAGATTGTTTTGTTTTGTTTTTTAACACGCATATGCAACCGATTAAACAATTTTGGCACTGTTACTAGAGGGTTTGGGATCCTCTACTGTTTTGCAGTGAGATGTTTTTGTTTTGGGGTTGGTGTTTGGTTCCCCCTCCCCCCATGTGCCATTTTAACTGATATGCTTGTTAGAACTCAGCTAATAGAGCTCAAACTATGAGGCAGAAGAACGTGGTGACCCACATATTGCATAAGCTACAGCAACACAAGACACTCCTAAAGCAGAGTTTTTTGTGAATAGCCCTTGCAAAATTTGTAAAGTAGCAAATTACTTCTTTCCATTGTTTTCTCCAGAGAGAATGTGCTATATTTTTGTATATACAATAATATTTGCAACTGTGAAAAACAAGTCGTGCTATATTACATGGCACAGTCACAAAATATTATACTAATATGTTGTACATTCAGAAGAATGTGAATCAATCAGTATGTTTTTAGATTGTATTTTGCCTTACGGAAAGCCTTTATTGTGACTCTGATTTCCCTTTGGACTTCATGTAAATTGTACAGTTACAGTAAAATTCAACCTTTATTTTCTAATTTTTTCAACATATTGTTTAGTGTAAAGAATATTTATTTGAAGTTTTATTATTTTATAAAAAAGAATATTTATTTTAAAAGGCATCTTACAAATTTTGCCCCTTTTATGAGGATGTGATAGTTGCTGCAAATGAGGGGTTACAGATGCATATGTTCAATATAAAATAGAAAATATATTAACGTTTGAAATTACGCTGAGCTGTTTTGTCTTATTTTTTACCTTTTCTTTCAGAAGTGGAGGTGGGAGTTTAATCACATTTTATGTTTAAAGATATTCCTTTTATTAAATAGTTTGACTTAAGATTGTTTTTATCTTACTATCTTATGATTATTACTTTTCAGAGATAACTAGCAAGTATTCAGTAACTGAATGTTTGACATAATTGTCTGAGGTTAGATACCATGGTTGGATTTTTTTTTCTTCTTTATCATTGTTTTTGTTCTTCCCTTTTTTCCTTTTTTTCCAGATTTACTGATCTTTGTAAAAAACCAAGTCAAACCTTCAACTGATTTTGGTTTTGTTGAATTTTTTTTTAAGGTGACTCCCCTTTAAAAATTGAACAATTTGGCATTATATACAATATTTCAAATCAGTACTATGAAGTCAATTCAAGACTAGAGAAATAAAGTAGATACGCATTTGTCAAATGCCATCTTTGTCAGTCGTTGAGTGAGACATGAAATATGTGCAGATTGATTCTTGCAATTAAGACAAAACTATTAATTGATTAGCTTGACGTAACTAATCTTGGCTGTCTTTTGTTCCAGTCTATTTAGTTTTAGGTACTTAGATTCACTGCCATGCCACACCAAGTGTACCTTATGTTAGAAAAGGCATAGAAAATAAGACAACTTGAATTTTGATTCAAGAATAGTTGGTATGAAAATTCATGCTTAAAATTCAAGCCCAAATTGGCTATTTTAAGGTTCTTCTGTTTCCTGTTCTGAGATGCCTTCTCTTAAGAGATCTTAGCTCAGGTTGTCTATTGTTTATTTTATTTTCTGTAAGTGGACTTTCCAGGAATTGTATAGCCTTCTTAATTCAAGACCTCTGAGTATGAAGACCTTCTGTTTTCTCTGAACTTCCTCCAAGAAACACAAGGTTAAATTAATTTGGAAATTATCTTTCAACTACAGGATACTCAATGTTGCAGCAATGCTAAAACCTTTCTCTTTAGTAATCTAAGAAATAATGAGAAATAGAACAGTTTCTTAGTCTATAAAGTTTTCAAGATTAGTAGTGCACAGAAATTGGACTAATTTGTTCAACAATTGCCATATAGTTTACCAAATAGGCAATTTTTTAAGAGTGTTCTGTAGACCGCTTCTGTGAGCTTCATTTGGGATGTTTTTAGTAGATGAAGAACTGCCGTAATTTCTAAGACCTTTGACGTTTGTAAATTAGCAGTTTTCATCATTCTGAGTAACTTAGAACTGATGAGTAAAGACTTTTTTTTTTTAGTTAACCAACAGAACTTTACTGGTAGAGCATAGTGATAAAAGGATTTGTACTAAGAAAAACATTCTCATTCCTATCAATTTGGAATCCACTCATAGCTGACTCTCCAGTAGATTATCAGAGGCTATAAATCATATAGGAGGTTGCTCATCTTTCTTCCACAGAGTAGCTACTGGATTCAAACGACCCACCTTTGGGCTGGCAGTGCAGCTCCCTACATGCTTGGCCACGAGAGTACATATGAAATCCTGGTGAAAATACAGATAAAAGTATTGTATATTTTTTGAGAGATTGCTATTAAAATTTTCTCAAATGAATTAAAAAATAAAATTTGATCCCTCAATTGGATTCTTTAATGTGAATTAAAACATGCTGAATTAATCAACTGGTATGGAGGTCATTTTAAGAATATGAAAAATGTTTAGAACTAAATGTTAAAAACAGCTGGTGCTTTTCTAGGCAGTGAGTCAAAGCAGTGTTGAATTACTCTGTAACCAGGGTAAGCATAGGCTTATTTGTGCTTACTTACTAATTTGTATTGAATGATTTCATGTTTTTCCCCACCACCACAAAGATTCCGCTTCTAGGTCTGTCTAGCTAACAGCCAACTCTTCCTAACTCCATAGAACCTTCCTACACAATTAGAGGCTCTTCAGATTTACAGTGCCTGGAAGGACAGTACCAGTAAACAAAGTATACAAGGTTTA
Organism: Elephantulus edwardii; assembly: GCF_000299155.1. Lineage (NCBI taxonomy): Eukaryota > Metazoa > Chordata > Mammalia > Macroscelidea > Macroscelididae > Elephantulus > Elephantulus edwardii. Next base: position 4,253,975 of record NW_006399884.1, on the reverse strand, counting down.
CTTGTTTTACTTACTAATCCTTAGGGCTCATTATGTTGTTAAAGTGCCATTAAGTCAGAACTGATGCACAGCCAACCCTCCAGTGGGTTTTCAGAGGCTGTAAATTGGAGGAGTTTGACCATCATTCTCCCATGGGGCAACTGGTGGATTCAGACCACTTACTTTTGCATTGGCAGCATAACTCCTTATCTTTTGGTCCCAATTTTTTTTTATTAAACCTGTTCTTCCTTTTAGGGGATTATCTGGCCTTGTATTGAAGGTGGATGTTTTTAAATATTGCTTGTAAATTACCTCTTGAGAACTGAGATGGAAGAACAACCTCCTCAGGTGGTTCTTCTTATGTACCATCAAGTAGGAAATGAATCTTAAACGAATCTCCAGTGGGTTTCCAGAGGTGGTAAGTTGACCGTCTCTCTCCCATGGAGCAGCTGGTGGATTCTCCATGCTGAGCCAACTCAATGGCAATGGGTGAGTGGAGAAAGCCAGGGAAATGGAAATGTTTTTCTAGATTTTTGCCTTCATTATTATTATTAAAATCAGTGTGTTATCTTGAGGCTGACTGGAATGACTGTCAACTTTGTTGTTAGTTAAAACACACCTTTAAGTGTTTTGAGGAGATTCTAAGTCCTTGCCAAATTTTTGCCATGTTGAAGCATGCCCTGGAGGTGTTGAGCCACCAGAACCACAGCCGGAGAACTCAAAAGGAAATTTTGCAAATTTCTTTCTCTCTACAATTTTGTCTCCAGGACTACCTGACGTATTGGTTATGTTTTGAAAGAATAAGTGTTTTTTAAAATATTGCTCTCATTTATTTGCTAGGCAATTGATTAATTTGGAGTAACTTATTTTATAGGGGAAAAAAAAGTGTAATGATTTTAGGGTGATAAATGCAAATTGTACCCACTGTTGGCTTTTTGCCTTCCTTATGTGTAAAGAATCAGACATGAAAAAGACTGGACTGCATATCAAAAACAAATGCATTGTTTGTAAATACTATTTTATATCCTTTTAAAAAAAGGATAAAAATAGTTATATTAGCTGCTGTTGTCATCATAGTTAGGTGTCATCAAAGTCAACTATGACTCATTAACGATCCTATAAACAACAGAGTTGAGCCCTACCCTACCCTGCGCCATGCTTATGATCTTGGATATGCTTGAACGCATCAGTAGAATCAGTGTGTCGATCCATCTCACTGAGAGTTTTCCTTTCTTTGATCCTCTACTTTTCCAAGCATAATCTTTTTTCAAGGACAAACCTCTTCTGACAACATGCCCAGAGTTTCACCATTCTTGCATCTAAAGAGCAATGTGGTTGCATGTCCTTCAACATAGACTTATTTGTTCTTCTGGTAGTCTGTGGGATGTGTAGTACTCTTCTCCAAAACTACCATTGAAAGGCATGGAACAATTCGTCTGCCATCCATATTCATTGTCCAACTTTCACATGCAAAGGAAGTAATTCAGAAGACCATGTCCTGGATCACGCACACATTAGCCTGTATACTAACATCTTTGCCCTTAGCACTTTGTAACTTGTTTTTATGTGCCATCAAATCACTTGCTCTGATCCCTGCCCTATCTTGATCCAACTTCATTGTCTCTGACACACCTAACCCCATAATTCCAGTCACTGAGTCAATCCATCTCATCCAGGGTCTTCACCTCCTGCACTGTCCCTCCACCCTTCCAAGCATGATATCCTCCAAGGACGGGTCTCTCCTTGCAACATGCCCAAAGTATGTCAGACGAATCTTCAAAATCCTTGCCTCCAAGGACCAGGCTGGCTTCACCCTCTCCAGGATGAACTTGTTTGTTCTTCTAACAGTCCATGTCATATTCAGTAATTTTCTCCAGTACCACAACTCAACAATGTCAATTTTATCATCCTTTGTCATTGTCCAGCTTTCCAATACCTAGCAAGTAATTACAGCGACCATTGCTTGAATAAGGTACACCTTAGTCTTTAGACTGGCATACTTGCTCCTCAGTACTCTGGAGAGATCCCTGACAGATTTTCCCAGTGCAATTCATCTTTTGATTTCCTGGTTGCTGGGGCCAAGAGTGTTGATTGTGGAGCTGAGCAATCTGTAACTGTTAACAACTTCAATCTCTCCTCCATCCATCAAGGTGCTACCATTTGGCCCGGTGGTGAGAATCTTTTGTTTTCTTGATGTTGAACTTCAATCCTTATTGAAAGTTACAGTCCTTGACCTACAGTAAATCCCTCAGGTGCTTGGCAAGCAAGGTTGTCAGCTTACTATGGTATCCGTTATGTTGACTTGCCATGTTCATTAGGGAGCTCTGGTGGTGCGGGCTAGGATTGTTCTGCTAACCTAAAGGTTTAAATTCACCTGCAGATTGTGAAACAGACAGGATCTCTCCCATACAAGTCACAGCCTCCAAAAACCTGGAGAGACAGCTATGAGTTGGCTGTGACTCAACAGCAATGAGTAAGTGAATGAAATGTATATTAAGGCAAAAGTCATGATAATTTCAGCTTGAATTTAAATAATTGTCTCACTTATCTGTGATATACCAGGGATATGTCTCCACTGAATCAAAACCAGATCAGAATTTTAAAATATGACTTACCTGATTTGGCCTCTGATGATCACATGAAAGTGCACATCTGGAATATTTAATCATTGTTTGGTCATTCACAGGAACTGTAATGTGGGTTTTATTGGATGCAAACCTCATTACCCCATGTAGGGTTTCACAGGAATTAGAGAATATTGCTTCGTTTTAGTATGAAAAACATCTGTTAAAATGTGAGTACCATCTTATTAAAAAAAATTCTGTACTTCTGATCAAACCAAAAATAATTCACTTAACATATAACAGTATATTAAAGAAGAGATATGTATGGAAGGGCTAGCACGTGTTTTAGTTTCATTTAATACTACATTTTGGTTGACAAAGAATTTTTATAAGGTAATATAAATCAGTAATATAAAAAATTTTTAAAATTATAAAAAGGCAATCTGGCAAATGACATGTGTGGGGTATACACACACACGCACACACACACACATATATGTGTGTGTATATATGTGTATGTATTTAAATGTATATATTACATGTATGAGGAGCTCTGGTGGCTTAATGGTATGGAATTATGCTGCCAATGCAAAGATGCGCAAGTTGAATCCACCAGATGCTGTATAAATATGGACAATCACCTCTGACTTACATCAAGCATGTAAATATATGCCTTGGCTTCTGATTTAGCTACATGAGGCACATAAGGCTTCAGCATAAACTAGAGTTGATTTCTCAATCATTTTCAAACAGTAATAATTTGGTGTAATACAATGACCCTCTTGGAGTGAATTTTGAACACTGAAATAATTTGACATTTCAGTGTAACAAATACAATTTTTTAATATTTACTGCTTACAAATCAGGACCACCTGTTCTAATACAACAAGAAAGGTTTAGCAATGACAACTCTTGTATAACTAAGATATAAGCAACATGCTCTGAATGATTACAGTTACTTTGTCAAGAGATGCAACAGAATTAGCATTATTCATGAAAAAAACAACTTACCTAGAGTCATTGTGTTTGTAATCTATATGATAAATGAAATACTCAAATTCAGCTCACTGCTGTCAAGTCAGAACCAACTCATAGCAGACCTGCCAGCAGATTTTTAGAGGCTGTAAATGCCACAGGAGATTGCTTATTTTTCTCCTGAGGTGTAGCTGGTTGATTCAAAGAGCCTGCCTGTGAATTAGTTGGCAGTGCAAGTAGCCACTAGAGCTCCCTAGGGAACATATAGTAATGTATGGATGGTTGCATTTTGCTGTCATTTATTGTTAATTTTAAGATTCACTTCATGAAAATACTTTTTAAAAAAAAATACGCATTTTCAAGACATAAAACTAAGAAAGAAGTTGCAAAGACCCTTTTATCACTTGTGGAATTTGCTAATCATTAACCAGTAGCTTGTGTTCTACCAAGAGAAGAAAGAATCATTTAAAAGAATGAATTGGGATAACTAAGTGTGGAAAAAAGTGACTAGCTGTTAATGGTGTGGAAGAAGGCAGTTAAGCTTTTTGAAACAATGTTTTTTTTAGTTTAAATTTATTATTAATTTCAGTAAAAATTTACAGAAGACCTTGGATTTCCTTTCATTCATTGTTGGAGAAACAATTTTACCAGGGCAAAAATGTTATCTTTTGGAATGATTTTAGATCAACATACCATCTGTTTGGTTGACCTCCATCAACACAGCTTACAGTCAAGCATGTAAATACAATACTCCCTGTCTTCCTTTACGATGTCATTACCTGGTACTATGTCATTTCATTGTGTGAATGAAAGTCGTAAGAGATCTGTTACTTTGCACATTATTGATGTGTAGTATTGTTAGGTGCTGCTGAGGCCACTACAACTCAAAGCCACAACCCTATGAGCAACAGATCTGAACCTTGCCCTCTCCTGCACCATTGTCCCATTCTCCACCCTGCTTGCACCCATTGTTGTAATCACTGTGTCAATAATCCGTCTCCTTGAGGGCCTTCCTCTCTTTCACTCACTGACCCTCTACCTTTCCTAGCATACTGGCTTTTTTCTAAGGACTGGCTCTTCCTGACAACGAATCCAAAATGTACAAGACAACATTTCACCATTCTTGCCTTTAAGTAGCACCCATGTACTTTTTCCAAGCCAGGTTATTGATATATATATGACAGTAAAGAAGTATAGGCGCTCTGGTGACTTAGTGGTAAGGAATTGTGCTGCCAGTGCAAAGGTGCACAGTTCAAATCCACCTGCTGCTCACAGGAGAAAGGCAGGTAGTCTGCTCCCGTGCAATTAACTGTCTCTGAAAATTTGTTAGAGGGTCTGCTCCAGCTTGATGATATAACAAAGAAATATGAGGTGCAAGACAAGATTGGGTATGATTAATGTTATGTGTCAACTCGCCTGTGCCATAATTCTCAATGGTTTGGCAACTAAGCAATCATGTAATCCATCCTCCATTTTTGCATAGCTGATTTTTCTATTAAGACCCAGTCATTGGGACCTAATCATGTTGATAATTGAGTAGAGGGTATATTTGTGTTATCACTTGTTTTCGTAACTTCCTGATCATGTCAATCAGTTCAGTGAATCCTTCCTTCCTGGTTCTGCTTTTTTTTTTTTTTCCAGTGCGGGCACTCCACGTGATGACGGGGAGAGGCCGAAACCGCACGTGGCACGGTGGCCGAAGACGGGTGAGGGAAGGACTGCCCGGTCAAGGGACCCCGGCAACGCCACCGGTGCCACGCAAGGCGGGGCTAGGGCAGGCGAGCGAGGCCGGGTCGGGTTCCGCACCCCTGGCCGCCACACGCTGCCGGCTGGTGGGGAGGCGGGGGCGAGGGGCCCGCGAGCGGAGTGAGAAGAGCGGTCCCATCCACCACGGGATGTCCGTCCCTCACCCGGCGCGGCTTAGGCCCGGCCCGGGAGAGCACGACGACGCCACATCGATCTGGGAGCCTGGTTCTGCTTTAAAATAGACATGTATAAGACTGATTTCTGCTAATAGTTATGGCTTCTCATAACCAGAAAACGGTTTTCAAGATTCCTGCTATAGTTATCTTTAACACTTAAGGACAACACTTAAGGTTTTATATCCAGTGCTCAGTGTGATTACAAAGTCTAACAGCTACATAGCCTAGCAGGCATTAATCAATATTGTGTGTTACAATCCATGACTAATTCCTAAGCTTTCCAGGGCTGTAAATTTTAACTGGAGCAGATTACCTCATCTTTTCTACAGAGGAACTGATGGATTTGAACTTTTGGTGAGTAGGTATATATAGAATCAGCAAATTCTAGACAGTGGCAAACTTTCCAGAACAAAGTTCCTGATTTCCTTACCAGGAAGATGTTATTGTTGTCTCTATGAAAACTCCACATTTCAATCACTAGTGTCTGTTTACAACGGTTCCTCCTCCTTTGTGATTCCCAATAAGAGGACTCAGCTTCTGGTGCTAAATGTGCTAGTTTAATCTAAGTGTGCTCTTATTGAATGCAGGGGTTTTGATGGCCTGCTGTTTTGGGAGTAGATGCCCAGTCCTCCCTAGTCTGTTTTAATTTGGATGCTCAGCTTTAGAGCAATATCTGACAGAATAGCATTTAACCAAAAGAGCAGATGAAAGATCCTGCCTCATTGCACAGCTAACAGATTAAAACACTTAATATGCATAGTTGTAATCTTGCCATTGCTCTTCCTCAGCCCCCAATCAGCTGCAACAGACCTTCAAATCCAGGGGACCTCAATGTCCTTTCTTTCTTTGCCTCCAAAGCACTCACACATTCACCCTTCTCTTTGTGTGTCCTCTGGAGTTGGACTATCACCACCGATTGTGCTCCTTCACGTGTGCCAGGATAGACCTGTGCTCCATAGTGCTGTCAGTACTGACATTTTTAGCAGTGTTATCTCCATACATAATTTTCTTTGGAGCCATCTCTAGGTGGACTCAAACCTCCAACATTATACTTACCATCTGAGAGTGCTGACCATTTGCACCACTCAGGGACTCAAGTGGAACAAAGAGAGGAGAGAGGCTAAGGGGAAGCAGAAAAATATTTGATGGAAACTGGAGGTGCTTTCATGTCAAACTCATGTCTAAGCATTTGACAGATGTTTAAAGTCTGATCTTTCTCTTGTGATGGGCACTCACATGGTTTCTCTTTAAGCTGTTGTTGTGTACTGTCCCAACATGACTGACTTCCTCCCACCCCTGTGGGTTTTCAGAGGCAGCTAATCATATGGGAGGAGACTGCTCATCCTTCTACCGAGGAGCAGCTGGTGGATACAAACTGTGTGTGCCTTTACATTGGCAGCAACTCCTTGTCAGTATGTCCTTCTCTTTAAGGGTTTTCTAATCTCAACACTTAAACCAAACCCACTACTTCAGAGTATTTTCCACCTACAGTGATCTTCCATTGGGTTTCCAGGGAGGAGACTGCTAGTTTTAATTCCACAGAGCCACTGGTAGAGTCAAATAGCTGGCTGACCTTTTGGTCAGGAAGGAGCCCAACATGTTATTCACTATGATAACGCTGACTGGCATTGTGAGCCAGATGTCTTCCACTTCGCATGTTGTCCTGTGAAGGGTATGTAGCAACAATTTTGGCCATTACAGTATTGAATATTCTGTGGCCTGCCAAAAGAACAAAAAAATCTTATCTTGGAGGAAGTATAACCAGGGAGCTCCTTAGAAGCAAAGATGGTGAAACTACATCTCAATACTTTAAGCATGTTGTTTGGAGGGGCCAATTATTGAGGAAAAAATATCACATAGGAAAGGGAGAGATTGACATATGACTGTAATAAAGGATTGAGCATGATGGACCTTGTGAGAATAGACTGGATAGGGCAAGGTTCTAATAATCTGTAGATGGTGGAGTCTAGCTTTTTTTGAGCATGGTACACAGGAAATAAATACCCTTCCTCTTTGTCTCCATAAACTCTAGAGTAAAGTTTGATCCCAGCATGCCCCCTCTTACTCCCTCAGTGGACTCCCTAGCTGAATAGTCTATCTCTTTCCCTTTGAGTTTTTCAAGTTTGAATCAGATATCAGTGCACTTTGTCTTCCATACAACAAAAGTCACCAACTCCCCATGGGTCCCATTAAATCCTTTCTCCTCAGACATGAGGGTGTTAGCATGGTGGGAAAGTGATTGAAGAGGGAATGGGATTAACAGCACACCAGCAGAGCTCTCTTTGCTGCTCTCCTTTTATCACTTGACCTTTATACCTTTGTTTTGAGCCAAGACTTGAAATGCCACCTGCTTTGCATATATTTGCATCATATTATAGCACCTCACTTCAGAATATTCCTCAGCAGAAATTTCCATTTGAATATTGTTAGGCTACAATGTGTTATTATATGCCAATGAGTTTTCAGAGGCAGTAAATGGCATGGGAGGAGATTGCCCACCTTTCTTCCTGTGGTGCAACTGGTTGATTCAAACTACATTCCTGACAGTGCAACTCTTTACCACTACATCACTAGAATCCAATACAGGAAATAGATAAAGATAGAACTTCTGTAGGTGAACAGAGGCTGGGGCTATCTTTATATTTCTTGACAAGAAAAGTAATTAAGAGAGATGGTAACAATCACATTTCTCTTTCTGTCTTGGCTATCAGGAAGCTCTGTTGTTGTTTTTATGTGCCATTGAGTTGGCCATGATCCATAGTGACCCTATGAAAAATGGCTCTGAGCCTTGCCCTAACCTGAGCCAATCTCACCAACTCTGACACACCCGACCCCATTGCCACAGTCACAGTGTCAGTCTGTCTCATCCAGGCTGTTCCTCTTCTGCACTGACCCTCTGCCCTTCCAAGCTTGATATCCTTCTCCAAAGATTGGTCCCTCCTGGTAACATGTTCAAAGTATGGGAGACAGAGGTGCGAAATCCTTGTCTTCAATGAACAAACTAGTTCCACTCTCTCCGAGACAGATCTATTTGTTCTGTTGGCAATCATGATATGCTTAGTACTCTTTTCCGGCTCCATAACTCAAAGGCATCAATTCTTCCTCTGCCACCCTTAGTCATTGTCCAGCTCTCAGATGCATAGCAAATATTTGAGAAGACCATACTGGGATCAGGTACACGTTTGTATCCAGATTGACATCGTTGCTCTTTAGCACTCTAGAGAGATCTTTCACAGATTTTCCCAATGTAACTCGTCTTGATTTTTCTGACTTGTGACAAAAGAGTTGATTGGGATTCAAGCAAGATAAAATTATCTGCAACCTCAATCCTTTCATGATACTGGTTATTGACCTGATGGTGAGGATCTTTGTTTTCTTGATGTTAAGATGCAATCCCTGTGGATGGCTGCAATCTTTGACCTTCTGCAGCAAAGGGTTCAAGTCCTCCTCAGTTTCCGTGAGCAAAGTTGTATCCGCATGATACAGGTTATTGATTAATCTCTTTTGTTCCTGATGCTACATTCTTTGTCATAACGTTCAGCCACTTGAATAATCTGTTCCACATTTAGATTGAAAAAGTGTGGAGAAAGGATACATCCTTGACACACTCCTTGCTTGAATTTGAACCATGCAGTGTTTCCTTGTTCCAGTGTTTGGACAACAGCTTCCTGGTCTAGGTATAAGTTTCTCATGAGCACAATCAAGTGTTCTGGGATTCCCATTCTTCTCAATATTACCCACAATTTGTTGTGATCCACACAGTCAAATGCCTTTGTAGATATGATAAAATACAAATAAACATTTCTCTGATACACTCTGCTTTTAGCCGTAACCCATCTGACATCAGCAGTGATATCCCTAGTGTCATGGCTTCTTCTAAATCCAGCTTGTATTTCTAGCAGTTCTCTGTCAATGTACTTTTCTAGTCATTTTTGGATCATCTTCAGCAAGATTTCGCTTGCATGTGATATTTGTGATATGGTTCAATGTTGTTGTTAAATGCCATTGAGTCATAGGCGACTCTTAGCGACGCTATGAATGAAAGTCTTTGACATTTGCGTGACTTTCATCCTTTCTCCAGGTTCGTAGGGTTTCCAGAGGCAAGCTATTTATGGAAGTGGGTGCCACTCCTGCTTTCAAGCTTGTTTTAATCAGGGAGCTCCACCAAACACTGTCCACCATGGATAAACATTATCACATTTGACACATCATTGTCACAGTGTTCAGTTTCACAGCAACCACAAGTTATCTCTGTATGGCAAGTGGACACACCAGCACCAGGGCTATCTGACCTAGAAGAATGTTTGACCAAAAACAATTAAAAGCTGTTTCAATAGTTAGGAAAAATATCAAGAATAATACTTTGCTCAGAAAGTCCTGACCAAAGTATTATTCAATTACTGTATCTTATTTGGGACTAATTTTTTAAATATAGTTATCCTTTGTTCTTTCTTTTTCGCCTTTTATCCTTGCCATACAGATTGCCTGGTTTTTCTCTGTCTCATTATATATAGTGTGTTTTCCTCTCTTAGGGATTATATACCTGTATAATCATGATTTTTTTAAAAAATGCAAACTATATATAAAAGTTTAAAGAGCAAAAATTATCCCATTCTATCAGTCTTGAAAATGTCAGTTACATTTATATATTTACTTTATCTTGAATCTAACGAAAGAAAAGAAATGCTTTGAAACTAAAAAGGAGAGATATATTTAAATAAGTGTTTCTCCATAAGCAATTTTAATTTCTGAAACATGGTTTCTACTAAAGAGATAAAAAAAACTCTTAAGAGGTCTATTCTTTTGAATTTGTTAATATTATTCTTTTACATTTCTTAGTGGACATTAAAGTGTCTCAAACAAAATGTCAGTTATCTCATGAAATTTGTAGTCCTCCACCTTGCCTAACAACACCAAATGAAAATCATTTGGAGATGATTTCTCTACATAAGGTGAATGTTGACTCTAGTTTTCATTAAACTGCAGTATGTCAATTATTTTAAAATTTTCAGAGAAACATAGAGTCTAAGTCATAATAATACTTTGCAACAAATAAAAAATGTTAGGTTAAAGTTAAACATCATTTTAGAAGCACTCTTTTCTCTTTCCAGACTCCCCATCCATTATTGATTTGTGCTAACATGTTATTTCCTGCCCAGTCACCAAAGTCCTTGACAAAATGAAGCATTCTCTTGAAATGAGCTTCAGTTGAAAAAAAAAAAAACCACACAGGTAAATACTTCTGTAGAGCAATGAAATATTTTGTGTAACTGAAAAAGAAGTCTGAAAGGTAATATGTGTGAAACAATTTTTATATAAATTATTGCCTATAAGATTTTGAAGGTGTGAATTTCAGGTATGGCCCAGGAGGAAGAGCAATGACTACAGAATCTTAAATTATTTATATTTTATTTGAAAGTTACTTAATCTCTCTGTGGTTCAGTTTCTTCCCTAAAAATGCAGATGATTATGAGTGGTCTGACAGTTAATTGAAATACTAATTTTGAAATAAAATCATTGCATGACAAGTGACTGTGTAAATAGATAGTATTAATCCAGTTAATGCAATTGTATGTATGGGTCAATACAATTCTGTGTTGTCATGTCTACATACAGACATTTGCAATGTTTCTACTAAATAAAAAATTTTACTGATGGGTTTACGTGTTTTTATCCAGTATTAATCTACTTAGAGAACAATAGCAAAATCAAAGATTTTAAGAAATAATTTTCAGTTTTTTCATTAACAACTTCTTAATTAGATTTTTTAAATTTATTATCACATCAGACCAATTTTTATTTGCTTACTTACTTGTTTTGGAATTCCTAGTGGTTGAGCCCAAGCACCAGATATTTAAAAAATGCTCAATAATCATCTAAAGAATGATAAAAGGAACAGATTCAATAGAAAATAAAGCCATACCGAAGATATTTGAGAAAGAAAAGATAGTTAATTGGCCTAATTAAACATTTAGTGTTTCTGTTCTTCATCCTAGCTCACTACATAGTGTATGGAGTCTTTATAAGGCTTATAGGCTGATGGCTTGTAAAAGGACATCTAAAGCCATGACAATTAGTCTCTATTCACCTGGAGCAAAAGAGTAAGAAGAGTGCAATGAAGATAGGAAGTAGAAAGTATGGTTCCACTTCCATGAATATAGTCTACTATTCCATACTACTAGAGTTGGATGGTAGCTAGCTATTAATGCTAATATTAAAGCCAAACATTCATTCTATAGAGGAATCTTGATTGGGATGTTGGGGAGGGAGCAGAATTTCCAATTTTCATACCATTTTCAGACTTTCCAGACCCACGGAGGGTAGATTAAAGTCTGAAACTATTTCCCTGAATGTTTAAGCTTTAAATAAAATGTATACATTTAAGGAAGATTTTTTTAAAACCAAACAATACTTTAACTTAGCTATTAAAAACTTACACCTTGCGCATTATGCTGCCCATTTAAGAACTAGCTAAATGGGATCCCAGTGACAACAGCAATTTGGAAAATTACATAAGAACCTTAAGGGGTAGTGAGTTTATGGGAACGTAGGAAGAAGAGCTCAAAGAGGAAGAGTGAGGCTTGTAAAGTCTAAAGGATGCAATCAGTTCCACTGAGTTTTACATAGAAAATGTTGTTCATGCCCAGACAAGGATGGGAAAAAAAAGTTGAATTGGTATATGCTTTCCACTGTATGTTCTCAACAGCACAGTAAATAAGTGGAACTCAAGTAAAGGAGATGGGGGAAGGAAAGAAAGAAAAGACCATCATGGAGTAGTTACTTTGGAAAACTTGGCTCACTATTTTATTCAGCATGAAATCAAAAGAGGAAGAATTTAAGTAAAGAAAAATTTATATTTTCTCTCATTTTTGTCCTGGCGGTATTGGATTTGAATAAATGTTGTTGTTGTTGTTATGTGCCGTCGAGTCACTTGCGACTCATAGCGACCCTATGCACAACAGCCCTAAACTCCGCTCTGTCCTGTGCCAATCGCACTGTCTCCTACACTCCCATCCCAATTATCCCAGTCACTGAATCAATCCACCTCATAGAGGGCCTTCCTCTCCTGCGCTGTCCTTCCACCCTCCCAAGCATGATGTCCCTCTCTAAGGACCAGTCTCTCCTCACAACATGTCCAAAGTATGTCAGACGGAGCCTCAGAATCTTTGCCTCCAAGGAGCCACCCGGTTTAACCCTTTCCAGGACAAATCTGTTTGTTTTCCTAGCAGTCTATTTACTGTCCTTATTTTCTTACTTCTGTATCTGCCTACTGCATTGTGTTGATCAGGATTGAGGAATTAATTTTGTCTCTAGCCCTTACCACAACATCTGGCACAAAGCAGATGCACTTTAAGCGTTGTTTGAATGAACAGGTATTATTAACTACTCATCACCTACTGTTGTCAAGTAGATTAACAGCCCTTAACCCACTGCCTGTGGAGTAAATTCCAAGTCTGTCAAGTTTCCAAGGCTATAAATCTTTAGAAGAGCAAACTGCCTATATTTATTTCTCCCTGGGCCGCTGGTGGATTTGAACTTTGGCCTTTTGGTTTGCAGTGCAACATGCTACTACTGTCCAACAGCTATTTTCTGTTTATCCTCTTCTCAAACTTTATTGTGCCTACCAATTACTTGAGGAACCAATTAAAATACAGTTTCTGAACCACAGATGAGGTAAGGGCCAGAAATTCTGAATTCGTAGTAAATTCCCAGGAAGGTGGTGGTATAGTCCATATAGGAAGCTGCACTAACCTTTCTGCCAATTCAAATCCACTAAAGATTCCAAAGGAGAATGATGGGCAATCTCCTCTTGTGTGGTTTACGGACTTGGAACACCTGCCAGAAGGTCACCTATGAGTCAGTTCTGACTGACAGTAATGAGTTTGAGGGTTTTTTTAAGTTCCTGGTGGTGCCATGGATACCAGTGCTGCAGGTTTGTTTTCATGCCTTGAGCAGCAAAAATCTAGGAAAATATCTGGTTCTTAATTAGGATAGTTATGTTTGACTTACTCTGTCCTTAGGATTTCATCACTGCATCATAAATTAGCAGCTTGGTGGCAACTAGAAGGAAATAAAAAAAAAATTAGATACTCTTATATTGCTCCAAGAGAAAAGATAAACAATCTCCTTGTGATTTGTAACCTCTGAAAACCTGCTGGAGAGTCAGTTACAAGTTGGTTCAGACTTAATGGCACATAACAACCACAACATTAAATTTATTATTACGTGAGTTGATATGAAAAAAAAGATTTATCTATATTATAAGCCTTAAAAACTGTGCAAATGACCTGGCCTGGGGAAAGGTCTTGGAAAATGAAATTAAGAATTTAAAAATGAAGTCATTGTAGACTATCCAGTGGTAGTAAATCCAGTGACAGCTGCCCTTGTGAAAGAACTGCAGATGGAAGTTTGAGGGACAGAGAAGGTCATGTGTTAACAAAGGCAGAGATTACAATCATGCATCCGGGAAGCCCCAGAGCTCTCATAAGATAAAGAGGAAAGGGAGGATTTTCCTCTACAGGAGGAAAAAGCCAATATTTCACATCTGGAAGGAGGAAAAGCTTGCCAAAACATCAATTTCAGATGACTTCTCTTGACTTGAGAATGAAAGTACTTCCTTTTTGTTTATAATTGTTTAAATTTTTTATATTAATTTTAATGAAAGTTTACAGAGACTTTGGATTTCCATTCATTCATTGTTGCACTTTTCTCCCTGCCCAAACTCTCCCACCCAGTTCGCTCTTCTCTTTGAAAAGTAAAAGAAAAATTCTTTCATTGTTACACAGTCCGTTTCCCCAACTCCACTCCACTATGCAGCCTTCCTTCTGGACTCCTGTCATGACAATAATACCTAATCATATATCCCTTTTAAACAGTTCTCAAAAGTGCTCTTTTGCATTAATCCACCAAATTTGTGGTAATTTGTTACAGCAGCCTGACAAACTAACACAGGCAAAAATACAGGTAAGTGGAGGTTACTTTTGTAACAAATACCTAAAATTGACAACTAGCTTTATAATTAATAGGTTGTTGTTAGGTGCCATTGAAGCAACTATGACTCCTAGCAACCCTATCAATAACAGATTTGAACCATGATTTATATCCTGCTTCATCCTCATCATCTGATATGTTTAAGCCCATTTTTTATAGCCATTGTGTCATTCCATCTTGTTGAGAATCTTTTTCTTCCTCTACCCTCCACTTTTCCTGGCATGACATCTTTTTCTAAGGACTGAACCTTTCTCATAACATGCCCAAGTATGTGAAATGAAGTTTCACCATCCTTGCCTCTAAGGAACACCTTGGTCATACTTCCTCCCAGACAGATTTGTTTGTTCTTTTGGCAGTCCATGAGATAATCCGTATTCTCCGCCAACTTCACGATTCAAAGGCATCGATTCTTCTGCTATTCATATTCATTCTCCACTTTTAGATACAGAGGAAGCAATGGTAAAATATCATGACTTGAATCATACTTTCAACTTTAAACTGGCATCATTGCTCTTTATAACACTTTGGCGAGGACCTTAACAGCAGATTTTTCCAGTGCAAACTGGCTTTTGATTTCTTGACTGCTGCTACCTCAGGTGCTGATTGTGGATCAAAGTAAAATGAAATTGCTATTTAAATATTTTCTCAATTTATCAGAATCATATTGGTCCAGAAAAGTCTTAAGGCAAAAGAATCTGCATTGTTTTGAAGATAGTTGTTGTTGTTGTATACCATCAAGTCAGAACCGATCCATAGCTGACCTTCCAATGGGTTTTCAGAAGCAATTAGTCGTATGGAAGGAGATTTTCCATCCTCTCCTGCAGAGCAGCTGGTGGCCTCGAACACCTTTGGAATTGCAGCAGCAGCAGCTTCTTTCCACTAGGCCACAAGAGCTCCCTTTTGAAGAGATTGTTGGAGGGTAAAAGGACATTTAAAGTAATTCTGGTAAGAACTCAGGGAAGTACGAAACACTGTAAATTCTTAAAGAATTTATCTAAGGTCCTCAGCAGAGTGTTGTTTCCTGAATACAGGCAAGAAACTGTTAGTAAGATCTTGGAAGGAAAGAGAAACATTTTTGGAGCTAGAAGAAAGAGGATTGTGCATAACAATTTAAACTTTGTGGATTTCTCCCCTACTGTTTTGTGAAAAATGTCACTAGTGAATTTAGATACTTACCTGGGGATATTTCCTTGCAAAATATTGAAGGTAGCCCTAGTGTTTCTTTGCAGCTTATAGTAAAATGTGAGAAGGAAGAAATAAATTCAGCAAGGAAATGTTAAAGAGAAAGAAAAGAGCTGATTCAGTAACAAAGAACGATAAAAGAGGAAATTAACTGTTGGGAGAATGTACTCTGGAGAGACTGAAGAATCACTGTTGTCCTTCTGATTGCAATTTAGTGTAGGCTAGATAACCCTTTGTTGAAGAGATTATTGTTGTTATGTGCTGTTTAAGTGGGCTTTCTGAGGTTGTAAATCCCATGGGAAGAGATTGCCCATCTTTCTTTGGTGGATTCGAACCTCTTGGGTGGGCAGCACAGCTCCTTACCACTAAGCCACCAGAACTCCCCTCGTTGACGAGCTTTTTTTTGTTGTTGTTAAGTGCCATGGAGTCGCAGGCAACTCATAGCAACCCTATGAAGGAGAGTCCTCCACTCTTGGATGCCTTTCATCCTCTCTCCAGGTTCATAGGGGTTCCGAAGGCAAGCTCTTATGGAAGTGGATGCCACTCTTCCTTCCAAGCTTGTTGATGAGCTTAAGCTTATGATTTATGCTATTTGTATCTATCTACTCAACTATCCTAGAAAGAAACAAGAAGTGAGATGGGATTCTCCAGGAAAGTGCTATGAAAGACTCTCTTTTATAATGGGGTAGAACATAGTTGGCTATTAATCAGAATTTTTAGTTCACCAACTGATCCTCAAGAAGAATGATGAACAGTCTTCTGTAAAGACTTACAGTTTTGGAAATCTTATAGATGTTTGTGAGTCAGCTCTGATACACCATCATTGGTTTAAATTCCTATGACATAGAGGACATTTACAAACGTTTTGAAAATATTATATCATCAGAAACACTGCTAGCTTGAGGAGAGAGGAAAGAAGGAAGATAAAATGAGAGATGATAGTTGAACTTTCAGAATTCTACCAGTAGAGAACATACTGATAGGACTAACTGTCCCATCAATTTTTCTTGAAGGATAATGCATTCAGCAAACCATAGAATGACTGGTAAAAAAGGTAGAATGACTCTGGAAGCAAGGCTACTTTTGATGGAGCCAAGGTCATTGAGACAACTATGAAAGTTATTCACATATCTCAAAATATCAAGTCATTTTCCTTGATAGATTTTTCATTTTCTTAGGCTCTTGGCCCTTTCCAATGTCTCATTTTTGGCAGAGAAATGCCAATTCCAATTCAATTTCCCACCATTTTATTTTGGAAACAGATACATTTTCTAGTTTTATAAATCTGCAGAAAAAGAGAAATTTTGTCCCAGACACAATTCTACCCAGAATCTTATCCATACCTGAGTTAGATTACTACATTTGGGACTTTTGAAAAGATAGTATTTAGATGAAATTTTAGGCTTCATCTTGATGCTCTTAATAAGTTGAGACTTTTAGAGATGTAAGGATAGAGTGAAAGGTGTATTGCACGTGAGACAGACATATACGTCTAATGGATCAAAGATAGATTATTGTGAGTTGAAAAACCCCAACTCACTGCCCAGTCAGAATCAATGAGCTGATTCTTCTCATGACTATCTTCCACTAGGTTTGCAAAGCTGTAAGTCTTTATAAGAGGAGACAACCTTATATTTCTCCCATGGAGCAACTGATAAATTCAAGCCACTGACCTCCTGACCTTTTGGTTAAGTCTATTATATTATATTATATTATACATTATAGTATATATACTACATTATATTATATTACATAACAGTACTAAGGCATCTTGGCAAATTCACTGGTGGCTTTCAAAAAGATATATCAATATTCTAGTCCTCCAATTTCTAAGAATGTAACTTTATTTAGAAAGATAATCTTTGATGATGTAATTAAGTTAAATATCTCAAGATGCGGCCAAGCTGGATTATTATCCAGTGGCAGTGGACCTCAGATCTTTAGATGTTCTTGTAAAAGTCTTTTTAAAGAACAGAGGAAAAGGTCATTTAAAGTAGAGGCAGACTGCAAGAATACAACAGCAAGCCCAAAAAATACCTGGAATCATCAGAAGCTGGAGGAAGCAAGACAGGATCTTCTTTAGAAAAATGCCTATACCTTGAGTTCAAACTTCTGCACTACAGAACAGTGAGCAGAGGCAATTTCTGTTGTTTTGAGCAGCTATGTTTGTGGAACTTTATTATGGTAATTGAGAAACTGAATTAAAAAATATAAAGTATTAGCATTTTTCTCCTTAAAACTGATTTAGTTAAAAAAGTCGTTACACACGTATTTTATAATCATTGCTGTTGAGTTGAAACTAACTCATAGCTGCCCCTCCATTAAGTGGATTCTAATTCAAGTGACCCACCAGTGGATAATTGAAGCCATAAATCTTTACAAGGAGAAGGAGACAACTCATTTTTCTCTCTCAGAGAACCAGTGGATTTAAACCACTGAATGTTTTGGTTAAGTAGATCAGGCTTTACTATAGAACATTTTATGTCTATGTATATCTGCACTAGAAAGATGGACGATGACTGGGGATGATAGAAGAAGAGTTGATGCCTTTGAGCTGTGGTGCTGGAGAAGAATATTGAATATCTTGTGAACTGTTGAGAGAACACAAAGGTTCATCCTGGAGAGGGCAAAATCAAACTGCTCCTTGGAGACAAGGATTCTGAGGCTCAGTCTGACATACTTTGGACATGTTGCAAGGAGGGAACAGTCCTTAGAGAGGGACATTATGCTTGGGAGGGTGGAGGGACAACACAGAAGGGGAAGACTCTCAGTGAGATGTATTGACTCAGTGACTACAATAATAGGGGGTAGGTATGTCGGAGACATTAAGGTTGGCTCAGGATAGAGCAGGGTTCAGAGCTATTGTCCATAGAGTCGCTATGAGTCACAGGCAACTTGACGGCACATAAAGGCAACAACCACATGGAAAATCACATGGTCAACTGACTGGAAGAGATCTATATTTGTTCCCATTCCAAAGAAAGGTGACCTGACAGAGTGTGGAAATTATTGAACAATATCATTAATATCACACACGAGCAAGATTCTGCTGAAAATGATCCAAAAATGACTAGAAAAGCACATCAGCAAAGAACTGCCAGATGTACAGGCTGAGTTTAGAAGAGGCTGTGATACTAGGGATATTATAGCTAATGTTAGATGGATCTTGGCTTAAAGTAGAGAGTACCAGAGGAATTGTTTATCTGTGTTTCACTGACTATGCAAAGGCATTTAACTCTGTGGATTATAAGAAACTCTCAATAAATCTGAGAAGAATGGGAATCCCAGAACATTTGATTGTGCTAATGAAAAACCTCAACTTGGACCAGGAGGCCGTCGTCAGAACAGAGGAAGAAGACACTGTATGGTTCAAAACTGGGAAGAGTATATGCCAGGGTTGTGTCCTACCTTCATATCTTTTCAATCTAAATGTAGAACAGATCATCTGGGAGGCTAGGCTTTATGAGGAGGAAAGTGGCATCAGGATTGGAGGAAGATTCATTAACAATCTGAATTATGCAGATGAAACAATCCTGCTTGTTGAAACTGAGGAGCACCTGAAGCATTTGCTGCAGAAGGTCAAGGACTGCAGCCTTCAATATGGTTTGAGGTTCAACATCAAGAAAACAAAGACTGTCACCACTGAGCCGATTTGCAGCATCATGATAGATGGTGAAGAGATTGAGATTATTAACAGCTTTAGTTTGCTTGGCTCCACAACCAACACTCTTGGTACCAGAAGCCAGGAAATCAAAAGAAAAATTGCACTGGGAAAATCCACTGTCAGGGATCTCTCCAGAGTACTAAAGAGCAACGATGTCAGTCTGGAGACTAAGGTGTGCATGAGCCAGGACATAATCTTTGTAATTACTTGCTATATGCATCAGAAAGCTGGACAATGACTAGGGGATGATAGAAAGAGAGTCAATGCCTTTGAGCTGTGGTATTGAGTATACCTTAGACTACTAGAAGAACAGACATATTTGTCCTGTTGTTTGTTGTTGATTGACATTGAGTAGAGCACAACTCATGGAGACTCTATGAACAAAAGACCTAATGCCTTTCCGTAACTATCGGCATTCCTCAAATTTCATAGAGATTTCAGAAGCATGTGGTTTAGAAAGTGGATGCCACTCCTTCTTCTAAATCTGTTTTACAACTGGGAGCTCCACCAAACACCATCCACACTGGGAAACCATTATGCTATTTGATACCCAAAGGGCACAAGGTTCAGTATCACAGCAAACCCAGTTTACTTCATTGACAAGGAGTGATGTACAAAGTGAAAGAATGTTCCTGCAGATATAACACTAGTCTCACTTAGCAGTGGTTAAGTGTCGTCAAGTTGAATAATACTCATAGTGATCCTTGCAAAAAAGACCTGAACCCTGTTATATAACTGGCATCGTTTCTGTACATTTATAGTGTTTATAGAGTTTCCAGAGGTATCTAGTTTAGAAAGTGGATGCCACTCCTGCTTCCCAGCCTGAATCAATCTGGAAGCTCCTCCAAACATTGTACATGATGGGTAACCATTATAGCATTTGACATGACTATGGCACAATGTTCAGTATCACAGCAACTCCAAGTTACTCAATACAGGAAATAGACAAACAATTGCTGTATCACCTAAAGAATATTCATACTAAAATTAATATATTTGGCCATCAGATGCTAAGAGCCAACTCAGAGAGTGGAGTCTCCAGGCCGGCCCATATAGACTCAACCCCTCACTATGGGATTTTTAAAGACACACACTTAAGCAGGCCTCCACCCTTGGTCAAAATTTCAACTGACAGCTGCTTTTTTTGGGAGGGATAATCCCCAGTAACACACATCAAATCCAACCCCCAAAACTTGCCTTATGTGACCGCCATCAAGACATGTCCACCATCAGACACTAGGAGCCAACTCATAGAGTGGAGTCTCTACATTTGTCCTAGAGATGGTGAAACCAGGCTTCTCCTTGGGGGCAAGGATTCTGAGGCTTTGTCTGATATACTTTGGATGGGTTGCAAGGAAGGACCAGTCTGTGGAGAGAGACATCATGCTTGAGAGGGTAGAGTGACAGTGCTAGAGAGGAAGACCCTTAATGAGAAGGATAGATTCAGTGACTGGGATAATGAGGGTAGAGGTGTCAGAGACAATTAGCTTGGCACAGGATAGAGCAGGTTTCAGGGCTTTTGTACAAATGGTTGCTATGAGTTGCAAGTGTCTTGGTGGCACCTAACAACCTAACAACCACAACAACATGTATATGTATATATGTTGTGTGAGTGTGTATATAGTTTGTATGCTCTTGAGAGCTCTGGTGGCTTGATCCATAGGGAGTTACACAGCTAACACAAAGGCCATGCCATCCTAGGGGTTCAAATTCATCAGCTGTTCTGTGGAAGATGGACAATCTTCTCTCCTTTTGGAGAGTCAGCTATGAGTTGGTTTCACCTTGACAACAATGGATTTTTTTTTCATATACGTGTAATATAACTGAGATTATAATTGTGTTTCTTGGTGAGAATAAGGTGCTTTGCCCCATTTCTTGACTTGAATTTGCGATGCCTTTGATACAGATTCATTTCAATAAAATAATAAGTGCTAATTTTGATTCATAGTCAGCTGGACTGTATGAAGAAGGATGTGGCATCAGGATCAGAGGAAGACTCTTCAGCAATCTGCACCATGCAGAATGTACTACCTTGCTTGCTGAAAGTGAGGAGGAGTTCAAACATTACTGCAGAAGTTCAAAGATAAAGTCTTCAATGCGGATTACTTCTCACATCAAGAAAATAAAAATCTTCACCCATACACAACATCAAGATAGATGGAAAAAAGATTGAAGTTGTCAGAAATTTCATTTTACCTGGATTCACAATCAATATGCATGGTAAAAGTAGTCAAGAAATCAAAAGTCATGTTGCTTTGGATCTACTTCCAAGGATGTATCCAAAGTGTAGTGAGGACAGTTTAAAGATCTTTTCAATTGCTTCCTATGCATCTGAAAGTTGGACAGTGACTAAAGATGATAGAAGATGTCTTTGAGTTGTGCTTGTAGCAGAGAATACTGGATATTCCAAGGTCTAAAAAAAACACAAACCCCAAAAAACGACAAACCAAAACAACCCAAAACCTAAAGAAATCTGTTTTGGAGGAAGTGCCACCAAGGTGTTTCTTAGAGGCAAGGATAGTGACATTTTGTCTCACATACTTTGGGCATGCTGTCAGAAGGGATCCGTCCTTGGAAAAACATCACCTTGAGAAATGTAGCAAGTCACAGGAAGAGAGGAAGACCCTTAAGATGGCTTAAAGAGTGTCTGTAACAAAGGGCTCAAACACAAGATGATACTGGATAGGGGAAAATGAAAATCTTTCTATGAGCCACAGTCAACATGATGGCACCTAGCAACACTGCCGTTTAGTGGATTCTTACTCAGAAACCTTCCATTTAGTTTCTGATGCCTTTGTTTCTCTCAATGAGCAGCTGGTAGATTCGAACTACTACCAATTCAATTAGCAGCACAATAGGTAACATACTATGCCACAAGAGCTCCTTTACTTTATGCAGTAAAGTAGGTTGGAAATAAAACCATGCTAAATTAAATATCATTGTATATCAAAGAACACTATATTCCCTGAGCTCTGGACCCATATTTTAGTAAGGGTTTTGGGCCTACATTTGAGCAAAACATAGTCATTGTTTACATTTTATGTTATGATATATAGTATTTTTTATATGTATATAGTCTAATTTTTTTCATTTGGTTCTCAAAGACATCCTCATAAAATGCCTCTTTTTAACAGAGGAGGAAAAGATGAGAGAATTGCTCTAAATCATATAGTGAGTGCAAGTGGAAATATTTTGATTCTAGCCCAAGCATTTGACTCTGAGTGCATTATTCTGATCATATTGTGATTGTTTGCATCAATATTTGCAGAAAAGCATTCTTCAGTCCATCTGGTATTGATGATGTTGCTATTCTGGAACATTCATATGGGTATAATAAATTACTTAAAATTAACCTATATCAAAATAGAATTTTATATGAGATACAATGTTCTTTTTTACTCTCCAAGTTATCATTGTCCTTGCTAACATTGTTTCAAATTAATAAGTAGTAATAGAGGCCATAAACTAATGAAAAAATACACAGACATGTTTTATTTTCCTACCTTCTCTGAGATACATTTTAATTAACAGAAACTGAGAATGTAGTTGAGCAATGTAAGAGAGCTTTCTCATAATTCTTAAAATTAAGAACAACTCAAAACAACTATGGGATATTATCTCACCCCAGTCAGAATAGCAAAATTTAACAGAACAGCAAGCAACAAATGCTGGCGAGGTTGTGGAGAAACTGGAACCCTTATTCACTGTTGGT
>NW_006399884.1:4219569-4230351 GCF_000299155.1 Elephantulus edwardii | reverse complement strand
GCAACAATGAATGAATGGAAATCCAAAATCTCTGTAAATGTTCATTAAAATTATTAAAACAAAATCTAAACAAAATAAAAATTAAGAACAACTTCTTTAGTGGTTTATTCAGAGTTTATCTTTCAATCCTCTGTTCATTTCTCACTAGAAAGCAATTTTGCTTTAATTGATTTTTCTAATAACTACAGAATGTAATTATTTTATGGTGACTCTAATTGGATTAATCTAAAAATGCAAAAACAACTATGAATTTCAAAAGGAAAATACTAAATTCATATTTTATGTTAACTTGAATTTGGGAGACTTGCTAAATGTAAGATTTTCCAAGGAATGTAATAGAATTTAATTGTGAATCTCCCAATTCTAGATTGGTTCTTAGTATAATTATTTCCCTCAATACAGAAAATGAGAAGATGCTGTGTTTGAAAGAGGAAGATCTATATTGTTTGGATGTAGGGTCTGTCTCAAATATTATTAAACTTTAAGAATGACATTAATAAATTTTGCTTGTTGTTGTTGTTATGTTCTGTCGAGTAGTCTGCGACGAATAGCAACCCTATGTACAAGAGCCCTAAACCCTGCTCTATCCTGTGCCAGTGTTACTGTCTCTAACACACCTACCCTCACTACCCTAGTCACTGCAATAATCCATCTCATTGATGGTCTCCCTCTCTTTCTCCATCCCCCTACTCTTCCAAGCATGATGTCCCTCTTCAAGGACCGGTCCCCTCTCCTTGCAACATGTCCAAAGTATTTCAGATGAAGCCTCAGAATCCTTGCCTCCAAGGAGTAGCCTGGTTTCACCCTCTCTAGGACAAAGGCAGAATGTTAAATGATCCAAGAAGCATTAAAAGAAGATGAATGGAGTTGGCTGACACAGAAGAATTTAATGAAACAACATGTAAGCAAGAACCTGTGGTGATGAAGGAAGAAGCCCAAGCTGCTCTGAAGAAATTGGCAAAAAACAAGGCTCCAGGAGTTGATGGCATACCAATTAACATATTTCAAGAATCAGATGCTGCCCTGGATGTGCTCACTAACTTGTGCCAAGAAATCTGGAGGACAGCCTGGTCAACTGACCCGAAAAGATCAATATTTGTTCCAATTCCAAAGAAGGGTGATCTGACAGAATGTGGAAATTATCAAACAATATCATTAATATCACACGAAAGCAAGATTCTGCTGAGAATTATCTAAAAACGACTGGAGCAACACATCAACAGAAAACTGCCAGATGTGCTGGCTGAGTTTAGAAGAGGCCGTGGTGCTAGGGATGTTATAACTAATGTTAGATGGATCTTAGCTGAAAGCAGAGAGTACCAGAGAAATGTCTATCAGTGTTTCAATGACTATGCAAAGGCTTTTGACTATATGGATCACAAAAAGTGTGGCTGACTCTGAGAAGAATGGGAATACAGAACGTTTGATTGTGCTTATGCTAAACCTCTATTAGCACCAAGAGGCAGTCATCAGAACAGAGGAAAGAGACTCTGCATGGTTCAAAATTGGGATGAGTGCTCACCAAGGATGTGTTCTGTCTCCATACCTTTTCTATCTATATGAAAAACAGATCATCAGGGATGCTGGGCGTACGAGGAAAAATGTGGAGGAAGAATGTGACATCAGGATCGAAGAAAGATTGATCAACAACCTGTGTTATGCAGATGACACAACCCTGCTTGCTGAAACTGAGGAGGACTTGAAGCACTTGCTGCAGAGGGTCAAGGACTACAGCCTTCAATATGGGTTGAAGCTCAACATCAAAAAAACAAAGATTCTCACCACTGAGCCAATTGGCAGCATCATTATGGATGGTGAAGAGATTGATATTGTTAACAATTTTAGTTTGCTTGGCTTCACCATCAACACTCTTAATACCAGCAGCCAGGAAACCAGGTCCTTGGAGAGGGACATCTTGTTTGGGAAGGTGGAGAGACAGCACAAGTGAGGAAGACCCTTGATGAGATGGATTGATTCAGTGATTCTGGTAATAGGAGTAGGTGTGTCAGAGACAATGAGGTTGGCACAGGATAGAGCAGGGTTTAGGGCTTTTGTACATTGGGTCGCTATGAGTCGCAAGTGACCCAATGACACATAACAACAACAAGAAGACAAACCTGTATGTTCTCCTGGCAGTCCATGGTATATTCAACACCCTTCTCCAGCACCACAGCTCAAAGGCATCAATTCTCTTTCTGTCATCCCTAGTCATTTCCAGCTCTCTCACACATAGAAAGCAATTGTGACTATGGCCTGGATCAGGCACAACTTAGTCTTCAGACCAAAAATAAATATACATAAACTTATTTCAGGTTCAACAGATTGTAGCTAGGTTTAGATACATAAAACATCTGCTTCTCCTCTCTCTACACCCTCCTCAAAAGTCTTCTGTATTAGGAAGTTATTAACATGGGACGTTTTTATGTGTTCTTTTAAAACGAGAGATTAAGCAAGAGTTTTACTTTATAAAATGAGGTCTTCTCTTGGTTGCCTGTTACAATCCTTGGAATCACGCCTAAACTTGAAACAGCAATTTAAAAAGTAAATAAATTCTGCTAATGGCTGTTAGAGAGTCTGGTGGCACAGTAGGTAAGCACTTAGATGCTAACAGAAGGGTCTGTGATTCATCCCAACAGCTGCTCTTCAGGAAAAAAAAAATGAGTCAGCCTGCTTCTGTAAAGATTTACAGCCTTGGAAACCACATGGAGCAGTTCGCCTCTGTCCTGCAGAGTCACTATGAATCATAATCAACTTAATGGCAATGGGTTTGGTTTGGAATAGATATTAAATATGTAAATGGGGTAGATAAGAGTAGGGAGTAAGTCTAGTTAAATAGTGAACACTAAAGAAAGCTGTTAGGTACCATCAAGTCAGCTCCTGCACACAACAGGAAGTGGTGCAATTAGAACTATAAAATCAGCTCTGTGAGAAAGATACCTTTTCAAAGGACATCTCTTCTACCATCAAAAGCCTATATAACCTTCATTTTCAAATGTTACATTCTTTTTTCAAGTAGCAAGGCATATTTTTTATAGTCCAAATCCAATCAAAATCATACTAACTCACTATGCTCTGTTTTAAGCTAATCATAATTCATCTCCTGTTTGGACATTTAAAAGTCTGACCTCAGTCTGTATGGAGGAATTTAAAAGTTCACAAGAGCCCTGGTAATGCATCTGTTAAAGCTCTCAGTTGCTAATAAAAAAACTCGGCAATTTGCATCCACCTGTTTTAAATTCACCAGCCTCTCCATGGGAAAAGGATGTGTCAGTCTGCTTCTGTAAAGATTTATAGGTTTGGAAACCTTATAGGGAAGGTCTATACTGTGCTTTAGGATCATTATGAGTCAGAATCCACTTTATGGCACTTAAACAGGGTGTGGAGAGTGAGTATTGGGTTGATGGACCTTCTTCCTCATCTTGTCTTTTGTATTCAGAGCTCACAGCCTGTTGAGTATGATTTGTAAACAGGGGTGGAGAAGAAAGTGCCTTAAGAGTCATTGAGTACTTTTCTGTAAGCAGCCCCGATAATAAATATTATGCATTAAAAAAAAAAAGTGCCATTGAGTAATAAGTTGTTTCTGGCTGAGATCAGTCATGAGGATTTAAGTTAAATTACATCACCCATCAAATAAGGATGACTGGAGTTTCGATAAAGCAATATGCATTGATAGAAGGCAATCTTTATGATCACATTTGTTTTGCGTCTTTCTCAAGTAGTGTTGTTAGCCTAAATTCCATGAAAACCAGAAGCCATATCCACTGCAGCTGAGTCTTTTCAGACTCATAGCAGCTACCCTTTGGTTTCTGAGGATACAAATGTTTACAAGAAGAGACCACTCTCTTCACCTTTCTCCTGAAAAGCTGCAGGTGAATACGAACTGCTGAGGTTTTGGTAGGTAGTTCTGGTGGCCTGGTTTGAAGGGATTTGCCCTGCTGCACCAAAGACAGCATGTTTCTTGCAACCTCCTGCACTGTGATTTACAGCTATGGAAACCCAGTGGAGGGCCAACCCTGACTCTCCCACTTTATGGCAATGCGTTTCTTAGGTAAGCCTTGCATTTAGGGGTCCAGTATGTAACCCATCTCACATCCAGGGCACCTTAGTTCTGTAAATTCAAACTCAAACTCATTGCTATTAAGTCAGAACCAACTGATAGCTGACCCTCCCAAGGGTTTTTAGAGGGTGTAAATCACACAGGAGGAGATTACTCATCTTTCTGCTTTGGAGCAGCTGGTGGATTTAAACCACCTGCCTTCCTCTTTAGCACTGCAATTCCTTACCCTCTAGGCCACTTTCTTTTGTTATAAAAACATTTAATACATGAGAAACTATGAATTGTGTATTCAAATTTTATGCAATATACTCTGCTAATATAGCTGCTAAGCTGGAAGGTAAAGATTAAATGCTGATAGAGAAAAGCATTCACTTTTTATTTTTAATTTTTTTTTTTAAATAACATTGTAGGGGCTCTGTCTTAGAGACACATCACACAGAAAATACTAGTTCTGAGCAGGAGGCAGTGAGAGCCTACCAGGTGGACCATATTCCTCCCTCCTGCACGAAGTCATTCCTCCTTTTCTGCATGTGGGACAAGAGCCAGTTCTATTGCAATGTCAACATCATCAGTGTAGAGTGGCCTTTCGCTGGGAATATAGGTGCTGGTAAGGAGCAAGTAAAGCATATTCTGGGTCATCTTACTTATTGGTTTATTTGTTTATTTTTCTGGGGCCATAATTTCCTTCAAAAAGAGATGGCCTAATTTACTTATTTATTCTACTTATTCACTGGTACAGTGTCCTAG
The DNA here is from genome assembly GCF_000299155.1 of Elephantulus edwardii. Taxonomy (NCBI): domain Eukaryota; kingdom Metazoa; phylum Chordata; class Mammalia; order Macroscelidea; family Macroscelididae; genus Elephantulus; species Elephantulus edwardii. The sequence goes on along the minus strand of NW_006399884.1, from coordinate 4,225,547 downwards.
AAAGCACTTGAGCAATGCCCTGGTTTTGACCTTGTTCTACCTTCGACAGTTGTGTGACTTTGGGTGAGTACCTTGGCCTCTCTTGAATCTCTTCACTCCTGCTGAAGGGGTAGGTGATGATTGCCTCTCAAATTTATAAGAATTCATGAAAAGATATGAGAATTTTCAATTGCAAGGTCTTGCTCATGGTAGTTGGTTTACAAAGTACTATTTCCTTAACAACTCCTAACACCTTTATTCCTCATTTGATGACTTGCCTCTTTTCTGAAGGACATGGTTTTTGACATTTCAGTGTCAGTTTGTAGTTAAAAAGAATGCACTGGCAGAATAAGTTATTTTTCAAATGTTCTCTCTACTATAAGGCCCTTATCAATCTTTGCATGAGAAATAACTTCAATAAAACAAATTGGCCTATTTGGGAAGGCATACTGTTTCTCCCTCTTTTCCCAGGCTGACCATATTTCCCTGGACAACTCAGGTATCAGGAAAACACCACCTGTCGGAGTTAGAAGATCATGAGCCTAGATTGCTGACTGAAAAGGAATGATACGATCAGTGAGATTTGGAGTTTCTTGAAGGAGTTCTACAGAGACATATCTCACAGATAAAATTCTAGGACAACAAATACTATCTCAAGAAAGGGTGGCTTACAAAATAAAACTATTTCTTAAATGTTTACTCAAAGACATGCTTTGTTCCTTGGTCCAGCAAAGTAAATTATTGACAGTAAATATCCTGTACAACAGGTGCTTTGTTTGCACCTAGGTCATGTGGCTATCACTTTCTTAAAAGAGCAATTGTGAGACTGTCATAAGTTGGAGAAAAAGGTACAATAAGTGAACCAACACTCAGGAGAACTGGATTCGGATCCTGAGCCTGTCTCTCTGTGTGGCCCAGGGCATAAGCCAGTCCACCCATTATTTAATTCCTGGGAAGTAGAATTGATGAAGAACCACTCCGTCACTAAAGGGCTTTTTTTTAAAAAAAAAATAATCTTTTTCTAAATTAATTTTAATGAAAGTTTAGAGAGACTTTGGATTTCCATTCATTCATTGTTACTTTTCTAACTGCCCACTCCTTGTCCCGTCCCCTAATTTGCTCTTCTCTTTGAAAAGTAAAAGAAAAATTATTTCATTGTTATACAATCCCTCCCCCCAAGTCCACTCCAATATGCAGCCTTCATTCTGGACTCCTGTCATGACAATAATACCTAATCATACATCCCTTTTAAACAGTTCTCTCCCTCATCTGTTTCAATGCAGTATACATTATCTGTCCCCTCTCTTTCAATCTCCCCTAAACAGCTTTTTAACAATAATGGCTTCTGATTTCAGTTTAGGGAAAACTAGAATGTAGATATAGCTAAATGTTTCAATAGTTTGATTTAACTTTTTGTTGTTGTTATATACTGTCCAGTTGCCTACTGCTCAGAGTGACCCTATGTACAATATCACTGAACCCTGCTCTATCTATCCTGAGCCAATTTCACTGTTTCTGATACATCTCACTATTCTAGTTACTGTGTCAATCCATCTCATCCAGGGGCTTCCTCCCCTGCACTGTACCTCCACCCTTCCAAGTATGATATCCTTCTCCAAAGACTGGTCCCTCCTGGCTACATTCTCGAAGTATGTGAGATAGAGCCTCAAAATTCTTGCCTCCAAGGAGCAGCTTGGTTTCACCCTCTCCAGGTTAGACCTGTTAGTTCTCTTGGCAGTCCATGGTAAATTCAATACTTTTCTCCAGCAGGACAATTGTTGTTATGTGCCATTCAGCTACTTATGACTCACAGAGATCCGATGTACAACAGCTCTGAACCTTGCTAATTTTGAGGCAACCTCATTGTCTCTGACACACCTACCTCCATTATCCCAGTCACTGAGTCAATCCATCTTACCCAGGGTCTTTCTCTCTTGCGTTTTCCCTACACCCTTCCACACATGATGACCCTTTCCAAGGTCTGATCCCTCCTTGCAACATGCCCAAAGTATGTCAGCTTTAAAAAAAAAGTATGAAGTTTTAAAATCCTTGCCTCTAAGGACCAGCCTAGTTTCATCCCTTTCAGGATGAACTAGCCACTCATAAAAAGTTATACTTAAATTTCTTGAGCTACCTCCTCATCGTCAAACCATTCAAACCATACTTAACCATTCATGCTACGATCACAGCAAAGTAGTCTTCAATATGAATTGAACTTCAACACCAAGAAGATAAATATTCTCACCCTTGGGCCAATTGGCATCATCATGATAGATGGAGAAGAGATTGAGATTGTTAACAATTACAGCTTGCTCAACTCCACAATCAATACTCTTAGCATCAGCAGTCAGGAAATCAAAAGATGAATTAGATTGGTAAAATCTTCTGTCAGGAACCTCTCTAGAGTGCTGAAGAGCAATGATGTCAGTCTAAAGACTAAGGTGCATCTAATCCAGGTCATAGTCTTCACAATTACTTGCTTTGCATCAAAGAGCTTGACAATAACTAAGGATGACAGAAGAAGAATCGATGCCTTCTAATTGTGGTGCTGGAGAAGAGTCTAGAATATACCATGGACAGCCAAGAAAACAAAAAGGTCTGTCTTGGAGAAGGTGAAACCAAGTTTTTCCTTGGAGGCTAGGATTTTGAAGCTCCATCTCACATACTTTGGGCATGTGGCCAGGAGAGGCTGGTCTTTGGGGAACCTCATGCTCAGAAGGGGGGAGGGACAGCACAGGAGAGGAAGACCCCAGATAGATGTTGATGTGTCTGAATTAGTGCAACTGGTGCAAGGACAGGGCAGGGTTCAGAGCTGATATACTTAGATAGGGTCGCTCAAAGCCACATAAAAACAACATAGAAGCTCATCACATTGGATTTAGGATTGTTGTTGTTGTTATGTGCCGTCGAGTCGCTTGCAACTCATAGCGACCCTATGCACAACAGCCCTAAACCCTGCTCTATCCTGCGCCAACCGCACTGCCTCTGACACACCCATCCCGATTTATCCTAAAAAAAAAATTCAGGGTAGGTTGATAGTCAATTTGGAGGATGTTTACCAAACATATAGTTTTTGCTTAAGTTCTTATTAAAATGGTAGTCTACTGCCCAAAGGTGTTTGCAACAATAAAAAAATGTCTTTTTCATCAGAAAGTGGTTTTGATGATTTTTGTTGTTGGCAGTGTTGTATTTATTGAACTAATATAGACTGGATTTCCTCTTTTATTGTTTATGGTCTAGAGAGGTAATCTCCCCAGAAGAGTGTAGGTTCTGCAGAGTTATTAAGAGAGTAGAAAGAATATGTCCATATTTGACTAAAAAGGAATAAAAATTAAGCCTTCTAAAATTTAATATACGGATACCCATTGGTGACATCAAAGGTTCGGCTCACATGTCAGCCATTCCTTTGTGGTAAGCAAGATGTTGAGAAACGATTGTGTGGTATTAAGGATTTATTGTTCCAAATGGCAACCCTAGTCTTTGAGTTTGCCATGTGGATGAACAGGAATATGTAAAGACCCTAGTCTTTGAGTTTGCCATGTGGATGAACAGGAATATGTAAAGAGGGTATATTAGTCACAAGAGGATCGGCTAGTCTAACCACTAAATTGAGCAGATTCAGTGGAAGATACTGAAAATCTCATCACCAGCAAAGAAGGAGCAAGAGAATGCAGCATGCCCTTCAGGACCAGAGATTCTTGGACCAGTCAGACTTAGAGGAGAGCAGCAAAGAACCAGAGATCTGACATGAGATGGATCTGACCTCAGGACTGCTATACCATACTTCACCAAAGAAGACATTCAGATGGCCAACAAACACATGAGGAAATGTTCAAAATCCCTAGCTTTAATAGAGATGCAAATCAACACAACTATGAGATAGCAAATTACCCTAGTAAGAATAGCAAAATTTAAAATAACAGCTAACAGCAAATGCTGGTGATGTTGCAGAGAAACTGGAATTCACCACTGGTGGGAGTGTAAAATGGTGCAACCATTATGGAAGGCCATATGGAGCTTTCTCAAAAAGTTGAAAATAGAAATACCATTTGACTGGGAAACAGCCAAAGCAGTAATCAGAGGTCAATTTGTAGCCAAAGCAAACAGATCAAAAGGCAGGAAAAAAAAAAGGACTGCTATACCACATAACCAGAGCTAAAAGCCATTGTCCAAGGTTTTTTTAAGACCGAGGGCCTATAGGGTAGATCCATAATCGGCAGGACTAAGCTTTGTATCACTTGCCACTAAAGCCACAAGCCTGAAGGCTGAGATGCCTTGGGCACATTTCAGAAGCTGTGCTGAGTGATTGTATCTGTTACCAGACTGGAAGTCTCTGACTTCTCTAATACAGATCTATGTAGTCTGTGAGATACTACAAAGGAGTTTTGACCCAGTAAAACAGTAAGATTGCTGTTAGGATGAACAGAGAGAGGTTCAGGAGAATGGAGGGCATGTCTTGCCTTATGGAAATTGGCTTGGATTGTTGATGATGTTGGTCGGGACAATTCTCTTTGTGGAGTTGGTAAAGGTCAGATATGGCCATTCCCATATCACCCTGGCTCTTTTTACAAGTAGAGGATTGGATATGGCCCTCTCTTTATTTTTAACAATAGAACAACATTTGATAGTTTATTTATTCTGGGTTAAGTGCATTTATACATTATATATTATTGTGGCATCCACTTCCTTAACTGGAAACTCTATGAACTTTGGACAATACTTATAGAAAGCCTTCAGGCTTTTTATTCATAGGGTCGCTTTGAGTTGTGCTCGGCTCGACAGCAATCAACAACAACAACACTACCATAGTATCTAGTTTAAACTATCTGGTGACCTAGTGGGCAGGAAATTGCACTGCCAAACCCAAAGGTGAAGAGTTTGACTCCATTAACTATTCTGTGGGAGAAAGATGGATAAGCTCCTCCCATGCAGGTTACAGCTTCTGAAAACCTGCTGGACAGTCAGATATGAGTTGGCTCTGACAGAACAGTATTAAGTTTGAGCGTTGGGGTATTTTTAGTGTATACTAACCTAACTTGAGAAAGCAATTTTAACAATACAACAGTAAGAAAATGGCCAAATTGATGCTTTTATTCTAAGTTCTTCATCAGTCATATTAATAAAAGAAAAAATAATGATAACATGATAAGATATCAAACAAAAGTTAGTGCGGCATGTCTTGTTGCTTCTAACTGATCCTCCACTGGGTCTTCAAAGGCAGTTTAATTGGGCAAGAGGAGATTGCCAATCTTTCTCCAGTGGAGCAGTTAGTGGATTCAAATGACATGCCTTTGGTATGGCAGTGCAGCTCCTTACCACTAGGCCACCATAATAATGAAACTCCTCTTAAGTGTTTCACTTATATATATTATTACTTTATGGGTGCTATGGATGGTGTAGTTAATAAATTGTGCTACTAACCCAAAAGTGGGCCTTTCTGGTGTTTTTTATTGCCAATGGTTTGGCAGGAGAACGGTGGGCAGCATCATTCCATGAGATTTACAGCCTCTGAAAATCCGCAGGACAGTAAGCTATGGGTTGGTGCAAACTCATAGAGTACATGAGTTTGTGAATGAGTACTTGATGAGTTATCACTTTATTTCTTCAATAATTTGAGCTATGGAACCAGTTAACAAAATTACCAGAACCAGATTTTTTTAACCACTTTATCACAGAGTTCATTTATTTTTAAATTTTATTTTATTAATTTTAATGAACATTTACAGAGATTTTGAATTTCCATTCATTCATTGTTGTACTTTTCTCCCTGCCTACCCCTACCCCCTCACCAGTTCACTCCTTTCTTTGAAAAGTACAAGAAAAAGTCTTTCATTGGTACACAATTCCCCCACCACACCAAGTACATTCCACTATGCATGCAACCTTAATTCTGGACTCTTGTGATAACCATGATATCTATCATATATTGCTTTTAAATTGTTCTCTCCCTCATATGTTTCAATGAAGTATACATAATTTATCCATTTTTTCTCAGTCTT
>NW_006399884.1:4212690-4217190 GCF_000299155.1 Elephantulus edwardii | reverse complement strand
GGGAGGCTGGGCTCTATGAGGAGAAATTTGGGGTCAAGATTGGTGGACGATCTAGCAACAATCTTCGTTGTGCAGATGATACAACCCTGCTTGCTGAAACTGAGGAGGACCTGAAGCACCTGCTGCAGAGGGTCAAGGACTGCAGCCTCCAGTATGGATTGAGGCTCAGTGTCAAGAAGACAAAGATTCTCACCACTGGACCAATGGGCAGCATCAGAATGAAGTCATAGGAGATAATAATAGCATCTATTCTTTATTATTGTTGTGCACATTAAATGAATGTAAGTGCATGCATGTATGCATAAGGGGTTTTTAAATGATTTTTAATGCAGCACATATATATTTTTACAGCATATTCTTTCCATTTAATTTTCCACCATTCATTCACTGTTGCACATTTTCCTCCCTGCCCAGCCATCCCCCCACAGTTTGTTTTTTTCTCCTTGAAAAGAAAAAATATTTTTTTTTCATTGTTATACAGTCTCCTTGCCCTACCCTTAAGTCCACAATCCTCTTTACAATGCGTTTCTTTTTCTGGAATCTTGTCATGATAATAATACCTAATCATATTCCTTTTAAACACTTCTCTCCCTCATCTGTGTTTCAATGCAGTATACATAATTTATACCCTCTCTTCTTAGGTTCCCCCCAAGCCCAATGTCAGTCCACCAGATCACTTTAGGAGCTTTCCAACATCCTTGTTTAAGTTGTCATTTGGATCTCTTCACTTTTTTAAATTCTTTTGTCTTTTCAAGAGTATTACTCTTCAGAAAAAATTTCAAGTAAACAAGGTCATAAGCACTATTCTTAGTTTCAAAAAAATATTACTTTTATAATTCCCCAGAAATTTATATGCAAAAGCATTTTAATGTTAATATATCTGAAAAATATGTGCAAAATACAAGTGAAAATAAAAATACAAAGGAAGAACATCTCTATGCTGCTGTAAGAAAATACAGTAGTTTTGAACTAATAGAACTGATTCCATGATTAACAACAATTGGTGTGTTTTTAAATTTTTTTCTAAAATAAAGCTTAAAATATGTTAAATAAATCCATAAAATATGTAAGTAAAGGAAATAACTTGAAGGTAATAAAAAACTTTAATTTTTAAAAAAATTAACTTATCTACTTTAAAGAATAAATACATTATCTCTGAAATACAAAAAATGACATAATATCAAATGATTTTATTCTTCAGTTGGCAAACTTTTGAACAATATTTGAGTTTAACCACTATAAGTATAGTTTAAATTCTGTTCTTTCATTTACAGAGATGATGAAAGATATTTTTCTTTCAAAATACTGTTGTAACTAGCTTATAAATCTGCTCTAGTTAAAAGCTAATTTTTTATTTATAATTAGATGATTAATGAGGCTGACACTTCAGTACATAGTTCACTAGTTAAGGATTTCTTAGGGTTTATGATAAAGAAGACCTTTGTCTTTGCATCTACCTACTTTGTCTGCCTAAGAAGGTGGCAGTATTAACGTTAAGCACATTCCTCCTCAATTCCTTAAGGCCAAGTTCTAGTCTGGCATGTATAAGGAAGAACCTCTGGTTTTCCCATCAAACACCGTCTATAAACTTTCTTTCTGAAACTAAGAATTTACCATATTATTCTCGTGTACAAAATACTTATATAACAACCCATGTTTTACAGAAACAGCTCCCTTTTGTTTTTTAAATTTTCTACTAGTTTTCATACAATCATTCATATATATCATGTCTTGTACAGGTACTTTGTCTTTTGTACAGTCATTCATATGTATTGTGTTTCGTTCATTTACCTTGTTTTATACAATCATTCATATACATTATATTTATTATATTAGTCGCCATTGTTGTGTACTGTCAAGTCAAAACCAATCTATAACTAACTCTTCAGTGGGTTTTCAGAGGCAGTAAGTCACAGGAGAGATGGTTGTCCATCCTTCTTCCTTAGAGCAGTTGGTGGATTTGAACTGTGTACCTTTGGGATTGCAGCACACTTTCTTACCGCTAGGTCTCCAACAATGCCTGTTATCATTCTATCTTTTCAAGTCCTCAATGAACATTTTCCATTCCTTCACCCACCAGCCAACCAATGTCTGCTATCCCAGTGATTTCCCTCTTCCCCTTTTTCTGACCCTCTTCTCCTTCTGAACACTTATACATATGTTGCTCAGTTATCCTCCTATTTTCACAATAGTGATCTTATACAATAATTGCACTTATATGACTGAGATATTTCACTTGGCATATGCTCTCTAGTATCGCCAAAATTATATATATTTTATGTTCCTTAGAAAACATCGTTCCTTAGAGCTGCATAGCATTCTCAATCCATTTGTTTATTGATGGGCACTTGGGTTATTTCTGTTTTCTTTTTACTACTGTGAATTATACAGCTATGAACATAGGTGTAAATAAATATCTCCATTTGCGTCTCAATTACAATTTCCTTGGGATATATTCCTAAAGTGGAATAGCTGGGTAATTTTACATTCAACTTTTTAAGGATACACCAAACTGCCTTCCACAACTGTTATGCCATTTTAGAATCCCAATGGCAGTGAATAAAATTTTCAGTCTCTCTGTATTCTCTCAAACATCTATTTTTTGCTGTGTTGTTAAACTTGGTTACTGTTGTTAGAACTTCTGCACCATCTTTCCTCTTCTTATTCAAATATGCCTTTCTCCTGTACATCCTTAGTTCTCAACATTCACCAATTATTGCTCAACATATTCTCTCATCCTGTTATTCCAATTGTCTAACACTTTTCCTATCAATACCTTTAAAATTAGTTGTGAAGAGAGAAGAAGGAAAGGGAGAAGAAACGTCATAATTAGATCATGTCGTTAGCTGTTGAGTCAGCTCTGACTCATAGCCGGCCCTCTGGCAGGTTTCCATACACAGGAAGGAGTTTTTCACCTTTCTTCTGTGCAGCAGCTCGTGGATTCGATCTACCTGCCTTTGAGTTAGTAGCACAACTTCTTATTGTGAGGTTGAGTGAAGGGAAAGACTATATAAAATTAAAATAAAGAATTGTGGGAAGCCAAATTTCATACTAAATGTTTATAATAAACCAAATGCTATATCAGGATACACCCTGAAGCACTAAGGCAAACCTTAAATGTTTACAGGGGTAGGCACTAAGGCAAATCTTAGGTGTTTACACATTCTTATATTGTATTTGCTAACTCCTCCTCCTCCCTCCTGAGTCAAGCATAAGGTTTTCAATAGAAAGAACTTCATTTCATTTGCATAGAATTCTCTTTTTGTATTTGCTCCCTGGCAATTTTCAATAAAGGACAGGGAAGCAGAGATCAGAGCTTCAGTTGTTCGAGAACTGTTCACCTCCTGCTTTACCTCTTTTTATTCATACATTCTTGGTGTTCTAATTATTATTACTTACTAATATATTTTACCCTCAGTCTACAACAAAGGATGATTAGCATAATATGACTTATGATAAGGAAGACACAGAGACAAGAGTTAAACAGTAGATAATTACTTATATAACACTGTTGCCTTAGTTATGTAATCTTCCACAAACAGAAATTTATTCTCCTACATTTTAGTGATGGATTGAAGTTGTCAATGATTTTCTTTTACTTGGATACACAATCAACATGCATGGTAGCACCAGTCAAGAAATCAAAAGACATGTTGTGCTGGGGAATCTACTGTCAAAGACTTCTTCAAAGTTGAAAAGACCAACTATGTCAGTTTAATGACCACGCTGTACTTGATTCCATTCATAGTCTTTTCAATTGTTTCCTGTGTATCTGAAAATTGGACAATGGATAAAAAAAACTGAAGAAGAATTGATGCCTTTGGATAGTGGTGTTAGAAAAGAGTATTGAATATCCTATGGACTGCCAAAAGAATAAACAACTCTGTCTTGGAGGAAAAGCAATCACAGTGATCCTTAGAGACAAGTTTGGTGAAACTTCATTTCACTGATTTTGGACATATATTGAGGCAGAACCAATCTTTGGAGAGAGACATCACGCTGGGAAAGGCCAGAGAAAGAGAGGAAGACCTTCAACAAGATGTAGTGGTTTTGAGCATGACAGAAACAATGAGGATGGTACAGGACAGGGCAAGTTCCAGATCTGTTGTTCGAAGGATATCTATGAGTAGTAGACAAGTTGATGGCACCAAATAGCAATAATAACAGTTTAGAATTTCAAATTCAGGGTGCCAGCTCTAGAGAAAATCCTCTGCTGTCTTTTCCTTTGTGGAGGAAAGATCTTACTTCTTTCAATGTCTGTAGGCCAGGAGTTTCTTGAAGCCTTCCATGTGTTCTGAACTTCCATAGTATCAGGAACTTCTCTGTGCAGGGGCCCAGGTCCAAAAATATGCACTCCATTCAAGTCCACTCTCGAGATTATTTCTTGGTAGTACTGAGATGCCCTGTGTTGCCCCCAATGCCCAATTTACATTTTTTTTTAAATTCTAGAGACATAAATCCTATTACAAGCTAAACCTCAGGGAAACTCCCCCTCTTTTT
>NW_006399884.1:4209867-4212085 GCF_000299155.1 Elephantulus edwardii | reverse complement strand
AATAAAAGGCCTATTGACTAGCACTTTGTCTATTATAATATAAAAGTTAGGAACCACAAGATGTAGGGGCTCAACTATGTCATTTATTGGTCTTAAGTCCTGGAGCAAATTCTATCTACCACTGGGTTGTTTTACAACTTGGAATTCCACATGCAAGGCAGAGGTGAAGTAAGGAACTGCTTATGAGGTTTTCCGTCAGTTCCAGCAACTAGGAAATAGTAAGAAGAGCTGGGACCTCATAAGGCTTTTGGACCAAATAGTAGGCCCTTGTGTCCAGGAGAAAACGAATATACTTACCAGTAATGTTAATGCTCACCCACAGCTTTTCTGGGAGGATCTAAATCGTTGAAGCTTCCTCCTTTGTTTCCAGCTGGGAGATGGGGCCTGTCAGTACTGTCAGCCACAAGGACCTGACGTGGAAACTTCCCTTTTATCCCATTAGGACTGTGATGAAATTAATCCTTTTAAAACTACTTGCTTTATCAGATCTTGGAAGATCGTTATATAACTTTCACATGATATCATTAAATACATGCGTTGAGAGTGGGGGCACATCATTAAATTCATGAAACCCACATTACCAACAATAGCAAACACTCTAAGGGAATAAGTTACTTGTCATGAGGACCACACTCTCAGGAGGTACGTAACAGTATCTGCAAGAACAATGTCTACACTCTACATTAGTGATCAACCAAGGAGAACTTAAAGGCTTGCGCATGGCCATCACAGTTGCAACTATTGTCTATCCATATCTAGAAAAAAGAAGACTGAAGAAAATCAAAGAGACACAGAAATTAGTTCAGAATACCAACAAACTTAAAATGGTACACTCTGAAAATAGAATAAAATCAGATGATATCTTGACTCTCATACTAATTACTCTGAAAGGGATTATAGTAGAGAGTTATGGATAGATTAGAAGATAAATGTAGAACAAAACTAAAAAATCCCAATAGTGGCCAGATTTAGTGGCCTAATCGAGACTTTGGACATGTTGTGAGGAGAGATCGGTCCTTGGAGAAGGACATCATGCTTGGGAGGGGAAGGCCCTCTATGAGGTGGATTGATTCACTGACTGGGATAATCGGGATGGGAGTGTAGGAGACAGTGCGATTGGCACAGGACAGAGCAGAGTTTAGGGCTGTTGTACATAGGGTCGCTATGAGTGGCAAATGACTCGACGGCACATAACAACAACAATAGAGACTAGTGAAACCCTAGAGACTATGATCTTTAGTTACGTTTTAATACTACTATTGACCTCAACTGTCTGGCACAACTTGTAGCCAAATAATAGATAGATCTTTAAGGTGAAGGCTAACACCAGGGAAATGCTTGGCTCTTAGAACAATTAGCCTCACAGGATCACAAGGGCAGCATTTGTCCAAGGATACTCCTCAGAAAATAAAAAAGGAAAAGATTGACGGTTAAATGGAAATAAGAACCACAGTGAAATAGTAGGGAGAATGATGGGTATAGGAATTGTAATCAGTTTCTTAAAACAATAAATAAAAGTTGAATGGAACACCATTTAACTCCAACCATCACAATAAAAAGAAATAAAATCTTTTGTGAATGCTACTCTCCCAAGACAGATTTTCAAATATCTTTAACCTAAATTAACCTTAGTGACACTCTCATAGCATTTGGGGTTTTTTTAAAAAAGAAAAATTGGAGTGAAAATACACACAAAAATATTTACACCAAAATAATTACCAATACAACTTCTACACTTTTTAAAAATGTATTGTTGTTTTTCTATGTGGTGTCCAGCCAACTACAACTTATACTGACCCTATGAACAAAGGCTCTGAGCCTTGCTCTAACCTGAGCCTACCTCACTGCCTCTGAGACACTTAGCTCATTGCCACAGTCACAGGGTCATTTCAGTCTCATCCACGGTTTACTTTTCCTGCACTTACCCCCTAATCTTCTAAGCATGATGTCCTTCTCCAAGAACTGGTCCCTCCTTGCACCATGCCCAAAATATATGAGACAGAGTTTCAAAATCCTTGCCTCCTAGTACTAGTAGTTTCCTGGTTTCACCTTTAAATTTCTTTTATTTGAGTGAAAGTTTACACATCACAGTGTGGAGGGTTGGTTGGGTTTTTTTTCAGATCATCATTTATAGGCATTAATTATCATTGATTGATGCAGTTAACTTATTACAATGTCAAAATAAATCCATACTTACAACTTCAATATTTACAACTCA
>NW_006399884.1:4207723-4208333 GCF_000299155.1 Elephantulus edwardii | reverse complement strand
TGTTCTGTAGTTTCCACATTCTGTTGGGTCACCTTTCTTTGGGATAGGAACAAATATCGATCTCTTCCAGTCAGTTGGCCAAGTGGTCATTAGCTACTTGAAAATAAAACAAACTTCAACATTTATATAACCAGCTTTGATAACTTCTTTGAATTTTCTAGTAAAACTAGTTATTTTTCCAAAAATCCCTGTTGTAATGTAATGGAGCCCTGGTGGCCCTGGTAAGTTTTTGCACTGTCAGCCCGAAGGCATGTGGTTGGAATCCACCAGCAGCACTTCAGGAGAAAGATGAACAATCTCCTCCCATGTGATTTATCACCTCTGCATACACACTGGAGAGTCAGTTAGAAGTCAATTCTGACTCGAGGGTTCATAAGAGCAATGTAATCAAGTCCTACTTGTCTGACAACTGCAAGGAACAATGCAATTAATTCTACTTCTCACACCAACTGAACAAAGGAATTAAATCAATCCAATTCAATATCAACTCTGCTATGCCTGTTATACTTCTGTTTAAAACTAATGCCAGGGGAGCTCCGGTGGCCTAGTGGCAAGGAGCTGCAACTATAATCCCAGAGGTGCACGGTTCAAATCCACCAGATGCTCTGCC
>NW_006399884.1:4199447-4207328 GCF_000299155.1 Elephantulus edwardii | reverse complement strand
CAATTATTATTATTATAAATGATATACAATTATAAAGATGAAAAACATGGAGTGAGATTTAGGAGGATACCCAACATGAAGTATTCATATCACCAAAAGGGACACATTAACTTCTCATGGGTAATCAGTATATATCTAGCATGTACAAGGAGCTGGAATATCCAGAACCTTTACTGAATTCTCATTGTAGAAGCCTGATAGGTTGCATTGCACTCTCCTTTCCTGAGATTAGCTATTATCATTATTGTTGTTGTTAGGTGCCGTCATATCAAATATAACTAATAGTGACCCTATGAACAAAAGATGTGAATTCTGTTCTATCCTGTCTTATTCACACTTCCTGTGTGGCAGTCACCATGTCAATCACCTGGTCGAAGATCTTCTTTCCTCTCCTTAGCTGACCTTTCATCCTTCCCAGCATCATTTCCCTCTCCAAGGAATAACCCCTCCTAGCAATAAGCCCAAAGTAAGTGAGACAAAATCTCTTCTTTCTTGCCTTCAAGGATAACTCAAGCTACACCATCTCCAAGACATATCTGTTTGTTCTCTTGACTGTCCATGGGATATTCAGTTCAGTGCTCTTCTCCAGCACTACAGCTCACAGGTGTTTTTTTCTGTCACACTTATTCTTTGTCTAGCTCTCAGATGTGTAGTAAGTAATCAGAAAGACTATGGCCAGAATCAGATGCATTTTAGTCCTCAAACAGACATCATTATTCCTCAATAATTTTGAGAGGTCCCTAACTGCAGATTTTCCCAGTGCAATGTGTCTCCTTATCTCGTTGGCACCAGGGTTTTAATTGTAGATCTAAACAAGATAAAGTTGTTGACAGTTTCAATCTCCTCTCTATCCATCATGATGTTGCCTATTAATCCAGTGGTAAGAATCTTTGTCTTCTTGACATTGAGATGCAATCCATACTAAAGGCCGCATCTTGATCTTCGCTTCAAGTCCTCCTCATTTTCAGCAAGTAAGGTCATGTCACCTGCATAACATAGGATATTGACAAGTCTCCCTTCAATCCTGATACCACACTTCTCTTCATAGACTCCAGCTCCTTGAATAATTTGCTCAGCATACAAATTGAATAGGTGTGGAGAGAAAAATCAACCCAGATGCACTTCCTTCTTAGTTTTAAACCATGCCGTTTAAATTGCTTTGAAAGAATTGGCAAAAAACAAGGCCCCAGGAATAGATGATATACCAATTGATGTATTTCAACTAGCAGATGCTTCCCAAGATGGGCTCACCAGGTTGTGCCAAGAAATCTGGAGAACAACCACTTGGCCAACTGACTGGAAGAGATCTCTATTTGTTCCCATTCCAAAGGAATGTGATCCAACAGAGTGCTGACATTATCAAACAATATCATTAATATCATGTACAAACACGATTCTGCTGAAGATGACCCAAAAACTACTGGAAGAGCACATCAACAGAGAACTGCCACAAGTGCAGGCTGGGTTTAGAAGGGGTCATGGCACTAGGGATATTGTAGCTAATGTTAGGTGGATCTTAGCTGAAAGCAGGGAGCAGCAGAGGAATGTCTATCTGTGTTTCATTGATTATGCAAAGGCATTTGACTGTGTGGATCACAACAAACTGTGGCTGACTCTGAGAAAAATGGGAATCCCAGAACACTTGATTATGCTAATGCGGAGCCTACACTTGGACCAGGAGACAGTCATCAGAACTGAGCAAGGAAACATTGCATGGTTCCAAATTGGGAAGGGTGTATGCCAGAGATGTGTCCTTTTTCTATACCTTTTCAACCTATATGCAGAATAGATTATATGGGAGGCTGGGCTCAATGAGGAGAAATGTGGCATCAGGATTGGAGGTAGATTCATCAACAATCTATGTTATGCAGATGATACAACCCTGTTTGCTGAAACTGAGAAGGACCTGAAGCACTTGCTGTAGAAAGTATAGGATTGCAGCCTTTAATGTGGATTGCGTCTCAATATCAAGAAAACAAAGATTTTCATCACTGGGCCAAGTGGCAGCATCATGATAGACAGTGAAGAGATTGAGATTGTTAACAGCTTTAGTTTGCTTGCCTCCACAATCAACACTCTTGGCACCAGCAGCCAGAAAATTAAAATGATGTATTGCAATGGAAAATTCTGTTGTTAGAGACCTCTCCAAAGTACTGAAGAGCAAAGATGTCAGTATGGAGACTAAGGTGTGCCTGATACAGGCCATGGTCTTTGTAATAATTTGCTATGCATCAGAGAGAAGGACAACAACTAGGGATGATAGAAGAATTTATGCCTTTGAGCTGTGGTGCTGGAGAAGAGTGTTGAATATACCACGGACTGCTAGGAGAACAAAAAAGTTCATCCTCGAGAAGGTGAAACCAGGTTGCTCCTTGGAGGCAAGAATTCTGAAACTTCATCTGACCTCCTTTGCACAGGTTGCAAGGATGGACCAGTCAGTGGAGAGGGACTTCATGCTTGGGAGGGTGAAGGGACAGCGCAGGAAAGGAAGATCCTCTATAAGATAGATTGATTCCGTGACTGGGGTAATGGGGATAGGTGTGTCAGAGACAGTGAGATTGACACAGGATACGACGGTGTTTAGGGCTGTTGTACATAGGGTTGCTGTACGTTTCAGGCTACTCGATGGCACATAGCAACAACAATGCTACCCTGCTCTGTTCACACAACAGCCTCCTGGTTCAGGAATAGGTTCTGCATGAGCAAAAGTACATGCTCTGGGACTCCTATTCTTCTCCATGTCAGCCACAACTTGTTATGATCTACACAATCAAATGCTACCCAGCTCTTGAGTTGTCTCTGCTGAGTTCCAGACCTCATTTATCTATCAGGTCTGCTAATGAGGTTATTTTAGTGGGAGAAGGCCAAGTCAGAATTATTCACTGTGTGATAATAGCACACACGTCTGCCTTTCTCAAGCTATTATTGTACAATGAGTATTTCTGACTTGGCCTTTTCCCACTAGAGTAACCTCATTAGCAGACCTGATAGACAAATGTGGTCTGGAACTCTCAGCAGAGACATTTCAAGAGCTGGGTAAAGTTCAGATGTTTGAGGTTATCTTTCAGGAATCAAGACAAAGGTAGAATTCTTTGGGTAAAGCGAATTACAATTACAACACCTACTTGTTGATTTTATCATTACTGTCCTAGTTATTAGTAACTATATTAGAGTCTCCTTTGATTCAACACTTTCCCTTACTTTTCATATTCAATGGATGTCCAAAACTAGACAATTTAATTTCTAAATGCCTCAAGCATCCATTCTCCTTGCTTCATCTCCACAGTTTGGCATCTTTTGCCTGAACGATTGCTTTATTTTGGCTAGATTTACTTCCTCTGATCACCTGTGTCTGCTTTAGCTTATACCTTTGACTCGTCGTTCATCTAATAATATCACTAAGAGTGTAACTTCAAAAGTCAAATGGTATTTGAGACTTGGATTTATAACAAAGTTTAAGATTTAATCTTTAACAATACTCTAATCATGGGGTTGTACAATTTGATGAGTGAGGGGAGGTGAGGGAAATTGGAAGAATCTGGTCTGGAAAACAATGTATTTGAATTTTGCAAATAAACTAGTATGAAAAATATTCTATCAAAGAGCTTTAGAACTCATATTGTCATCATCATCAGCGTCATCATCCCCATGATATGGGCTACATTCCAGGGTGCTGATATGGTGATTTATTAACCATCTTAATTAAGTTCCTGATTAAATAGAGCTTGGTGAGAAGGTTGATTGCAAATCAATGCCTACAATTTAGTAATTTGGGTCATTTGCCAAATTTCAGCTCTTGTTTGAAAGCACTATTTCTCCATTTAATAATATTGACACTGAGCGCTGGGGCCTAGTGGTAAGAAGCTGTGATTCAATCTCAAAGACATGTGGTTCAAATCCACCAGGTGCTACATGGGAAAAGGATGGGCAGTCTCCTCCTGAGCAATTTACTCTAAAATCCTGCCAGAAGGTTAACCTGCCAATCACTTCTAACCCAAAGATACATAACAAGAACTTCAACTGAAACAACAACTTCAGCTGAAATTTGTATTATTTTCCATAAGTTTCAATAACAATTGAGACATATAATGTATGAAGAAGTATGATTCTAAGAAAATTGGAAGTTGTAAAAAAATGAAATGGCATGCGTAAAGATCAAAAATTTAGGCATTAGTGAGTTGAGATGCACTGTAGTATATTGGTCACATTGAATCAGACAATCATGTGATCTCTTATGCTAGGAATGATAAGGAAGAATGGTGTTGGATTCATAGTAAAAAGAGAACATTTCAAGACCTAACTTAAAATACAATGCTGTGACTGATATTGGTCACTTCTAATCAGACAATCATTTGATCTGCAATACCAGGAATAACAAAGTGAAGAAGAATATTGTTGCTTGTATTCATAGTAAAAAACAAAACAAAACAAAAACAAAACACAAACCCATAACAATGTATACAAACTTTGTAAGTTAACCAGTATAAAGTAAATTTTTTTAAAGGACATTTCAAGATCTTACCTGTGAGTGATAGGATACTAGCCATACATGTACAAGAAGACCTATTAATAAAACTATTATTCAAAAGAATGCATCAACCCCTAAAGCCAATAATGAAGAAATTGAAAACTTCTATGAAATTTTACAGTATGAAATAGATTGACCATGCAGTAATGATGCATGAGTAATAACTGGTGACTGGAACATAAAAGTTGGAAACAAAAAAATAAGGACTGGTAGTTGGAAATTCTAGCTTTGGTGACAACATGAGGCTGGAAATAAAATTATGTAATTTTACACAATGAACGACTTATTAATTTCAAATACCTTTTCCAAAAAAGCATAAGTGTTGACTATACACATGAACTTGCCTGGATGGAAGCAAATTGGCTAAATCTGTAGGAAGAGTAAATGGAGAAGCTCATTATCAGCAGCCAAAACAAGGACAGTGACTGATGGTGGAATAGATCATCAATTCCTAATGTGCAAGTTCAAACTGAAGTTGACAAAAGTGAAAACATGTTCACAATAATCAAAATATGGTCTGATTCCAACCCACCTAAACTTAAAAACCATCTCCAGAATAGATTTAATGTCTCAAATATTAATAATAGAGGCCCAGATGAGCTGACATCAAGCATATCATTCATGAAGAAAGCAAAAAATAATTATAGAGACAGGACCAAAATGGATGTCAGAAGAGAAAGAAAATTGCACTAGACAATAGAGATAAAGTGAAAGGGAGAAATGTTGAAATAAACTAGCCGAATCAAAGATTTCAAAGGGAAGCTCAAGAAGACAATGCAAATTTTTATAATGACATGTGCAAAGAACTGGAGTTAGAAACTCAAAAGGGAAAAAGACACTTGCCATTTCTGAAGCTGAAAGAACTGAGAAACAAATTCAAAATTTCACGTTGAAATACTGAAGAATTCCATGACAAAATCTTGAATGATACAAATAACAACAAAAGAAGATGGAATACACAATCACTGTAACAAAAAGAATTGGTTGACTAACCATTTCAGGAAGTAATATACAATCAAGAACAAAAGGTAATGACCAAAGAAATTCCAACTGCCCTTAAGGTGTTGACAGAAAAGAAAGCTCCAGAAATGGATGAAATACCAGTTGACAAAAAAAAAAAAAAAAGAAAGAAATACCAGTTGACATGTTGCAACAAACAGATGAAGTCTTGAACATGCTCTCTAGTCTATGCTAAGAAATTTGGTAGAGAGCTACCTGGCTAGCAGATTAGAAAAGAGCCATTTTTGTTCCTATTCCCAAAAAAGGAGACACAATAAAATGTGGAAATTATTGAACAAAATAATATCAGATGCAAGCAAAATCTTGCTGAAAATTATTTAAAAATGGCTGAAACAGTATATCAACAGTAAACTGCTGGAATTTCAGGCTGAATTCAGAAGAGGCAATGGTATGAGAGATTTCATGGCTTCTATCAGTTGGATTGTGCCTGAATGCGGAGATTATCAGAAAGATGTCTATCAGTGTTTTGTTGACAGTGCTAAGGCATAACAATGCCTTATATTTGGAACATAGCAAATTATGGATAACATTGAGAAGAATGGGAACTTCAAAACACTTAACTGGGCTCATGGAAAACCTATTCCTAAATGAAGAAGCTGTTGTTCCAACAGATCTAGGAAACACTGCCTGTTTTCATATTAGGAAATGTGTGCATCAGGATTATATCCTTTCTCAGTACCTAGTCCACCTATCTGCTGAGCAAATCACTCCAGAAGCTGTACTATATGCAGAAGAATGTGAAATCAATATTGGAAGAAGACTCATCAACTATCTGTGTTACGTAGATGACATAACCGTGCTCGCTGAAAATGAGGTCTTGAAAACACTTCGTGGAGAAGATCAAAGACTACAGTCTTTGGTATAAATTACATCTGAACATTAAGAAAACAGTGGGCCTCACCACTGGACCAATGGGCAACATCATAACAGAGAAAAGATTGAAATTGTCAACAATTTTATTTTACTTAAATCCACAAGCAACACCCTTGGGACCAACAATGAGTGAGTGAAAATCCAACCTCTTTGTAAACCTTTATTAAAATCACAAAAAGAAGGGGAAAAAAATCACAAAGAGAGGAAAAAAAAGAAAAGAAATCAAAGGAAGTCTTGCATTGGGTAAATCTGCTGTCAAGGACCACTCCAAATCACTATAGAGCAAGGGTGTCAGTTTAAAAATGTAGGTGAACCTGACCTAAACCATGGTGTTTCAGTTACGTCCCATGTGCCTGAAAGTTGGACAATCAATAAACATGACAGAAGTATCAATGCCTTTGAGTTGTGTTGGAGAAGAGTATTGGATATCTCATGGACTGCCAATATAACAAATATGTCTGTTTTGGAAGAAGTGCAGCCTGGATGCTCCTTAGAGACAACGATGGGGAAACTCCCTCTCACACACATTGAGAATGGTGTTGGGAGGTATCAGTCATTAGTAAAATATACCAGCTAAGAAAGATGGAAAGGTCAGAGAGAGCAAGCAAGATTCTCAATAAGATGAATTGACTCAGTGACTGTAACAATCATCTTGAGCATATTAGAGATGGTAAGGATGACAGAAAGTAGGTCAAGGTTCAGATCTGTTGATCATAGGGACATTATGAGTTGTAGTGGAATTGATGTAACCTAACAACAACAACAACAGTATTTTTTGTGTTCATGGTGCTTTTTTTTTTTCTCTTTTAATCACTGGTTGTTGTTGTTGTTGTTGTTAAGTGCCATCATGTTGTAGATGACTCATAACAACCCTATGAACAAAAGACCTGAACACTTGTACAAATGTCATCATTTCTCCATCTTCATAGAGTTTCTGTAGGCAAGCTATTTCAGAAGTGGATGGCACTCCTGATTCCAAGCTTGTTTAATTGGAAAGCTGCACCAAACATTGTCAACCATGTGTAATAATTAACACATTTGACATATCAGTGTCACAGTTTTCAGCATCACAGCAACCACAAGTTACCTCTGTACAGCAAATGGACAGACCAGTGCTATACCACTTAGAAGAATGTTTGACTAAATACAATTAAAATCAGGCCTGAGGGCTTCAGGACCAAGGGTCCAAATGCCTTTTTAAAAAGGAAGCTGAATACAATCAGCTCACAGCCAATGGTCAGCAAATAGTGCACCAAAAGTCTGATCAGAACCAGAAATTATACATACCTCTGTAGAGTCAGGCTGCTTCAGAATATTCCTCATCTGGGTTCCAGCCCCATGTGGGTGACCAAATGCCTTTTTAAATAGGAGGCTGAATACAATCAACTCACCAGTGAACATTGTACCCAACGTCTCACCAGAGGAATATACAAAAGAAATAGAGTGCATGATATTGCTGA
>NW_006399884.1:4197610-4198531 GCF_000299155.1 Elephantulus edwardii | reverse complement strand
GGGGTAGGTGTGTCAGAGTCAGTGAGACTAATTCAGGACAGGGCAGGCTTCAGAGCTATTGAATCTGGGGTCACTATGACTCACAAGGGACTTGAGGGCACATAACAACAACAATATACGTACATCTTTTTGAGTATTGGCTCTGCTTTCTTCAGGGTATATTCTCAGTAGTAGAATTGCTGGGTCAAGTGGTATTTCTATTTCCAACTTTTTGAGAAAGGGTCAGACCATTTTCTATTATAGTTGCACCATTTTACGCTCCAACCAGCAGTGAATAGGGGTTCAAATCTCTCCACAATTTCACCAGCATTAGTTGTTTGCTCCTCTGTTGAACTTTGCTATTGTTGCTGGTGTTTCTAGCTTCTTGTATTTTTATTTCCACAGTCTAGTTGTTTTCAGTTATAGAACTTTTTCCAACCTCTTGAAACAAATTTCTTGTCATAACAGAAGTAATGCTATTAAATGGACTCTAGATAGTAGAGGACAGGAAATATTATTAAATATTCTACAAATAAACAGTTTATATTATCAAGAAAAAGAATTCTCTAACTCAATATCAGTATCAATATCAGTAGTATTGATGCTATGAATATCTAAAAATAAGTTCAGTGAATTGAAGCAGATATTATCTTTTATCATGTTTTAAATTGTTTATAGCAAAATATATATCAAAACTGTGATGTAATCACCACTATCAATTTTTAACATTTTCCTAGGATTATGCTCTCAAATTGGAAGCAGGAGGGGCAGCCACTTCCTAAACCACATGCCTCTGGAAGTTCTATGAACCTGGAGAAATGACAATAGTTATAGAAAGGTTTTGTTCGTAGGGTCACTTTGAGTCGTGCTCAACTCGACAGTAATAAACAACAGCAACAACAACATGCCCTCCAAGGGCATAAAGATGAACTGGCATAATAT
>NW_006399884.1:4186518-4187700 GCF_000299155.1 Elephantulus edwardii | reverse complement strand
GGGTCAGTTCCAACTTGATGGTACACAACAGCAACAACAACAATATTCTACATTAGCTACCCTAAATTATTTCTACAGCCATATCCTTGAACCATAACTATTCAATCTGCATGCTGAGTAAATAATCTGAAATTCTGGACTTTATGAAAAAGAATCACGATTGGACAAAGATTCATGAACAACCTGTGATCTATAAATGACACAATTTTGTTTGCTGCAAGTGAAGAAGATTGGAGGTGTTTCAAAGTCTTCACTATGGCTTAAATGATAATATATTTTTAAAAATCCCGTCAATGGGACCAATTCATGACAACACGATGGATAGAGAAAAGACTGAATTTGTCAAGAATTTAATTTTACTTTGTTCCACAGTCTGCACTCATGGAAACAGTGTATTTTTTTACACTGTCACAGTACAGCAGTCAGGACAGCAAAGAACATGTTGCACTGGACAAATCTGCTGCTCAGGACATCGTCCTTGGAAATGAAAAAGTTAGCAAAAGAGAGACAGACTTTCATCAACGAGGACAGACTGGAGCAGTCAAATTAAGCACAGCAGAGATTGTGAAGATGACTGGATGATGTATAATTGCACAGTTTTGTTTTGTAAGATTTCTGATCATTGTGAATTGTAGCCGACTTGATGACACCTTACAAAACACAAACAAAATAACCAGTGTTAGTATATTTCCATATATTTTCTGGCTTATTACAACAACATAAAATATTACAACAAAATATGCAAAGAGTTGGAGATATAGCATAAAAATGTAAGAACTCTCTCAGCATTTCCCAAGCTGAAAGAACTGATGAACAAATTCAGACCTCAAGTTAAAATACTAAAGGATTATATGGGCAAAATTTTTAATGGTACAGGAAACATTAGAAGAAGATAGAAGGAATACACAGAATCACGGTACCAAAAAGAATTGGTCTTCACTGAACCACTTCAGGAAGTCACATATTTTCAAGAACCAATGACAATGAAAGAAGTTCAAATTGTAGTGAAGGCATTGCCAAAAAAAAAAACAAAACCTCAAAAATTGATGGAATACCAATTAACATGTTTCAGCAAACAGATGGAGCCTTGAACATACTCACTAGTCAATGCCAGGAAATGATAGCTACATGGTCAACTGACTGGAAGAGGTCCATATTTGTTCCATTCCGTATAAAAGGTGC
>NW_006399884.1:4178554-4185118 GCF_000299155.1 Elephantulus edwardii | reverse complement strand
TTTGTTGATGGGTCAAAACAAGATCTTGAACCCTTACTGTTATACTTTCTTCAAAGAGTTTCATGTCTTCTGTTCTTATATCACTGATTCATTTTGAATTAATGTATGGGGGAAAAGTGTGAATCCAACCTCAATCTTATAACAAAGGAGATCCAGTACTCTCAACATTGTATGCTGGAGACTACTTTCTTCTTCAGTGAATAGACTTGACACCCTTATGGAAAATCGATTGGCTCTATCTGTACGTGTGTCCATAGTGTTTTAATTTTCTCCCAGTACCCTTCTGATTGGCTGTCATATGGCCTTTTTCAGCTGTACTGCAAAATGTCTGCTCTTACGGCATCCAAAATATATTTATTGTATATCACCAAGTCATTATTTTAGGGTTTGTTAACCCAAATCAGAGCAAATAAGTCTAACTCTTCTTCTCTGATAAACACTCAAAACATTTAGTATATTTTAATTATGCTAAAAAGAAAACTGTTTACTATACTATTAAAACTGTGTATTACTTCATAATAGTTTTTTCATCATGCATTTCCAGATTTATCTCTCTTCATTTTCCTAATGTCTCTATGAATCCAAACATAAGTTTACATGTTAAATATATCTGTAAATCATACAGTTTCATGTCTTTTAACATCTTTTCTTATGCTCTTTCTTGGCCAAGAATTTTCTCTTCTCTCCTCCTAACAACATATTTTCTTATTCTCCTAAGTGTATCTTAGATGTTAGTCCAATAATAAAATTACCTCTGTGATTTATTTCCCTACTCAGGAACAACTTTATTTTGTACTTCCCTACAACTTTTTTTTTTCATGGCATAACATGAATCATATCAACATAGAGCTAATTTATATGTATGGGTTATGGTATTAGAGAATATTACTGAATATCCCATGGGCTGCCAAATGAACAAATATGTCTCAGAGAGGGTGCATCCTGGATTAACCATTAAGGCAATGATGAGGAAATTACATCACACGTATTTTGGTCATATTGCTAGAATGGGCCAGAGCCATTCCTTAGATAGGCTATCATGCTTGGAAAGGAGAATAGTCAATGAAAGAGAAAAAGACACTAAATAAGATTAACCCAGTATGGATTACATCTCAACATTAAGAAAACAAAAATTTTCATCAATAAGCAACATCATGGTATATGGAGAAAAAGATTGAAACTGTCAACTATTTCATCTCACTTAGATCCACAACCAATACACTTGGTATCAGTAGTCAGAAGATCAGGAAACATATTGCATCAGCAAAGTCTGCAGTCAGGGATCCCCTCCAAATTACTGAGAAGCAATGATGTCACTATGAAGAATAAGGTGTGCCTAATTCAGGTTATGGTCTTTTCAATCACTTCCTATGAAGCTGAAAGCTGGACAATGAATAAGTATGATGGAAGAATTGATGTCTTTGAGTTATAGTGTTAAGAGAAGAGGACTAAATATCCTGTGGACTGCCAAAAGAACAAACACATATGTCTTGGAGAGAGTACGGCTAGAGTGCTCTTTGGAGGCAAAGACCATAAAGCTTTGCCTCACATACTGTGGGTATGTTGTTAGGAGAAGCTATTCCTTGGAGAGGGACATCCTGCTTGGAAAGGTGAAGGTCAGTGAAAGAAAGGAAGATCCTCAGTCAGATTGAATGACACAATGAATGCTGCCATGGGCTTGACTATGTCAAGATGATGAGAATGGCACAGGATGGGACTTGGTTCAGGTTGGTTGTTCATGTGATCACTATGAGTCATAACTGATTGGATGGCACACAACAATAATGACATCATGACGTTGCCTAGTCCAGGGTTGAGGACTTCCATTTTCTTGATGTTGGAATGTAATCCATATTGAAAATTGTAGTCTTTGATCTTCTCCAGCAAGTATCTCAAGTAATCTTGCTGGTGTCATCTGCCTATTACAGGTTGCCTATTAGTCTTCCTCCAGTCTTGATGCCACATTTGTCTTCATATAGTTCAACTTCTTAAGTGATTTGCTCAGCATACTGAATGAATAGGTATGGAGAAAGGATACTTCCTGATGCACAGTGTTCTTGATTTTAAACCATGCAGTGTTCCCTTGTTCTGTTCAGACAGTTCTTTCTTTACCTAGGTATAGATTTTGCATAATTAGTCTTCTGAGATTCCCATTGTTCTCAATGTTAGCAATAATTTTGTATGATTCACACATTTGCATAGTCAATGAAAACACAAATAAACTGACTGTCTCATGCAATGTCAGAATCATAAACAGGTCTGTCCCGTGGACTGATAAAAGAACAAATAAATATGTCTTGGAGAGGAGCTCCTTAGCAGCAAGGATGTTGAAATATCCTCTCACATAATTTGGGCATGTTGCCAGGAGGGGCCAGTCCTTAGAATAAAACATTGTGGATTTTTAGTTGAAGGGTCAAACAGAGGAAGACATTTAAGGTATCACATTGACACAGTGCTTCTACCGATGGTGTCATACAAAGTTCAGATCTGTTGTGGGGAGTGTCATGATGACTCTACAGCATCAGATAACAACAAACAACCTTGTAACATTTTACCTGTAAAAGAGGATCAATTTAATTGAGATAAGAGCTTAATAATATGCCCAATACTCCCTTTTGACAGTATTAAGATACAAACGAGAATATACTGGACTGCATCACCTTTTAACAGGGAAGTGTGCATACCTAAATGTTGAAGAGAGCAGGGTGTTGGAGCAGAGGGAAGATAAAGGAGATAAGTGAAGTGCCTGATCTCACAAACTGCACCTATGGGGAGAATGAGGAAGTCCTTGATCCCATCTGAAGGAGTCTACACATCCCCTTCTTGAGTGTTCAACATGTCCAAACATGTCCTAAGCCTAGTGAAGAAAATTAGTATAATCCTTCTTCTTAAGGAATCTGATTTCAAAGACCTCAACACTTCTATTTTTAAAATCATAGATGGAGAGGTAAAAATCTGTTTTTATGATACACAACAGATTTAGTTTCATTTTACTTGATAGAGACTTAAGGCCTCATACAAAGTGTATATGTTTATTAAATTGTGGTTACTTATTAAACAATCTGCAAATTTTTATGAAATGGATGGTTTTCCAAGAAAATATAAATTGTCCATACTTATTTAAGGATAGGAAAAAAACAAAAGCAAGCAAGCAAGCATTTAAAAATCAGTCTCATTTGCTGTTGAGTCAGAATGGATTCATAAATGACTCTAGGAAGTTTCCACGGCTGCTAAGTGAACTAGAGTTTACCTATCTTTCTCCTAAGTAGTGTCCTAGAGGTAATTAAAAATGTATTTGGGTATCCACATCTTCAGAAGTATTTAGCACTGATTGGTTTATAGGCTATTCAGTTGGAAATACAATTATCAGAAATTATAATAACAGCTATCTTATGTAGAAAAACTAAAGGATGAAAGATTCATCTATAATCAATTCATTATAAAGCTAACAAACTAGTTATACTCAACTTGGTAAAAATGATTTGAGAAACACAAATCAAAACCACAAATATAGATGCACTATAATAGAGAAGTGAATGAAGTTACTGATTCAAAGCAGTAAATCACTGCAGGAATTTTTCAACATGTTTAAAGGAGTATACTATGTGATGATTTTCATACTTATGAAAAAATTTAGTATCTCTATAATAAGTTTTAATAAACTAAGAGTAAGTAAAACTTTCCTAATGAGCATTTCTAGAATGGTGCAGGCTAAGACAGGTTTCCAATCAGTTGTTTGTACGGTTGCTATGGGTCATACTTGACTCGACAGTACAGTACCTGAAAACAACAACAACAATCTGAGTGATTGGTATGTATTAGAATGAAAAAATGAAATCTGAGAGAAGAGTCCCCAGAAGCCAGAAGCACATCACTGATGCTCTCCAAGGCTATTTATTCTTTAACAAGGATTTGTTGTTGTTGCTGATTGCCTTCAAGTTGAGCACAACTCATAGTGACCGTGTGAACAAAAGGCCTGAAGCGCCTCTACAACTATCAATTAAAATTCATAGAGTTCCTGGAGGCGTGCTATTTGAGTGCCTATTTTGTGACTAGTTCTGGAAATTCAGTGGCAAACAAAATAGATTTAAAAAATTCTTTCTTAATGGAAATTTAATTTCTTGAGGTGAAAGCAAACAATAAACAAATTGTAAAATATTTATTAGATTAGTAGTAAGAGTCCAGAATGGGACTGTAAAATGGTGCAACTACCATGAAAAGTGCCTTGGAACTTTCTTAGAAACTTGAGAATAGAAATGCCATTTAATCCAGTATTCCCACTACTAGGTATATATCACAAAAAATAAGACCTGAAACATAAATAGGTATATACACATCCATGTTTATTGCAGCATTATTTACAATAGGAAAGAGATGAAAACAATCCAGGTGTTCATTAGCTGAACAATGAATAAATTATGGAACAGGCATACAGCAGAGTACCACGTTACTACTGAGTAGCCTCTGGCATGTCTCTGAGAGGAAGCTCTGGTGGCATAGTCCCTAGGGAGTTGTGCTTCTAACCGAAAGGCTACATCTCTCTGCTGCCACCAATGGCTGCTTGATTAAAAAGGTGAACAATCTCTTCCAATGTCATTACAGCTCTGGAGACCCAGTGGAGGGTAGCGCTCAGTCAGTTCTAATTCAGTGGTAATGAGTTCTGACTGAAATGAGGCACCACTGCAGGGTTTGAACAAAGCAGTGACATCATACAAAGAGACATATTGGTGTGTTAAACATAGGTCATACTTGGTCCACGAAAGAAACAAGGAGACAAGTTGGGAGGCTACTGCAATACGGCAGGACAGAAAGGGTGGTGTTTGAACTAGGATGTCAGCCGTGAAAATATGAGACATAGTCCAACTTACTTTCTGTTGATGTTGAGTTGACAGAATTTCAGAGATTTCTAGGTGTGCAGCATGAGAGTAAGAAAAGGGAAGATTTTTTGCTAAATTTTCAACCATAGGCTTTGGACACAAAGTCTTGTCTTGAGACTGAAGTCTGTATGAGAAGCAGAGTTGTGAATGAATATTTGACATTATACATAGTATGGCTGATAGGGGACCTCTAATGGTGTAGTATGATGGTGTTGTCTAATGGTGGGGAGTTCTGGTGGCCTTGTGGTAAGAAGCAGAACTGCAGTCTCAAGTGTTATAGTTCAAATCCACCAGCTGCTCTAGGAGAGGAGGATGGGCAATCTCCTCCCATGTGATTAACTGCCTCTGGAACATCACTGGAGAGTCAGCAATGTGTCAGTTTTGGCTCTATGACACACAGTCACTATGGTATAGTCTATAGGGAGTTGTGTAACTCACAGGTTATATCTCTCTAGCAGTTTTAATTCATCTGAGATGCAGCCAGAGAAAGATGGGGAATCTCCTTCATTGCAAATTGCAGTTACTGAAAGCCTACTGAAGGGTCAGCTATGAGTGAGTTCCAAATAGATCATAAGTTTTATGTCTGATGTACAAACTGTGATGATGAGAAAATAACTGGATGAAGAATTCTGAAATTTAAGGGAGAGGTCTAAGTTAGAGATATCCGTTGACAAACATATTGTGTCGTAAAATAAAGCCAACAAAGAGGAAAAAGAAGAAGGAAAAGGTAAAAAAAAAAAAAACCAAACAAAACCCGAAACACAAAACACAACCCTGAGACTAGAAGAGTGATTAAGGGTGAACAGAAATCATTTCATCCTGAGACTAGCATACAAAAGAAGAAAGTAGCAAAGGTGTCTATGAAGAAAAAGCCAAAATATAGGATGGAAATTGGGAAAGTGTGATGTCTTGGGAACAATGGACAACTACTGGAAGACAATTTGCTAAGTCAAATGCTGCAGAAAAGAAAAATAAGATAAAGACTGGGGATTGACCACCAAATTCAATGTTGTGCTGGCCACTAGTGATGCTGGCTTGAGCTGGTTTTGGTAGAGTTTTACCAATAGAGAAAATTACCTGAAAATAGCGAGCATAAGAAACTGCAGGAGGTTTGCTGGAAGGGAAAGAGAAAATTAGCAGTGGCTGGAAGATTCAGAGTGCATTTGTTTTTGTTTTGATACAAGAGAGATAATAGCATATTTGCATACAACTGGAAAGGATCCAGGAGAAAGGAAACATTGTTGAGAGAGGGTGGAGCATTGTCTCTAAACACTGAACAAAATCTAGAAAACTGGAATAGAAGTTGTCCTGAGCTAGAAAGCAGATTGTCATAGAACTGAAGTAGATGATTCATAAAACTGTAAGAAAAGATTCAGAATATTTAGCATAGAAAAAGTAGGTGTGTTGGATTTGGGAATTAGTAGAAGTTCTCTGATTATTGCCCTTTTTTTCCTTGAAGTATAAAGCAAGTTACCAGCTAAGGGTGAGGATAGAGAACTTAGAGACTTCTTGAGAGGTCGATGTTAATAAAAGGATCATCCAGGACAAAAGGGAATGTGGAGCTCAAATCAGAAAGTACATTAAGGGGGGAGCTCTGGTGGCCTAGTGGCAAGAAGCTGCACTGCAATCCCAGAGGAACATGGTTCGAATCCACCAGATGCTCTGCCGGAGAAGGAGGCGCAATATC
>NW_006399884.1:4162082-4178454 GCF_000299155.1 Elephantulus edwardii | reverse complement strand
TTCGAATCCACCAGATGCTCTGCCGGAGAAGGAGGCGCAATATCCTCCTGTACCAGTCAGATCTGATTTGACGGTACACACACACAAAATAATAATAATAATAATAATAATAATAATAATTAAAAAAAAGAAAGTACATTAAGGGTCAACCTCCTGTTAGTGACTATGTATTATAGTGGTATCAGTGTATATCAGTGCTATCAGTGGTATAGTGTTATCAGTGGGGATACACATTTGTCTCTAGTTCAGTCCAAAGGTTCTAGTGAAGGAAAGGAATGGG
Source organism: Elephantulus edwardii (assembly GCF_000299155.1). NCBI lineage: Eukaryota > Metazoa > Chordata > Mammalia > Macroscelidea > Macroscelididae > Elephantulus > Elephantulus edwardii. The sequence continues at coordinate 4,178,174 of NW_006399884.1, read as the reverse complement.
TACAGAACAGTATCTAACCATAATTGTGATTTACTTAAATGTCACAAAAATGAAGCAGTAGGAGTTGAAGGTTTATGGAAAAGGATGGTTATCATTTAAGAAATTTTAGCTGAGTAATGAAGAAAGTGAACAGTAAAGAAATTTTAAAAACCAAAAATAAATTCCACTGCCATTGAATCAATTCCAGTTCATACAGATAGATGTTCCTTTGGGTTTCTAAGGTTGTAAACCTTTGTGGGAGGATCTGTTTATCTTTCTCCTTCAGAGCAATTGATAGATTCAAACCACTGAACTTTTGATTGGCAATCTGACACATTATGCCCTGTACCACTAGGATGCCTTAAAGGGGTTCTTTCTCTCTTTCATTGTTTTTGAGTCATAACTACTCACCCTCCAGCAGGTTTTCAGGAACTGTAAACTTCATGAGAGATTATTCATTCCCCCCCTCCCAAAAAAAAACAGCTAGTGGATTTGAACCACCTGCCTTTGAGTGTGTAGAACAATGACTTATCCACCAGGCGACCCCAGCTCCTTTAAAGGGACTTTAGATGCTGTGAATGAAAAATGATCATAAATTTTTTGTTACTCTGTCTCTTGAGAAATGGAGCTAAACTCCTCTCTCACATATTGAGCCCAGTGAATTATCTGACAGCAAACAAACAAAAAGTGGCAGAAGTCATTCTAAGAGTTCTAACAGCTCTGGGTGAACTCCTAGCCTTTAGCCAGGCATATGCGTGAGCCCACCATTGAACCTTTATATCACCACAGTCCCAGTCTACATACATATATCTACAACTACATGGGAATCAATGGAGAATTTCCCTGATGAGTCCAATCAAATACAGAGTCATGACAGATATAAATATCTATACATTATCTATATCGACAGATATAGATATATGGAGAGTGAGAGAGAGAGGGATGGAGGGAGGGAGAGAGAGAGAGAGAGAAGAGAGGCAGGGAAAGGAAGAGATATATATTGCTTTAAGTCATACAAAGTAGTCATAGTTCAAAGGTGTTAGAATTGGTGGACTGTTTATCACTTTGGGCTAGAATGATAAGTTAAAGTAAAAAAAAAAAGGTGAGAGTGAAATTATTTTATTTAACATGGGGAGCTTGTAAGAAGTTGCTCTGCTAACCCAAAGGCCATACCTCTGGAGGTTCGAATCCAACAGTAACTCATCAGGGCAAAGAAGGGCAGTCTCCTCCAAAAGTCTATTAGAGAGTCAGCTGTGAATCTGTTCTGATTAAACAGCATTGACTTTTGCATTTTTTTGTTTTTAAAAATATTGTTGAATCAATGTTTAGTAAGGAAATAAAACCTCATTGATGATTTAATTGTTTTGGGGGTTTTGTTTTATCCCGAATGCAGGCAGTTGAAAACTACCAGCTGTTCTGTGGGAGAAAGATGCACAGTCTCTGCCTGTGCAATTATCTGCCTCTGAAAACCTTTGGAGGGTCAACTATGGGTCCATTCTGACTCTACGGCACACCACCACCTCCACCACCACAACAACAACAGCAACAACAGAACATTGTCATGGGTACTAGATATATTCCAAGTGAAATCTTGAGAATAAAGGACTGAATTAAGGCGAAAATGAAAATGTTTGCAAGAGATTATTTTAAAATGGAGAAACAAGAGTCCACAGTCATTATAAAAAGAGTAATATAGGAGAGAATGTCACAGAGATAGAAGCTTAAATCATCATGGAATGAGAGGAAATGATCTAGAGAGCAGTAGTAATTTAGCAAAGACAGATAGTATATGATTTGGTGAACTGAGACCAAAACTCTTCATTCTTTGGATAAGTAAGGGAGAAAATTAGTCTGAAAGCATGATGAGGAGGGATAAAATACTTACCTCACCACCACACCCAGAGATAAAATAGATGGAGGGCAGAAAATAGCAGTCCTTTGCAAAAAAATTTAGGGCAGGGGCAAGTTCTGTTAGTGAAAAGGAATCCTACATCACCTGCAGGGTAGTGAAAGATGGGATCAGGAAAAAAAGGCTGCTGTTTTATAGCACCCTTTAGAGATGAGAGTCTGGGTTAGATAGATGAGCAGGGAATTCAAGCTTCTTGTAAGAGAGACAAGAACAGAGATAAAGAGCATGAAGAGATTTGTCCCTAGGGTTCCTGGGCAAGTAACTGTAGCAATGATGTGAAGATTAGTATGAACAATAAATGGGAAACCTTACACTGCTCCAGAGTTTCTGTGCCTTCTGCACATAGATCATAAGACCAATCTTGAACTCAACTTATTGTAGTTGTTCTAGAGATTTTACCCAAAGCATTTACAGAAAATGAACAAGAAATTAGGAAAAGTAAAAAACAAAACAAAACACCCCCCCCAAAAAAACAACACAACTATGTATTTGTAATTGTTATGTAGAGTTGAGTTGGAACTGTCCCATACCTGATTCTCCAGTGAGTTTTCAGACACAGTTAATTGTTCAGGACGAGAAAGCTTATCTTTCTGTCTCAGAACAGCTGGTGGATTCGAACCCTGTACCTTTGGGATTATAGAGCAGCTTTTTATCACTAGGCCTCCAGAGCTCCCTTTATATATAATTATATTACATATAAGTCTATATTAATTCTATAATATACATTATATATTGCAATTGATATGACCATTTTCATAGAAAATGAGAAAGAATCTTTTCACCAACTCAGATTCAGTAGTTGACGTCAAGTTGCCTCCAACTCATGGTGGCCCCATGTGTATCAGAGTAGAACTGTTTCATATATGTTTCAATGGCTAATTTTTCAGAAGTAGATCACTAGGTCTTTCTTCCAAGGTCCCTCAGGACCAAAGCTTTGGACCTTTCCATTAACCATGTTATTTGTTGCTGTTGTTGTGTATCATCAAATCAGAGTTGACTCATAGCTAACTTTCTAGCGGGTTTTCAGTAGTAAATCACATAGAAATGCCCATCCTTCTGCCACAGAGCAACTAGTGGATTTGAACTATGTGCCTTTGGGATTACAGTGCAGTTTCTTACCACTACACTACCACTAATCATTTCTAACAAACTCACTCTCCAAAGACCCTACAGAAATCAATTAGAGTATGTTGTTGTTGTGTGCCGTCAAGTCGCTTGCGACTCATAGCGACCCTATGTACAACAGCCCTAAACTCTGCTCTGTCCTGTGCCAATCACACTGTCTCTGACACTCCCATCCCGATTATCCCAGTCACTGAATCAATCCACCTCATAGAGGGCCTTCCCCTCCTGTGCTGTCCCTCCACCCTCCCAAGCATGATGTCCTTCTCCAAGGACCGGTCTCTCCTCACAACATGTTTAGACGGAGCCTCAGAATCCTTGCCTCCAAGGAGCCACCCGATTTAACCCTTTCCAGGACAAATCTGTTTGTTTTCCTAGCAGTCCATGGTATTCTCAATACTCTTCTCCAGCACCACAACTCAATTCTCCTTCTATCCTCCTTGGTCATTGTCCAACTCTCTGATGCATAACAAGTGATTGCAAAGACCATGGCCTGTATCAGACGCACCTTAGTCTCCAGAGGGACACCATTGCTCTTCAGTACTTTGGAGAGGTCCGTAACAGCAGACTTTCCCATTGCAATGCACCTTTTAATTTCCTGGCTGCTGGTGCCAAGACTGTTGACTATGGAGCCAAGCAAACTAAAGCTGTGTACAATCTCAATCTCTTCACCATCCATGCTGATGCTGCCAATTGGTCCAGTGGTGAGAATCTTTGTCTTCTTGACATTGAGCCTCAATCCGTATTGTAGGCTGCGGTCCTTGACCCTCTGCAGCAGGTGCTTCAGGTCCTCTTCAGTTTCAGCAAGCAGGGTTGTGTCATCTGAATAACACAGATTGTTGATAAATCGTCCACCAATCTCGACCCCACATTTCTCCTCATAGAGCCCAGCCTCCCGGATAATCTGTTCTGCATATAGGTTGAAAACGTATGGAGATAGGATGCATCCCTGGCGTATGCCCTTCCCAATTTTTAATCATGCAGTGTTCCCTTGCTCTGTTCTGACGACTGCCTCCTGGTCCAAGTATAGGTTTCACATTAGAACGATCAAGTGTTCTGGGATTCCCATTCTTCTCAGAGTCAGCCATAGTTTGTTATGATCCACACAGTCAAATTAGAGTATAGTGATACTTATTATTGTGTGCCTTCGAGTCTAATTGACCCATAGCTGAACATCCATTGGGTTTTCAGAGACAGTTAATCACACAGGAGGAGATTGCCCATCCTTCTCCCACAGAGCATCTGGTGGATTTGAACTGTATGCTTTTGTGATTCTGATACTAGAAATTTGAATATAGAGCTAAATCTTTGTTTATAAAAACCGAAACCAACTAGGAAGTGAAAGGAAAATATATCCCATTTACAAGAGCAATGGAAATAAAAAGATTGAAGTATAATATAATATAATGGATCAGTGCATGTTATTAGGAGAGAACAATCCCTGGAAAAGGACCTTATGCTTAGTAAAGTGGAAGGTCAACAAAAAGAGGAATGTCTCAACAAGATTTACTGACACGGTGATTACAAAAATGGAACATAGCAGAGATTGTAAGGATGGCACAGGCACAGATAGAACTTCATTCTGTGGTATGGACGGTCTCTCTGAGTAGGAACTGAGTCAACAGCACCTAACAACATGAAGAAAATAATCAAGACATCAAAATTTAAAATACATTTTAAAAAAATAGAACTTATTTGTGAATGAGAATTCTAAGTATTTTAAAAGATAATCTTAAAGATAACTATTGTTAGGGAGCTCTGGTGGCCTAGTGGCAAGAAGCTGCACTGCAATCCCAAAGGTATATGGTTAGAATCCACCAGATGCTCTGCTGGAGGAGGGGCAGTCTCTTCCAGTACCAGTCAGATCCAGTTTAACAAAAAAATCCACATACAAAAAATAGTAAAATTTTTTAAAAAGTTAAAAAAGATAACTATTCTTTGAATAGAAAATGCTTATTGATTTCTGTCTTTTGTGATCAAAAGTTTTGTTAGTAAGTAAAATTAATAAAATAAAATAATTATTCATTAACCCTAATAAGTAACTTCACAAAATTTACTGTGTAAAACTGCATAATGAAGAGGTTTACCCTACCAAAAAATACACTACATAGATAAGAAAATAAGCAATATTGAGATGGTTATTTTCTAAAAGAGAAAAGTGAACAAAACAATAGAGTACAGAAATAGATCAAACATATATTGATATTTATTATGTAAAAAATCATCTTTAAATATCAAGAGGAAATGAGGGATTATTTAAAAAATAATTTGAAAATACTGATTAAACTTCAACAAATACAAAACAAAAATCCTCACAACTGAGTCTAAAAGTCTCATCGTGATAATCAGAATAAAGATTGACATTGTCAAGTATTTTATTTAATGTGGATCTATAATCAACACCATGAAAGCAGCTACTAAAATTCAAACAAAAAATCTTTACCAGGAAAATCTGATATAAAATACCTCTTTTGAGTGTTAAAAAGCACAGATGTTAACGTTGAAGTTTAGGGTACATCTGACATAAAGTACAGTGCAAAACTGGACAATGTAATACTGAAGATTCGATATCTTTGTATCATGGTGTCGGTGAAAACTATTGAACACTCCATGTGCTGCCAGAAAAATGAACAAATTTGTCCTGGAAAAAGCACAGCCAGAATGCTTCCTAGAAGCAAAGATGGTGAGATTTCATCTCATCTGCATTGGCCATGTTATCAGGAGGGATCAGATTACAGAGATACATATTCTTGGTAGAAGGTCAACAAAAAAACAACAACCCTCAATGAGATGGACTGACAAAGTGTCTGCAAAAATGGGCTCAAACAATTACATGCATATTATTGGCAGAAACTCTGTGTGTGTGTGTGTGTGTGTGTGTGTGTGTGTGTGTGTGTGTGTGTGTTGTTTTTGCTTATGACTCATAGTAATCCTATGTACAACAGCTCTGAACTCCTCTCTATCTTGAGCAAACCTCATTGTCTCTGACATATCTACCTCCATTACCCTAGTCTCTAAATCAATCCATCTCATCCAGAGTTTTCTTCTCTTGGCTGTCTCTCCACCCTCCACCATCTATCATGAGGTCCCTCTCTAAGGTCTGGTCCCTCCTTGCAACATGCCCAGTGTATGTTAGAATCCTTGCCTCCAAGGAGCAATCTGGTTTCACCATCTCCAGGGCTGACCTGTTTGATCTCTTATCAGTCTGTGGTATATTAATTATTCTTCTACAGCACCACAACTCAAAGGTATCAATTCTTCTATTATCCTTAGTCACTGTCCAGCTTTCTGATGCATATCAAGTTGTGAAGACCATGGCCTAGATTAGAGGTCTCCAGATTGACATCATTGCTCTTCAGTACTCTGACAAGGTCCCTGGCAGCAGATTTTTCCAATGCAATTTGTCTTTTGATTTCTTGGTTGCTAGTACCAAGAGTGGTTTTGATCATGGGGCCAAGCAAATTGAAGCTGTTCACAATCTCAATCTCTTCACCATCTATCATGATGCTGCCAATGGCCCAGTGGTGAGAATCTTTGTTTTTTTTGATGCTGACTTCAATTCATATCTAAGGCTGCAGTCCTTGACGTTCTGCAGCAAATGCTTCAGGTCCTCCTCAGTTTTGGCAAGTAAGGTTGTGTCATCTGCATAACGCATTTTGTTGATGAGTCTTCATCCAATCCTGATGATACATTCCTCTTCATAAAACCCAGCTTTCCTAATGATCTGTTCTGCATACAGATTGAAAAGGTGTGGAGATAGGATGTATCCCTGGAGTATAATTTTCCTGATTTTGAACTATGCAATGTTTTCTTGATCTGTTCTGATGACTACCTCTTGGTTGAGGTATAGGTTTTGCATGAACACTATCAAGTGTCTGGGATCCCCATTCTCCTCAAGGTTAGCCACAATTTGCTGTGATCCACAGTCAAATGTCTTTGCATTGCAATGAAACACAGATAGATATCTCTCTGGTACTCTCTTCTCTGCTTTCAGCCAAAATACATCTAACATTGGCTATAATATTCCTAGTGCTACAGCTTCTTCTGGACTCAACCCGCACATCTGGCAGTTCTCTGTTGATGTGCCGTTCCAAGCATTTTCAGATATTTTTCAGCAGGATCTTGCTTACATGTAATATTAACTATATTGTTCAATAATTTCCAGACTCTGTTGGGTCACTTTTTTTTGGGATGGGAACAAATATGCATCTCTTCCAGTCAGTTGACCAGGTGGTTGTCCTCCAGATTTCTTGGCACAACCTGGTGAGCACATTCAGGGCAGAATCCATTTGTTGAAGTATGTCAATTAGTATCCCATCAATTCCTGAGGCCTTGTTTTTTGCCAGTTCCTTCAGTTCGCTTCAACTTCCTCTTTCATCACCACAGGCTCTTGATCAAATGTTGTTACATGAAATTCTTCTGTGTCAGCCAATTCTTTTTGGTACAGTGACTCTGTATAATTCTTCCCTCTTCTTTTGATGCTTCCTGGACCTTTGAATACAATATATATTTATATATAAAAGCAAGAGTAGCATCAACTTCCTAAACAAATGCCTTCAAAAACTCTACGAACTTTGATAAATGTCAATAATTATAGAGGGGCTTCAGGCCTTTTGTTCATAGAGTCACTATGAGTCATGCTTGACTCCAAGGCAATCAACAACAACATTCTATATAATGAAGGGAGCTCTGGTGGTTAGGAGTTGTGGTGTCAACCCAAAGGCAGGCTGTTTGAGCTCACCAGTTGCTCCTTGGGAGAAAGATGGGTAATCTTCCCATATAATTTATTGCCTCTGAAAATCACTGGAGAATCAGCTATGGGTGGGTTCTGACTTGACAGCAATGACAGAGAAAAGTGGAAAATTTTTCATTCTGTAATTCTTTTGTGATTTAAATATCTTTGAACTACCTAGATTTGTTTGATAGTTATTATAACATGGACGTAATATATCTTTGTTTATAAGTACTAAGACATTTGTATAATAATTCCTATAGATGAATTTATAGAAATTTAGTTACATTATCATCTTTATAATTATTAATATTTTACCTCAGTTCTTTGTGAAATTTATTCTAGTTTTTTAAAAAATTTATTAATTTTAATGAAAGTTTACAGAGACTTAGGGTTTCCAGTCATTCATTGTTGCATTTTTCTTCCTGTCAAGCCCCTCCCTAGTAATTCACTCTTCTTGAAAAGAAAAAGAAAAACTCTTTCATTGTTATGTAATCCCTACCCCCAAAGTCCACTCCACTATGCAGCCTTCCCTTTGGACTTCTCTAATGACAAGAATACCCATTCATATAACCATTTTAAACAGTTCTCTCCTTCATCTCTTTCAATGCAATATACAGCATTCCTCCACTCCTTTTCTGTCTTCCCTCAACCCTGATGTCTGTCCCATTTTATAACAGTGGCACTCTGCAATATTTGTCCTTTTGTGACTGAGATATTTCACTCAGCATAATGTCCTTCAGGGGTACCCATTTTGCATAATAATTCATGAGTTCCTTGTTTTTCAATGCTGCATGGTATTCCATTGTGTGACTATACTAGAGCTTCTCTATCCATTCATTTGTTGATGGGCACTTGGATTGTTTCCAGCTCTTTGCTATTGAGAACAAAGCTGCAATAAACATGGGTGTGCATATACCTGCTTGGGTGACAGTTATGGTTTCTTTAGCATAAATTCCCAGTAGTGGAATTGCTGGGTCAGATGGTATTCCTATTTGCAACTTTTTGAGAAAACACCATACAGCCTTCCATAGCGGTTGTATCATTTTACACTTGCATTAACAGTGAATAAGGGTTCCAGTTTCTCCTCGACAGCATTTGATGTTTTCTGTTCTGTTAAATTTTGCTATTCTTACTGGGGTGAGATGATATGTCACAGTTGTTTGAAATTTATTCTAGTTTTTAATTCCTTCACTGTGAGCTTTTCTCCTTTTTAACAAAAATAAATATTTTATTTTTTATCATTGAGATCTTTTAGGTAATAAATGATGTCTTATTTTTCTTTCCTTACTATAATTTATGCAAGTAACTTGCATAACCCAGCCCCCACAAGGTAATTTCCCAAACAATCTATGCTAACTTTTTGATAGGAGGGAGAGAGAGAGAGAGAAAGAGAGAGAGAGAGATGCATGAGTTATTTCTCTAAATAATAGTTAAAAATGAAATATCTTTCCATTTTTAACATCCCACAATTATTGTTTCTTATATTGCTTTCACATTTGTTAATATTCACTTCATTTTTACCCGTATTTACTTTTAAAAACTCTGCCCATGCCTTTGTATATATTTTACAAATTTTGTCTTTAAAGTTTGTCTGGACTTTGCCATTTGTGACTGTTGTTAGGTGTTGTCTAGTTGATTCCAACTCACAGAAACTCTGTGGACAAGAGAATGGAACACTGCACTACTTGATCCTGAGCCAGCTTTGCTATCATTTGTCACATAAATCTAGGCTGAAAGCAGAGTATATCAGAAAGATGTTTATTTTTATTGAGTATGCAAAGGCATTTAACTATGTGGATCATAACTGAAAAGAATGGGAATCCCAGAAAACTTACCTGTGCTTATCTGAAAATTATACTGGTCAAGAAGCTAGTATCCAAACAGAGGAAGTGAATACTCCATGGTTTAAAATCAGGAAAAGTGTGTATCAGGGTGGTATATTTTCTCTACATCTATTTACTCTGTATGTTGAGAAAAATCATTCAAGAAGGTAGACCCTATGGAAAAGAATATGACCCAAGGAATGAAGGAAGATTCATTAACAACTCATTTTATGCGAACAACACTACCTTGTTTGCAGAAGGTGAGGAAGCACTTACTGCAAAAGATCAAAGACTACAGAGTTCAATATAGGTTATATCTCAAACATCCAGAAAGCAAAAATACTCTCCACTGGACCAATTGGCAACTTCATGCTAAATAAAGAAAAGATTGAGATTGTCAATTATTTAATTTTACTTGAATTCACAATTAACGTGATAGCAACAGTCAAGAAATCAAAAGATGTGTCTCATTGGGGAAATCTGCTTTCAAGGACTTCTCCAAAATGATAAAGAGCAAGATGACCATTTAAAGGGTAAGCTATGCCTGGTCCAAATCTTGGTATTTTCAACTGCTTCCTATGCATTTGAAAGTTGCACAATGAATAAGGGAACAGTGAAGAAAAATCATTGCCTTTGAATTATGGGGTTGGAGAAGAGTATTAACTATAAACCACTGATTAACAAACAAATGCGTCTTGAAGAACGTATAACCAGAGTGCTCCTTAGAGGTAAGGATGGTGAAACTTCATCTTTGGTCATGTTTTAAGGAGGAACTAATCCTCAGAAAATACAGGCGAGGTTGTTGAAAGAAAAGAATATCTTCAATAAAATGGATTGAAACAGTGACTGTAAAAATGGGACTTGAGTATGTCAGGGATTGTGATGATGGTACAGGATGGGGCGAGATTAGATCTGTTGTTCATAGGAATCATCAGTTGGTGGTACCTAAAAATAGCAAATCATCTACCTTGTTTTTCTAGTTGCTTTACAATTTTTTCTTGTTATGTGCTGTTGACTCATTGCCACCGAATCAGAATGTACTTAGAGCTGACTCTCCAGTGCGTTTTGCTGAGTATGGGAGGAGATTGACCATTCTTCTGATGGATTCTGGTGTCTTTGGCTAGCAGCACAATTCTATCCACTAGGCCACCAGAGCTCCCAATGTGCTCTTAAATTACCCTAAATTGAAAAAAGACATTTCTGCAGTGTTCTTTAGGGAAGCTGCTAGATAAAACAATGACTAATTTTAAAAGAATGTCTTTGTTAGATCTACTTATCTGATACTAGTGATTGTTTCCTAGCTCTTACACCTGGGTTTTATAGTTGCAACTAGCAATTTATGATGTAAACTGTTTGGATTTACACATTATAACTAAATACCTTTGCTACCTAAAGGGATGATGTGAGGTGATAATCTTGAACCACAAAACATGCTTTTTTACACAAATATGTAAATACATTATTCAAGGCACTGAGAAAGGGAAGACTTTATTTTCATTCTCAAAAGCTTACATCACGCTAGAGAAACAAGAGGGAAAGGGGAACAAGGTAATGGAAGTGCCATTATAAATAACAAAACAAAACAAAACTCAGTAAAATTCACTGTAGTCAAGTCTGAACTCACACATAAGGCATCTCTCCAGAAGGTTTTTGTGGGTTGTAAATAGCGTGGGAGGAGATTGCCTATCTTTCTTTGACCTAAGTTCTAGGTCACCAGACTTCTCTAATGAAACAAATACATATCCTAAAATTTTCTGAAGCCTGTTTCCTCGCCTATGAAAAGAAAACATTGATAATGCAATGCCCCAATGTACAAAGCAATCTTCATTAACACTTGCTTTCTTTCACATTCCTCAAATAATATCTTTCAGTTTCTTGTTCTCAGTGAAAACCAAAATCCATTGTAATGATTTGAGTCAATTTCAGATTATAGTGTTGCAGGCACCTCAGCCTTAAGAGTTCTTGTGAAGTCTAATCAATAATGATGAGAAGAGACATTGTCTTTCAGATAGGCAGAATTTAGAGAGAAAGGAAAGACTAATGACGGAGAATCCAAGGGGGCCTCCCAAGCTCTTTGGCAATGTAAGTCTCTGAAGATGGGGACAAAGCAGCAGAATTTTATTACTTTACTAATACTAATTTGTTCCCATTCCAAAGAAAGGTGACCCGACAGTATGTGGAAATAATTGAACAATATCATTAATATGATATGCAAGCAAGATTCTGCTGAAAATTATCCAAAAATGACGGGAGCAACATGTCAACAGAGATCAGACTGGGTTTAGAAGAGGTTGAGGTACTAGGGATATTATAGCTAATGTTAGATGGATCTTGGCAGAAAGCAGAAAATACCAGAGGAATATCTATCTGTGCTTCATTGAGTATGCAAAGGCTTTTGACTGTGTGGATCACAACAAGCTGCGGCTGACTCTGAAAAGAATGGGAATCCAAGACTATTTGATTATGCTTATGCGAAACCTATACTTGGACCAGGTGGCAGTCAGGAGAACAGAGCAAGGAGACACTGCATGGTTCAAAATTAAGAAGGGGGTCCACCAGTGATGTAGTCTGTCTCCATACCTTTTCAATCTGTATGCAGAAGAGATCATCAGAGGTGCTGAGCTGTACGAGGAGGAATGTGGCATCAGGATTGGTGGAAGATTCATCAACAACCTGCCTTACGCAGATGACACAACCCTGTTGCTGAAACTGAGGACCTGAAGCGCTTGCTGCAGAAGGTCAAGGACTGCAGCCTTCAATATGGATTGAAGTTCAACATAAAGAAAACAAAGATTCTCACCACTGGGCCAATTGGCGGCATCAGTGTGGATGGTGAAGAGATTGAGATAGTTAACAGTTTTAGTTTTCTTGGTTCCACAGTCAACACTTTTGTTAGCAACAGCCTAATCAAGAGGTGAATTACATTGGGGAAAGTCAGCTGTCAGGGACCTCTCAAGAATACTGAAGAGATAAAAAAAAAAAGAATACTGAAGAGCAAAGACATCAGGCTGGAGACTAAGGTGTGCCTGATCCAGGCTATAGTCTTTTTTTTTTTTTTTTCAGGCTATAGTCTTAAAAATTAAGGGCTATGCATCAAAGAGCTGGACATGGATCAGAGAGGATAGAAAAAGAATTGATGCCTTTGAGCTGTGGTGCAAAGAAGAGTGTAGGATATACCATGGACTGTTAGGAAAACAAATGGGTTTGTCCTGGAGAGGGTGAAGCTGGGCTGCTTGTTGGAGTCAAGGATTCTGAAGCTTTGTCTGACATACTTTGGGCATGTTGCAAGAAAGGACCAGTCCTTGGAAAGGGACATGCTTGGGAGAGTGGAAAGACAGTGTAGGAGAGAAAGACCCTCAATGATGAGATGGATCGATACAGTGATGTGGGTAGTGGGAGTAGCTGTGTCAGAGACAATGAGGTTGGCACCGGATAGAGCAGGGTTTAGGGCTCTTGTAAGCAACTCAAGGGCACATAACAACAACAACAATAACAATACTAATAAAGCTTTTTGTATTCATCAATTGGAAAGAGGTAGTTTTTCTGGGAACTGGGTTCCCTAGGCAAGGTTATGGAAATGAGATGCATGTATATCCAATGTTTCAAGATGGACTTTATCATGAAGGTTTCTGGGCCAATGACCATCACTTATTATGGGGTGGTGCACATGTGTCTTTGTAGATACCGAGGTTAGAATTCTGTCCTAGAAAGAGGCTCTCAACTGCTTGTAGAAGGTTGTAGAGTGCTCAGAAGAGGGTGGACCTCACGTGCTTACAATCAGTTTAATCAGGTTCTACCTGGAAAGGAACTTAACAGAAACCAAGTGTTCATTACAATAGGGTGTGGGCTTGTTTTATTAGTTTAAAACATCTTCCTAGTGGTTTGCTCACCTACTACCCCACACCCTCCCTGAGATAAGGCTCTGGCCCTCCTTTCTCATTATGGTCTCCAAGGCAGAGTAGAACCGCTCCAGGGATTTCCTTGGAGGTGATCTTTGTGGAAGGAGATCAATAGATATTTCTTACTCTGTGTTGCCCTCTGGGTATAAATTTGCAACTTTAGGTTAGTAACCAATAGAAATTACTGTGACCACCATAGACTTCCCCTTCAGCATCACTTTTGACATTTCAAAAAATTATTTATTTTCACATCCCTCTCTCCATTTTGATGTCATATACCTTTAGGAATTAATGACATACAGGCCCAAATGAATCTTACCAACACTTAGCATAAGAGAATTGCATGAATTTGATTGGAAAGAACCCATATATTTAATAAATCAGCAAAGTTTGTCAGGCCCACACCAAGGTCAAAGAGGAGAATGAAGGACTTAAAGAATATCAATAGGGCGTGAACAGCCTCACCCACCTGGATAAACCACAATGGAATGCCCCTCCTGTCCCTGCTCCAATACACCTTAGGGTGTGGCTTTTCCCTGTTCTCTCTCTCTCTTTCTCTAGACTATGGAATCCTGACCCCCTTGATAAAGCTAGTTTAGTTTTCTTTCTCTCTCGGGTCCCTTCCTTGAGTCCTTGGCCTTACACCCAGTGCGGAGACCTAACAAAGTTTATGAGTCGTGATCTCAAAAGCACCGTCAAAGCTAGAGCATGGGATACTGTTGTTCTTAGGTGATGCCCTGTCATTTCCATATCACGGTGACTCTATGTGGAACAGAACGAAGCACCGCATAGTCCTTCTCATCTGCTCAGAATGACAACGTTTGATCTCTGTGACCACTGTTTCAGTCAAAGTTATCGAATATCTTCTTTTTGAAGACTTTCTACTTTTCCATGCAGGACATTGTTCTCCAAGGACTTCTCCCTTCCAATATGTATGAAATATGTGGCATGAAGTCTCACCTTGCCTCTAAGGAACATTCTGGCTAGGTTTCATCTGTTGTTGCTGTATACTACCTAGTCAGAACCGACCCATAGCCCGCCCTGCTGTGGGTTTTCAGAGGCATTTAATCACAGGGGAGAAGATTGCCCATCCTTCTCCCGTGGAGCAACTGGTGGATTTGAACTTCTTGCTTTCAGGATTGCAGTGCAGCTTCTTGCCACTAGGCCACCAGAACTCTGTACATCTTCTAGGACAGATTTATGTGTTCTTTTGGGCAGTCCGCAATATATTAAAAATTCAAAGGTATCAATTCTTCTTCTTCTTCTTCTTTTTTTTTTTAAATTATTTTGTGTGCATGTACCGTCAAATCAGATCTGACTGGTACAGGAGGATATTGCTTCTCCTTCTCCGGCAGAGCATCTGGTGGATTCAAACCGTGTACCTCTGGGATTGCAGTGCAGCTTCTTGCCACTAGGCCACCAGAGCTGCCCTTCAATTCTTCTTTAGTCTCCTCATTGTTTTCCCATGAATCTGAGATATTTGAAATATTGTAGTTTGGTTCAAACTCTTAAAAATCTTATTGCTGTCAAGTCAGAACTGACTGCTGGATTTCTTCCACTGAGTTTCGGAGGCTGTAAACTGTGTAGGAGGTGACTGTCCATTTTACTCCCCAGGAGCTACAAGTGGATTCAAGTTGCTAAAGCAGCGTCACTTTTTGGCCAGTAGTGTAACTTCAAGGCACTAAATCTCACCCAAAGTGATATCTTTCTTGTTTTTAACACTTTATATTTAGAGGTCCTTTGCAGCAGATTGGTGTCTCCAAATAGAAAATATATTTTTAATAAAAAGTAAACAAAACAAGTAATAGTTTCAAGTTAATGTGCTATTGTGGTAGAAGCCTTGAGCCTTATTTCCTAAGCTGTGTTATCCTTGCAATATGCTCACTTGTCACATAACAATACACTAAGGCCTTGTCTACTCTGAAATTCTGCTTTTAGTTACTACAGTTGCATCTTGCTTAAAACCTTTAGATTTTAACTTGAGACTACATATCCACATTTTATTGCCCTGTCTACAATATTAGTTTCTGGAATTCAAGTCACACACCCTAAGCTTGAAAAATCTTGCTTGGTCTTTTAAACTTATGATTATTACAAAAATCTGTGGCATAGGTTGGTAGAGAAGGTATATTTAATTAGAAAAAAAGGTTCTAGCTTCCACCTAAACTTGTCTCCCAAGTAAAAAACCCAGTCAAATATAAATATATTAGAACATGATTGTGTTTAGCAAAAACCAGTGACAACAAAAGTCAACCAAAGTTTATCTCTTTTTTAAAAAATTAAAATTTCTGCTAATAAATTATCCAATGCCACATGCTTATCATTGGAACTTATACAAGGACATTTAATATCCTTATTTTTTAAAATATCAGAACCCTTAATTGCAAAGCTTTTTTGTGAGAGATAGTATTCCTAGGGCTAAGAGTCAAAACGTTACTTTAAATGACAAAATCTGAGCACTTTTCTTCAACATAGTAAAAAGTATCTATGAAAACCCAAGAGCCAACATTGTTCTTAATGGAGAGCGGTTAAAGGCATTCCCTTTAAGAACAGGAACTAGGCAAGGATGCCCACTATCACCTCTTTTATTCAATATTGTTTTGGAAGTCTTAGCAATAGCAATAA
>NW_006399884.1:4128322-4159802 GCF_000299155.1 Elephantulus edwardii | reverse complement strand
CCAAAATCTGAGCACTTTGACCATCTTTCAGTCTCATCTATTCATCTTTGTGAAAGATTTCCATTGTTGTTATGTATTGTTATGTGGGAACCTACCAGTGTAGTGGGAACAGTGTAGTGTGAACCTTCTAGTGTAGTGGGAACCCTCCTACCTAACCCTCCAGTGAGTTTTCAGAGACAGTAAATAACACAGGAGAAGATTGCCCATCTTTTCCTCAAGAAGCAGCTGGTGGATTTGCATTCCTTTGTGTTGGCAGCACAACTCTTTTTTTTTTCCCTCCCAATGAAGTTGTAAATTATAATAACGCAGACCAAATTGACAAATCAGTGCATTTCTATGTACATAATCAAAATGTTGCTATTATCAAAAGTAAATGATAATGTATTTATCAGGTTAGTGAGTTGGCAGCACAACTCTTTAACACAGAGCGACTAGGGCTCCCTGTACTTGATAAATGCCACTGAGTTACTTGAAACTCATAGTGACCTAATGACTAATAGCTCTGAACCCTGTCTTATCCTTAACCAGTTTCATTGTTTCTGACACACATACCCCTGATTACCCAGTTGCTGAATCAATCCATTTCATTTAGGGCCCCTCCTGAGCTGTTTTTCCACCCTTCTTAGCATGATGTCCTTTTCCAAGGTCAGGTCCCTCCTGGAAACATGCCCAAACTATGTGAAATGGAACTTAAAAGTCCTTGCCTCCAAGTAGCAACTTGGTTTTACCCTCATCAGGACAGACTTGTTTGTTCTCTTGGCAGTACATGGTATGTTTAATACTCTTCTCCACGACCACAACTGAAAGACATTGATTATTCTTGTATCATCCTTAGTTATTGTCCATTCCTCTGATGCATAGTGAAGACCATGGCTTGGATCAGGCACACCTTACTCTCTAGAATGACATCATTGCTCTTCAGTACTCTAGAGAGGTCCCTGACAGCAGACTTTCCTCATGTAATTAACCTTTTGATTTCCTGAATGTTGGTGCCAACAGTGTAGATTGTGGAACCAAACAAGCTGAAATTGTTGTTAACCATCTCAATCTCTTCTCCATCTATCATGATGTTGCCAATTGGCCCAGTGATGTGAACTTTGTTTTCTTAATGTTGAGCTACCTGCCCCTAATTTGTATTCCTAGAAAGAGCCAGGACTGGTTATTTTACATTTATAGGCTAATGTTGATGAGCTTTTTTTTCTGGTGGGGAGGCAAGGAGATTAAACTCTGGAAGAGTGGGTGTAGGGTGAGTGTGAAGGTACGAGGTTTGCTGGGAGTCATGCTGAATTTTAGCCTTAAATGCCTTTGACATAGCTTATAACGAAGGCTTCCTGATTTTGAGGAGCAGGACACCCTGCAAAAATGCTCTTGTGTGTGCGCACAGTTCAACCAAATAAGTTAGTCAACAGGGAAATTTGAACTTAGGAAAATTAAGTTATTATAAACTAACAAAGAATAATACTCAAGACCTTCAGTTATGTATGCATGACTCTGAAAATCACAAGTCACAAGAGAGGAAGATTCACCATTTAAAAAAAAATTTTTTTTCAGTGGATAGTAGAGTTGGTGGGGGGTAGAAGGAAAAATATTTACTATTTTACCAAATTTAAGAGAAAATAAAGTACAAAATCCTTTAATTCCTTACAATTAATAGCATAGGGGACACAGAAAATGTTGACAGAGCATCATCATAGTTAAAGTAATCTTATCAGAGATTATTATAGTTAACAAATATTAATATCTTGATTTAGTTTTACTTGTTTCATTCTGTTTCTGAAGGCACTATCCAGTCAGCCTAAATGAAGGTATTCTTTTTGATCTTCTATTTGTAAAGAGAAATAATGACGTGCTATCATATTTATAACCAAGTAAACAGCAGTGTAAAGAAGACTGTTCCATTATGAATAATTACTATGTGTAGTCTGGCTTCTAATTAACCAAAAGGGTTGGCAAAATACCCACTAGAAGGAGTGTTGTACTCACTAGTGAGGTATACTTATTAACTGGTTTCCTCTCAACTTCATCCAAATTCAAGTAGCTCTGGTTAAGTAATGGATTACATGTGTTGGGCTGCTAACCCAAAAATAAGTGGTTTGAATCCACCAGCTACTCCTATAAAGATTTATAGCCTCAGAATCCCAGTGGGGAAGTTCTATACTACAGAGTTTCTATTAATCATAATCAGCTCTAAGGAAATGAATTTTTATTAATTAAATTATATAAATCAATTTTACATTTGGACTTGCCAGATGGACTGGGGTTCTGGGGCCCAGAGTTTGCCAGCATTTGGGCATGCTGGGATGGTAAGACACTGAAGGGCCCTCGGGCCTGCTACCCTCAGACCTGTCTTTCACTGTTTTTGTTCAGACATTCCTCTAGGTCATATAGCCCTGGTGTATAATTTGCTGTACAGTGGTAACTTGTGGTTGCTGTGAGGCTGAATCCTGTGACACTGATGTGTCAAATGCATTAATGGTTGGTTACCCAATGCGGACAGAGAGTGGGGTGGAGCTGTAATTACTTGCCTATAGAAACCCTATGAACCTGGAGAGAGGATGAAAGATACCGAAGCATTGAGGACTCTCCTTCATAAGGTTGCTATGAGTTGCCTGCGACTCAAAGGCACTTAACAACAACAACAACAATTTCATAAAAATTTGAACTTCTAATGAATTTGCCTTATTTATAATTGTTAGAGGTTACTTTGCGACCCTTTTTTAAAAAAAGAAGAGTAAATCATATCACTTTTCATTAAAACTAAATAAAACAACAAACTAAGATATAATTGTGATAAACTATTGTGATAAAATGTAGGGGGTATAGTATTCATTCAAGATATTTTCAATTAATGAAGCGAGTTCATAAATAAGAAGCTAGAGTTAAAAGCTCAACATTCAAATGTTACCTCTATCTGCTTAGTTCAAGACTCAAATATTGATTTTGTATTTGGAATGTTCTTGAAATCTCTGAGTCTCACTTAGTACTTCTCTCCCCGCCCCAAAACAGGTTGAATATAATAGTAGTTTCTAGAAGAGGATTTGTATATCTTTGATATATATCATAAATAGGTGCATCGCCTTATTCTGTATATAGTTACCGGATGCTTTACTTCCATTTCTCGTGCTGTTTTACTAACTTGGCATATCTCTCTTCCCATATTGTCTTTGTCTTCATCTTTAGAGCAGATGTGGTGGACTCATCTTGGAATAGAAGGAAATTATACACAGCAACAGTTGAATCCACAATAAAGGGATATTTAAAAAAACAAAAAATGATCAAAAATCTCTTGTTACCATGACAAACATCTTGAAGAACACCAGAACAAAATGAATTTCTTTTCTGATCATTCAAGTCGGTCTTGGGATGACAAGAAATACTTGAATTGATCTTCTAAGTTAGATGGAAGCAAGGACTAGGCATTTCGAACTCTATTGAAAGAGTGAAATACTGATTATCCTATTACTTTACTATTGGTGACATTAATTTATATTTAATAAATTCTTATATTGAGAACATATTTACCTTCAAGATAGTAGTCATGTAAAGTTGGCACGTATATTATACTGTTGTAGACTAATAAATTGAAACATATATGCACGGATAGGAAACTGTAGAGGTCTAGAGATTAGATAAAGATTTACACTCAAATCTCATTGCCTTCTACTCAGAACTGATTGATGATCCTCCAGGGTATTTTTGAGAGGGTCTAAATCACAGGGGAGGAATGACCCATCTTTCTCCTGAGGAGTTGCTGGTAGTTCTAATCAAACAGGCTTTTTCTTTCTTTCTTGTCTTTTTAATGACTTTTTGCTTTCTTTATGTGCCATGTCTTGATGTCATTCTACAACTTGTCTGGTCCACCTCAATTTGAACTTCTACATAATAAGGTGATGATGTATTTCCCAGTCGTCCCTGACTTTTTTCTGACTAATGATAATTGAGCTTTTCATTATTCCTTTGCATAAATATAGTCTATTTGATTGCTGTGTATTTTGTCCAGGCATGTTCATATCTATATGTCCCATGATGTTTTAAAAAATATATATATTTATAAGCAAGCTCTGGTGACCTCGTGGCAAGAAGCTGAACTGCAATCCCAGAGGTGTGCGGTTCGAATCCACCAGGTGCTCTACTGAAGGAGGAACAATCTCCTCCTGTACTAGTCAGATCTGATTTGACTGTACAAACAAAAAAATAATAAAAATTTTTTAAAATATATATTTACAATTAGTGAGATTGTAAAATCCTACATCCACTTTAGAAGGTAGTTTGGCACTTCTTCAAAAAGCTGAAAATAGAAATTCCATAAGACTCAGCTATTACACTGCTTGGAGAATGAGAACAGAGGCACAGATAGAGATTTGTACACCAATGTTCATAGCAGCATTATTCGCCATCACAAGAACATGAAAACAGCCCAAATACAAATATTACATGATGCCACTGTTGTAGAATGGGACTGTCCTTGGGGTTGGGGAGAGACTGAGTAAGATGGGTTCAATAATGTATACTGCACTGAAACAGAGGAGGGAGAGAACCGTTTAAAAGAGATATATAACTAGGTATTTCTGTCATCACAGGAGACTAGAGCGAGGGCTACATGGTGGAGGGGACCTGGAGGAGGGTTTGTAAAACAATGAAAGAATCTTTTCTTTTACTTTTCCATAATTTTTGGAGTCATGTACTTATAACTTGTTAGTCAAATTTGTGTCTTCTAGGTTGCAACACCCCCATGATACATCTTCAAGGATATGAACATGTACGGCCAAGCACAATCAATAAGAGTGCATCTAAATTCCAAAATCAATCTCTATAAGAGTCTATGTGTTTCCTACTGCCAAAGGGGCCCGAGAGAAGATCTTCACCCTGAAACCCACAGCGTCCCTTTTCAGCAGGAAGTAGCTAAGAGAATACGCCATCCCCTTTTCCTTATGACTCAGGGTGAAGTCTCTCTCAGGGAGGAGTGATAGGGAATGGCAAAGGACACACTGACAAAGAAGATTGATCAGAACTGGCTTTGACAAGCACTGTGGCATTTGGACAAGAACAAACTGGGAGGAGGGTAGAGAGAATAGTGCAACAATGAATGAGTGGAAGCCCAAAATCCCTGTAAATGTTTATGAAAATTAATAAAATATAATTATAGAAAAAAAAAATAAAACAGCCCAAATGTTCAACCACAATTGAATGGATTGAGAAATTATGGTACTTTCATACTGTGAAATACTACACAGTACATAGGAGCAATGATTTTGTAAATTACTACCTAACTTGGGAAGGACTGGAGAGCATTATGCTCAGTGAACTAACTCAGTCCCATAAGGACAAATACTATATAAGGCCATTATTGTAGAGTGAGTATAAGGATCCAAGAGGGTGGAGGGTGGGAGCAGAGAGGTGAGGATTGGGGAGGCATTAATCATAGGGTTGCACAATTTGACAGGTGGAGGGAGTGACGGGTGAAGGAAATAGGAAAGATCCAGTGTGAAAAACAATGTATACAAACTTTGTAAACCAACCAGTTATAAAAATATCTATATTTACATATAAAGAAGTCATTCATCACGCAATATTTTATTTTATCATGAAAACTCTGACCTCATTTCTACCATCAATCCTATATTTTTGAACCACTGAACTTTTCTGTTTCCAACTCTTGCCAATAATTCCCAGCAGGTATCAATGTATTTTTATTTCATGTTGTTGTGTACTGTAGAGTCAGGACTGATCCATAGCTGACCTTGTGGCGGGTTTTCGGAGGCAGTTAATCTCATGAGAGGAGATTGCCCATCCTTCTATCGTGAAGCAGCTGGTAGCCTCAAACCTCCTGTCTTTGCGATTAAGTGCAGCTTCTTGCCTCTAGGCCACCAGACATCTCTTTTTATTTCATCCTTGATTAATTTCCAACAGCAAATTTTGCTAAGAAATCTTCAATTTTTTTCTATATGTGGCTTTAGTTAGTGGTTAGTAAAAAAATTTGAACAATCGTCATTTAGCGAATCTTCCTTATATGCATATGGATTTTATCATAACACTAACAGCATTATACATCAGAATTATCTTGAAATGTCCTTTTTGCTGATAAATGTCCTCAGCATATGCTTCTTGTCATAGTTATTTATTGTTGTTGTTAGGTGCCATCCAGTCAAGTACAATCCACAGCGACTCTATGAATAACAGATCTGACCCTGTCCTATCTTATGCTTTCCTCACACTTCCTGACACACTAGAGCCTATTGGGGCAGTCACCATGTCAACCCGCTTGATCAAGGGTCTTCTTCTCCTTCACCAACCCTCTGCCTTTCCTAGCATCATGTCATCTCCAAGGAATAAGCCCTCTTAGCAATATGGCCGAAGTATGTAAAGATTATCTTTATCATCTTTGCCTCCAAAGAACACTTGGGCTGTACTTTCTCCAAGACATATTTATTTGTTCTTCGGGCAGTCCCTAGGATGTTCAATACTCTTTTCCAACACTACAGCTCAAAAGCATCAATTCTTTTCTATCATATTTATTCATTGTCCAGCTCTCAGATGCAAGTGTTTGAAGCAGTTGTACCATAGTCTTCCAAAATGGCATCATTACTCATCAATAATTACTACCGGTCTATTTCAGTTCATTAATGTCTAGGAAGCTGCTCTGGTAGCCTAGTGGTAGGGAGTAGTGCTGCCAACCCAAAGGTGAGTAATTTGAATTCACCAGCTTCTCCACAGAAAGATAGGTCATCTCCTCCTATGTAGTGTAATGCCTCTTAAAACCCACTAGAGAGTCAGCAATGAATTGATTCCTACTTCATGGCAATGAGTTGTTATTATTGTTAATGCCTAGGATAGTGACCATTATTTATTCTGTTTTATTTTTGCATTTCTACCTTCAATTTTGCTAGATTTTTATTTTGTCTACTCCATGTTCCAGATATTGTTATTGTTACTATGTTCCATCAAGTTGGCTATGACTCATAGTGGCACAATGAACAGTGGCTCTGAACCTTTTCCTCTCTGCCATTGTCACCATCATACTTGAGCTCATTGTTATAGTCACTGTGTCAATCCATTTTGTTGAGGGTCTTCCTCTCTTATGCTGACCCTCCACTTTTCTAAGCATGGTGTCCTTCTCCAAGCACTGACTTCTCTTTTAAAAAATATTTTTCTTTTATCATCTTTTTTTAATTGAGATTTTAATGAAAGTTTATAGAGAATTTGGATTTCCATTCATTCATTGTTGCATATTTTCCTCCCTGCCTACCCACCTCCAGTTTGCTTTTCTCTTTGAAAAAAGAATTCTCTCATTGTTGTTCATTGACCTCTCTTATAAAATGCGCAAAGTATGTGAGACAGAGTTGCATCATCCTCGCTTCCTAGAAGACCCTTATTTCACTTGCTTCAGAACAGGCTTACCTGTTGTCTCGGCAGTTAATGAACTATTCAGTACTCTTTTCCAACACCACAATTTAAAGGTATAAATTCTTCTGTCATTCTTTATCATTGTCCAACTTGCACATGCATAACAAATAATGGAAATGACCATGGCTTAAATCAGGCACACCTTAGTCTTTAAGCTGACATCATTGCTCTTTAGTTCTCTGGAGAGGTCCTTGATAGGAAGATATTCTCAATGCAGCTTGTCTTTTGATTTCTAGACGGCTTCTATCAAGTGGATCCCAGTAAGATGAAATTGTTGAGAACTTCCATCTTTTCTTCAATCATGATGTTGTCTGTTGACAGAGTGGTGATGACTTTTGTTTTCTTGGTGATATAATCCATATTGAAGGTTGTAATCTTTGATTTTCTACAGCAACTGCTTCAAGACCTCCTCATTTTCAGTGAACAAGGTTGTGTCATCTACATAAAACAGGTTGTTGATGTAGCTTCCTCTGCTCCTGATGTCACATTCTGTTTAAAAACTCCAGCTTCTCTAATGATCTGTTCAACATACAGATTGAATAGGTATGGAGAAAGGATCCATTCTGACACATTCCTTTCTTGATTTTCAACCATGTAGTGTTGCCTTGCTCTGTTCTAACAACAGCTTCTTGATCTAGGTATATTTTTTTTACATCAACACAATTAAGAGTTTTGGGATTCCTATTCTTCTCAATGTTAGCCTAAATTTGTTGTGATCCACACAGTCAAATATCTTTGTATAGTCAATAAAACACAGATAGACATCCTTCTGGTATTCTTCAATTTCTGCCAAGATTCAGCTGACATCAACAATGATATTCCTAGTGCCATGGTCTCTTATAAATCTGACTTAAATTTCTGTAAGTACTCTATCAAATGTACTTCTCTAGCCTTTTTTATTTTATAATCTTCAGCAAGATTTGCATGTGATATTAATGATATTAATCTATAATTTCCCACATTATTTTGAGTGAATTTTTTGGGGATGGCAATCAACGTGGCTCTCTTCGAGTCAGTTGGCCACTTAGCTGTCCTCCAAAATTCTTGGCACAACTTAGTGAGCAATATAGGGATGCATCTGTTTGTTGAACTATGCCAATTGTATTCTATGAATTGCTGGTGTGCTATTTATGCCAAACTTCAGTGAAATTTGATTGTCTTCCTTTTTAATGGTTGCTTATACCCATTTCTTTTTATTTTGGTTGTGCCACATCAGTCTTGTTTTTCTAAACTACTATTAATTATAATGAAAGATTATAGGTCACATCAGCCTTTTATTTAGGAAGTAGATGGCCAAACCTGCTTCCCGGTCTGTCTTAATCAGGGAGCTCTACCAAACCCTGTCCACAATGGGAAACCCTTTTGGACTTTGACACACCAGTACCACTAATTTCAGTATCACATCAACCTCAAGTAATCTTAGTACAGCAAACTGACATACAAGCGCTGCACCACTTAGAACAACATTCTCTCCAGACAATTAATACCAGGTCTGATAAATTTCACCAAATGATATACCATCAGCACACGAAAGTCCTGTAGGCTTTACTCTATGTCATTAAGGTAGACCTAATTTGAGGAAGTCATTCTTTCCTAATTATATTTTGAATGCCTTACAACCAGAAGGTCTCATCTTCAGAAACTCTGTCAAATAGTGTTGCACTGATAATCATGAGACTTTTCACTGATGTTTATCTCAGAAGTGGATTACAGATCCTGTTTATAAGTCTGTTTTAGTCTAAAAATTTGTCAACCATGGGTGAGCCTGCTGGCATTTGAAGTAGTAACTTCTAACATCATAGCAATATGTGCAACAGCATGGCAAACTGACAGAGATGAATGGTGGGCAGAGGATATAGCTCATGTAAATGAGGTGAATCACATCCTAAATGTATATATTATTATTATCTCAGGGTGAATTAATTTCTTTTAGTTGGTGTACATTCTATACATATAGCTTGTGTGGGTGCACATGCATGTGTATGTGGGTGAGCATGTGCATGTAAATGGCCATATTTACATAAATATCGGTCATATTTCATTTCTAATACGTTTTATGAAAAATAATCAGATAGTATTGTTGTTGTCATGTGCCGTCAAGTCGTTTGCGACTCATAGCGACCCTACGTACAATAGCCCTAACCCCTGCTCTATCCTGTGCCAATCGCATTGCCTCTGACACACCCATCCCGATTACCCCAGTCACTGAATGAATCCACCTCATAGAGGGTCTTCCCCTTCTGCGCTGTCCCTCTACCCTACCAAGCATGATGTCCCTCTCCAAGGACCTGTCCCTCCTTACAACATGTCCAAAGTATGTCAGATGGAGCCTCAGAATCCTTGCCTCCAAGGAGCAGCCTGTTTAACCCTCTCTACGATGAATCTGTTTGTTTCCTTGGCAGTCCATGGTACATTCAATACTCTTCTCCAGCACCACAGCTCAAAGGTGTCAATTCTCCTTCTATCCTCCCTAGTCATTGTCCAACTCTCTGATGCATAACAAGTGATTGTATCAGATGCACCTTACTCTCCAGAGAGACACCGTTGCTCTTGAGTACTTTAGAGAGGTCCCTAACAGCAGATTTCCCATCGTAATACTTTTTTTATTTCCTGGCTGCTGATGCCAAGAGTGTTGATAGTATTACACTTTGCTAAATAAAAAAATTTCTCTTGTGGTCTCTAAGCAGAAACATAATGACTACTGCTTTTGCCCCTTATCCCATTCCTACAGTACAATTCAGCTTTATAATAACTCTTAGAATGTCGTAGTTTGTGTGCCAATGAGTCAGAACTGACTCACAGATGACCCTCCAGTATGTTTTCAGGAGTAGTAAATCACATGAGAGGAGCTTGCCCATCTTTCTTTTGTAGGGCACTCATGGATTTGAATGGTGTGCGTGAGGGTTGACACTGCAACACAACTCTTTTTCACTAGGCCACAGAACTCCATCTTATTTACAATAGCCTCTCAAACCATAATTTCCTAAGCCAGTATTCAAATAATTATTTTACATGAATATTCATTTTTTTAAAATATATATAAAATTCAAACTCATTGCCAAAGTCAAATGTGACTTTCTGGTAAGTTTTCAGAGGGTGGAATTCACACTAAAGAAGACTGCCTATCTTTCTCCAGTGGAGCTACCTGTAGATTCCAATCACCAGAGAGATACTGCCTTTGTGTTGGAAGTGAAACTTCTTCCAGACTAGGCCACCAGAATTTCCTAGGGATAAACCAACTAGAGATAAAAAGCAGAGGAGAAAAATAGCTGAATGTGGGATGAGGGTGGTCAAGTCCTACTAAAACCTAATATCTGTGAGTGGGGTGCATCTTCAGGCAATTCTCTGTCAATGCACTGTTCTAGCCAGTTTTGGATGATCTTTAGCAATATTTTGCTTATAGATGATAGTAATTATATTGTTCAGTAATTTCCACATTTTGTTGGATCATTCACTTGTCTTGGACAGGAGAACAAATATGGTTTCTTTCAGTCAGTCAGCCAGGCAGCCCTCCTCCAAATTTCCTGACACAGACTATTGAATAAGTCCAAGGCTGCATCTGTTATTTGAAACATGTCAGTTGGTATTCCATTGATTCCCGGGGCCAAGAATAATTGTTCTTTTGACAGTTCATGGGATATTCAGTAGCCTTCTCCAACACCACTACTCAAAGACCTCCACAACTTCTTCTTCTGTCATTCTTGATCACCATCCAGCTTCCAAATGGATAGCAAATTTTTCAAAAGACCATAGCTTGAATCAGGTACACCTTAGTCTTTACACTGATATTACTGCTCCTTAATGCCTTGGAGAGGTCTTTGACAGTAGATTTTCCCAATGCAACATGTGCTTTGATTTCTAGACTGCTGGTAGCAAGGGTGTTGATTGTGGACTATGAACAACTTCAATCTCTCCATTGTAATGATGTTGCCTATTAGTCAAGTGGTGAGTATTTTTGTTTTCCTGATGTTGAGATATAATCCAGATTGAAAGTTGTAGTCTTTAAACTCCTATAGCAAGCCTTTCAGGTTCTCTTCCTTTTTAGCAAACAAGGTTGTGTCATCTAAATAAAGTTGAGCTTCTTGAATTGTTTGTACTGTCTCCAAATTGAATAGATATGGAGAAAGACCACAGCCCTGCCACACACCTTTTTTGATTTTAAACCATGTTGTGTTGTTCCCTTGTTGTTTGGACTTTAGCTTCTTGGCTTAGGTATAGGTTTCATATGAGCACAACTAAGTGTTATGATATTTTCCTTTTTCTCCACGTGCATAATTTGTTTAATCCATGTAGTCAAATGCCTTTGCACAGTCAATAAAACATTGATAGACATCCTTTATCTATCGAAAGCATTTTCTGCTTTCGCCCATCTAACATTAGCAGTGATATCCCTGGTTCAACTGCCTTTTCTAAATCCAGATTGAGTTTTTGGAAGTTCTCTGTGAATATATTATTTTAGCAATTTTTTTATAATCTTCAGCAAGATTTTACTTTCATGTGATATTATTGATATTGTTCTGTAATGTGCACATTCTGTTGGATCGTTCTTCTTAGAAATGGAAACAAAATTGGAGTTTAGCCACTCAGTTGGCAAGGTAACTGTTTTCTAAATTTCTTTGCATACACTGGTAAGCACATACTGGGCTATATCTGTTTGCTGAAGCTTAACAATTGATATTCCATCAGTTGCTACGGCCTTATTTTTTTTCAATGTCTTAAGACAGGTAGGTTGAACTTCTTTCATCACCATTGATTCCTGATCAAATGCTACTTCCTGAAATGATCTATGTCAGCCACTTCTTTTTAATACAGTGACTCTGCATGTTTTCCTCCATCTTCTTTTGATGCTTCCCAGATCATTCATTTTCCCAGAGTATCTATCCTTCATGAGTGCAACTTAAGACTGAAATTTATTTTTCCGTTCTTTCAGCTTGAGAAATGCTGAGTTATCCTTATTTTAGTTTCTAACTTCAATTCTTTGCATAGTTTATTATAGTCTTTGATTTTTAGGAAACTTTAATGTTGTTGTTATTATTATAAATTATTTTTCCTTCTCATTTTATAACATACTTTGGATACATTGCAAGGCGAGACCAGTCCTTGGAGAGGGACATCATGCTTAGGAGGGTGGAGGGACAGTGCAGGAGAGGAAGACCCTTGATGAGATGGATTGATTCAGTGACTGGGATAATGGGGGAAGTTGTGTTGGAGACAGTAAGATTGGCACAGGATAGAATAGAGGTTAGGGCCGTTGTACAGAGGGTCGCTATGAGTTGCAAGTGATGTGACAGCATATAACAACATTTTACTAGATAAAATAAGCAACCTAGTTTATATGTAAATGTCTCGAACTCAAATGCTTAAGGTTGAACCTTTATCTCTGAAAAATGAAGCTTTAAATAGTCTTAAACACTTAATATTCTTAGCTGTCATTTTCAATTTGTAATCTCTCTTCCATCTTCAATTTGTAATCAGGCTATTTAGTTTAACCATATAATATTTTTAATGTACTCAAATGCCTCAGCATAGCAATGTAGGATGTCACCAAGTTCAAACTGTGAAAATGTCAAAGTGTAAATGCATATTCTCTTGTACAGGCACGTACTTTCAGACACTAGAATATCATTTTGACAGAATCTATGCCCAAATCAGCACCAAGAGAAGACAAAATAAATTTTCATTTTTGTTGGGTTCCAATTTTAACTGAGAAAATTCAAAATAGTTGAGAAGTAGATATTCCTTTTTATCTATGTTGTAATAAATAATTACAAATTTAGGGCTTAAATCAGAATCCAGTTATTATCTCCCAATTCTGTAGATCAGAAGTCTAGGTGAGTTCTAATAGGTTTGTGTTTGGGTCAAGATCAAGGTAATAGTGATACTGGGCTATCATCTAGAGGCTCTAAAGGAGAGAGCCTAAACTTTTGATCATTGACTGAACACTAAGAGATTATGCCACCAAGACCTATTCCTCACCTCTTCGCCACTGAGTCAAAACCAAGTCACAGTTGAGCCTTCAACAGGATTTTGTAGGCTGTTAAGTGCTCTCTCTCTCAGTATGTGTGTACATATAATTGTTGTTGTTGTTGTGTGCCATCACGTTGGAACCAATTCATAGCTGACCCTGCAGTGGATTTTCAGACGCAGTAACTCACATGGGAGGAGACTGCCCATCCTTCTTCCATGGAGGAGCTGGTGGATTTGAACTGTGTGCATTAGGGATTACAGTGCAACTTCTTACTATTAGGCCACTAGAGCTCTGTGGATAGATAGATAATTGTTTTTATGTACCATCAAGTCAGAACTGACTCATATTATGGTTGCTGTTAAGGCTGTCAAGTGCAGAACTGACTTAGAGCTGACTAATTGGTTTTCCGAAACAGTAAATTGCATGGGAAGAGACTGTCCATCTTTCTCTCACAGAGCAGCTAGTAGATTCGAACCATGTACCTTTGGGTTGGCAGTGCAACTGTTAAGCCACCAGAGCTTCTTTAGTGTGTGTATGTATGTATATATACTCTCTCTCTTGACACGTGTTTCTGTCTATATGTTGTTTTTCTAGGTACCATCCAGTCAATTATGACTCATAGCAGCCCACATGAACAACAGATTGAAATCTTGTCCTATCCTGGGCCATTAATGCCCTCTCCACCATCCTCAAGCTCATTGTTGCAGTCACTGTGTCAATTCATCTCACTGAGAGTTTTCTCTTCTTTTGAGGACCTTCTACTTTTCCAAGCATGATGTCTTTCAGAGAAAGAGAGAAACTAGCTTACAATATTGTGGAGAACCAGCAAGTCTAAAATCTATAGGTCAGACCCAGACTCCTCCAACTTGTGTACTCAGATCCAAAGATCAGGAAGTGGGAAGAGTGAAAAGAGTGGGAGATCTGGAAATATATCTATTTATATTATAAAGATAGAATGCATTCTAAGAAAACTCCTTCCTTGTTTATAATTGGCTAGGACTTATCCACATTACAAAGGCAGTCTCCTTTACCATGGGCCAGCTGATACAATCACTTGTAAAGACAACATGTCATAGTTCTGGTGATTAGTGGCAACAAGTTGTGCTGCAATCCTTAAGGCATGAAGTTTGAGGCCACCAGCTGCTCCATGGGAAAAGATAGGCAATCTCCCCTCCCGTGTGATTATTAACTGCCTCTGAAAACCCTTTGAAGGGTGAGCTATGGGTCGTTTCTGACTTGATGGTACACAATAACAATGACAGCAACTAGAAAAGTGTTTGACCAAATGACTGGACACCACAGCTAATGATGCTGACTCACTGGGGCATATCTGGAGTTACCATCATCACAGCTGTCCATGTCAATTTGTTTTTATGATACCTATGAAATAGCCAGATTTTAAGAAAGTTTTGAGACATTTCAGAGAATTGTAAATTAGAAAATAGTAACAGCTAAATCAGGAAATTAGAATTTCATAAAGTGTCATAAATAGTGGCCCTTAACATAAACAATATCCTCGATGCTTACATTTATATGCTTGCATACACTGTCCCTCTCAGGAGTGCTGAATCTTGCTGCCCCTTCCCTGTGGTTCCATAGCCCAAAGCCTGGACCTAGGAGGGGTTGGGAAAACCCTAGAATGGCTCTTTGTTGATTTTCCCTCATGCTAGAGCGTAGAGTTGCTGTGAAGCAAAGTGCTATTGAATTTGCTCACTCAGGCAGAACACTCAACAGGAAGGAAGGAAGCAGCCATTGTTTCTGGTCCTATTGTCTGACCACCAGGCTTAAGCAATCAAACAGCGCTGTGGCCAGAGCTGCACGTTACAGGTTTATCTACCCCCTCCCCATTCACTCCCAGCTCCCAAAATAAGAGAGGGTGAAGGCATAAAGTGAAACTGTCTCATCAAGTTTTTCACTTTGCAAGAGAGATGTTGTCTTTGTTTATGCAATAATGTATTGTGCTTTAAGTGAAAGTTTATACAGCAAGTAAGACTCCTTTTAATAATTTTTACATAAATTGTTCTATACTATTTTTATAATGTGTCAACATTATGATTTCCATTCTGCTTGCTCTGTTTCCATTGATCTAGCATCCCTTCCTCACCTTGCCTTCTCACCTTTGCTTTTGGGTAAATGTTAACCATTTGATCTCAAATGGTTCATTGTTTCAGAAAGCACATTACTCCTTGGCGATACTGTTTATCTTGTAAAACAATCTACTGTTTGAAAGATAACCAACAGAGATGGCCTAAATTCCAGGTTCAAAGGCTATCTTAGGGTAGCGGTCTTGGAGGATCAGCTGTGAATCAACTGCAATGAGTTTGTTAGTTATTTTCAGTTTCTTTTGACGCAGTTGGCATGGCCTTTTAAGAGAATTTTAGTTTTGATCTCTATTTATTTCTTTTTTTATAAAAAAAATTTTATTTGGGACTTACTATTGTGTCCTTGATTAGAATTGCCCATTCTTAGCTGAGCATCATCTAGTTCTTCTAATCTTAATCTTGAAGGGGTTTATGTGAGCTACTAGTCCTACAGATTAGTTTCTTCTGTTCACTTGTTTCTATATCAATCTGATGGCATCTTTTCATGTTGTTGTTTGGCGTCATCAAATGTCACTCAAGGTGACTTTATGAACAGATCTGAACTTATCACTATCCAGGGCCATCTTCACAATTACCAATATGCTCAAATCCATTATCACAGCCACTGTGCCAGTCTATCTCACTGAGGGTCTTTCTCTGATCCTTCACTTTACCCAGTAATATCTTTTTTCCAAGGACTGGCCCTTCCAGACCATATGCTCAAAGCACATGAGACAAAGTTTCACCCTCTTTGCTTCTAAGGAGTACCTGATTGTACTTTCTGCAGATGGACTTGTTTACTCTTTTGGCTCTTCATGGAATATTCAGTACACTTTCCAGCACCAAAATTCGAAGGCATTAATTCTTCTGTTGTTTTTATTCATTGTCTAACTTACAGATACGAAAGAAGTAATTGAAAAGACCATGGATTGAAACCGACACATCTTAGTCTTGAAACTGGTGTAATTTCTCTTTAGCAGCTGGTAGATTCAAAACCTCATGCCATACCTCTGTGCTTGCAGCACAGACCACAGGGCTCACTTAGGCCTTACAGGGACTAATGAGACCAGGATTTCTTCACGTGTCTATGAGGTTAGTGCATACCTTTGTATTATGATTTATAGGCCGACTTAGAAATCATTACACTCTAGAAAAATTATTCATCAAATTCTCACTGTTATGAGATTTTCCCTTTTTTATTAAGTTTATTTTTAATTTTTTAAATAGAACCAAAAGTAGGGACCATTTATGGACTATAGATTACATAAGGATAGGGGAGGATACTGTCATCCTTCTGTGGAACAATTAGAGGATTTGAACTGCTGTTCTTTTGATTAACAATCAAACACACCACACTCTGCTGTACAAGGGCTGTACACCATTTATAAAAGAGGTAAAACGAAAAGTTTTTCTTTCATAACATTTTTTTCTACAATCATATTTTTGGGTGGAAAAAAAATCAGAGAAAAGGTGACTAACATGGAAATCTAGAGACCTCAGTTCCAATTCCTGTATCTGATCCAAGAAAGTAACTAAAATTCTCAACACCATTTCCTATTCTGTTAAATAAGAACAAACCTTTTTAGTTCCCGCCCCTCCCCCCATATTTGCTGCCTATGAGTCTAAGGTTATAAGTTAAAGGGATCTACTCTGAAAAAGAAGAATAGAAAATGGCTGATTTTATTGATGGACATAGTCCTTTACGGGAAAGTCTCCAGGAGGCCAAGCCAGAAAATATGCTACTAAGAAGAACTCCAGTCTCTTCACTCACACACACGTGTACACACTCACTCACACACACTTACACATACACTAATACACACCCCCTCCAAAACAAGTTACTATCAAGTTCTAGTTCTAAGGCAGATTAAAAACACTATGAGATGTAAACTATGTATACAAATTACAGCTCATATTGAGAAGAAGGGGAATCCCAGAACAACTGTGCTCTTGAAAAACCTATTAATTGTGCTTATGTGAAACCTATACCTAGACCAAGAGACTGTTGTGCAACTAGAACAAAGGAACACTACATGGTTTACAATTAGAAAGGCGTATGTCAGGGTTGGTATCCTTTCTCCATACCTATTCAATCTGCATGTTGTTATTATGTGCCATCAAGTCGTTTGGGACTCATAGCGATCCTATATACAAGAGTCCTAAACCTTGCTCTATCCTGTGACAACCTCACAGTCTCTGAAACACCTACTCCCATTACCCCAATCACTGAATCAATCCATCTAATTGAGTGTCTTCCTCTCCTGCGCTGTCCCTGCATACTCCCAAACATGATGTCCCTCTCCAAGGACTGGTCCCTCCTTGCAACATGTCCAAAGTACGCCAGATGAAGCTTCAGAATCCTTGCCTCCAAGGAGCAACTTGGTTTCACCCTCTCCAGGATGAACCTGTTTGTTCTCCTCACAGTCCATGGTATATTCAACACTCTTCTCCAACACCATAGCTCAGAGGCATCATGTCTCTTTCTATCATCCCTAGTCCAGCTCTCTGATGAAGAGCATCTCCAGCCTGATGTTGTTACTCTTCAGTACTCGGGAGAGGTACCTGACAGCTGACTTTCCCAAAGCAATTAGTCTCTTGATTTCCCAGCTGGTGGTACCAAGAGTGTTGATTGTGGAACCAAGCAAACTAAAACTGTTAACAATATCAATCTCTTCACCATCCAAATTACTCAAGACTCTGGGTGCTATGAAGAAGAATGGTATGCAACAATGAAGGAATGGAAACCCAAAATCTCTGTAAATGTTCATTAAAATTAATAAAATTTAATAAAAAAAAGAAGAAGAACCAGTAAAACATGTATGGAAACTCAAAGGGGTAAAGAGTGAGAACAGAGAGGTGAGGACAGGTACAGATGAAACCACAGGACTGCACAGTTTGGTTAATGGAGAGAGGGAAGGAAGGAAATGGGAATGATCCAGGTGAAAAGATAGAATAATGATGGGCAAAGTCCAAAGGTGAATAATTTTATAAATCATAATGGATATGAAAGACTGGATGAAACACAATGTGAATGAGGAATAGTATGAAATACAATAAGCAAACCAATAAAAATAAAATAAAATTAAAAAAAGAAAAAGAATGTGGCATCAGGTTTGCAGTAAGACTTATGAACAACTTACATTATATGGATTGCTTGCTTAAAGTGAGGAGACTTGAAGCATTTGTTAAAGAAGATCAAAGACTACAGCCTTCCATACGGATTGCATTTAAAAATCAAGAAAACAAAAAACTCTCAGCAGTGGACCAATAGGAAACATCATGATAGGTGGAGAAAAGATTGAAACTATCAATAACTTCATCTAACTTAAATCCATAGTCAAATATCCTTGGTACCAGCAGTTAGGAGATTAGGAATGTATTGTACTGGAAAATCTGCAGTCAGGGACCTCTCCAAATTATTGAGGAGCAATGATGTCAGTTTGAGGACTAAGTTATACCTGATTCAGGTCACAATCTTTCTAGTCACTTGTTATGCATCTGATAGTTCGCCAATAAATAAAGATGACAGAAAAATTGATGCCTTTGAGCTGTGGTGCTAGAGAAGAATGTTGGGTATCTCATGAACTGTCAAAAAAACAAACAAATATATCTTGCAGCCAGAGTGTTCCTTGGAAGCAAAAATAACAAAGTCTCATCTCAGATACACTTTGGGTATGTTGCTAAGAGAGGCTATTCCTTGGAGAGTTACAACATGCTTGGAAATGTGGAAGTTTGGTGAAATAGAATACTCATTTACCAGATGGATTGACACAATGTCTGAAGCTATGGACTCTAGCATGCCAGAGATTGTGAGGATGGCACGGGATGGGACAGGGCTCAGAGCTGTTGCTCAGAAGGTTGCTATGAATTGTACTCTACTCTATGGCTCCTAACAATAACAATATGTATACAAAGGAATGAAATGATGGGGCATTGGTAATATTGAGTAGGTCAAATGTCCCTGCTGTGTTTCTAGACCCATTTGGGGGGTTGAAACTGCATGACTGAACAAGACATCCCCTGTTTTCATGGAGTTTCCTTTCTAGTACTGCTGGTACTCTGCAAACACTTTCAGTTCAAGGCAACTGTCTATAAGGATATAGCTCAAGGCTTTGTCATTTCTGAGATGGAGTGGAGTTGCCACAGTAAACTGTTAATGATTTCCCACTAGGCTTAAAGAATTAATTTGAAGAACTCTCTTCTGATAAGTCAGGCTCTAGAATTTAGAGGAATGTGAAGGTCAAAGAGCACTAAAAGGTCTCACTTCTGCCTTATTAACTTAGAAAAATTTATATTTAGCATATTTTTTGGGACCTAATGTGGGCTTTGATGACATTAAAACTTTAAAACCCTACAGTCGTGCCAATGGAAGAGGTTTCCTTCCTTTTGATAATGCCATAATGTTCAAATTACATGAAAAATATTATGGGCTGATTTAGTTTTTACTCACTTTAGCAGCTGAGTAATTTGATTTCAAAACTAGAAGTTTTATACAGCCAGACTGTTTTAAGTGCTCTGAATTTTAGTGTCATTAAACTTCATATTCAAGTTTTATCAGAAGCTGTCGTTAGTTGGATACCAAGTTCTGGAAGACATCTTGAGAAGTAATATCAGACCCATGGGAAATGTGGTTGTTGGCTTCAACAACAGACTCTTTTGATCATCACTTGAGTGCTGTTTTTAAAGAGTGGTTTGAACTCAAGCTGCTATGGAACCATGAGCTGCCAGGACTGTAAAGATTTAGTAACTTGTTTTCCCAGAGCTCTAAGTATGGGAATCAGCTTCTAAGCAAATATTTTGTAATAGAAAAGCACAAAGGGATCCATCGAAATAAAGATACAAGTCTTAGGCAGAATTGAATATTTCTTGACCTACTTGATGAACTATCCTCAGGATCTTATAAATACAAATGTCTCAATACATTAGACTGACAATATTTTTAAATCATGGCTAAGGTTTTAAAATTAAGGTTAGAGGAAAAATAGAGGCTAGGGGATATTTATTTTAAAAAGTCCAGTAAAATGGATACATTTTGATCTTTATCCTTTAGTTAAAATGACCTTAGCAAAAAGTCCAAGAGAAGTAGTCACAACTTCCTAGAGGTGTGCCAGAATTTCTAAGAGCAGCCAGAATTTCCTCATGATAACCTATAAGTTAGAAGGGGTCTCCTTTACAATAAAGTTCGCTTTTGTGTGTTGAAGTAATCTAATTGAAAACGGTTTCATGGCTGATTAGTAGTAAATTTTTAAAAAATAATACAGAAAAAACCCATAGACCATTAGAAAATTGAGGTCTTCCGAACTTAGAGAATGTTGATGGCCAAGCAGAAAATATACAAGTGGTCTAATTTTTCTCCCCTGGGGAGAAAAAAACCACACCAAACCCTACATTTCAGTATCTGTGACCTAATGACTGTCATCACGGGAACTGAAACAAATAGATGAGTTTAAAGATAAATTTAGGTTTCCATAGAAAAAAAAGATTAGAAAATATAACTTAAAATAAATTCATTACATCATTTTTGTGTGGTCAAAACATGACAAATGATAATAGTCTTTCTTTTTAAAAGAACCTATGATCCTTTTTTTAAATTAAATTTTATTAGTTTTGATGAACATTTACAAAGATTTTGGGTTTCCATTCATTGTTGACTATTTTCTCTACCCTCCTCCCCAGTTCATTCCTCTTTTTTTTTTCCTCTCTTGAAAGTCTGTTTTAATTGTTCCATTGCCACAGTGCTTGTCAAAGCCAGTTCTGATTAGTTTCCTTTGTCAGTGTGTCCTTTGCCATTCGCTATCACTCCTCCCTGAGAGAGACTTCACCCTGATTCATAAGGGAAAGGGGATGGCGTATTCTCTTAGCTACTTCCTGCTGAAAAGGGACGCTGTGGGTTTCAGGGTGAAGATCTTCTCTCACTACTCCAAAGGGCCCCTTTGGCAATAGGAAACACGTAGACTATTGTGGAGATTGATTTTGGAATTTAGATGCACTGTTATCAATTGTGCTTAGCCGTACATGTTCATATCCTTGAAGATGTATCATGGAAGTGTTGCAGCCTAGAAGACACAAATTTAACTAACAAGTTAAAAGTACATGAGTCAAAAATTAAAAGCAATAATATTCCTAGTAGAGAGAACCTATGATCTTATCATGTATTAGCTATTTTGGTGTATTTGAAAGAAGATAAAGACATGTTGAAAGAAAGGATGTGGTTCTTAGAAGTAAATGCAGTGACTATTCATAGAAAAGGTTTATTATTTTCATTTATTTCCATGGATACCTTTTTCTTCTTAATGTTAACTTAATCTTATACAAGGTAAGAATGTTTTGTAATTTCTTAGAACCTACTATAGTAAAAAGCCAGTTCTTTAAGAATTAGTTAAGCCAGTTGTAGCCATCCACTTTGAAGCTCAAAACTTAAACATTAACTCTACGAGTATCAGTTGTAATAATTCTTCAGGTTTACTTTAAGTTAATTTACCTAGTTCGAGGAAAGAGCTATTTCTAAAAATACAGAGAAATCCAAAGAACTAAATACTTGCTAAAATCTCTCTCTGTATTGTATTAGCTATTGTGATGATGTTAAATTTTCTTTATCTTTCAATTCACACATAACAATATTGTTGTTGTTAAGTACCATCAAGTCATAGACAATTCATAGTGAACCTATGAAGGAAATACCTAAACACTTGTATAACTTTCATCGTTTCTCCAAGTTCATAGAGTTTCCGGAGGCATAACAGTATAACAGTCCAAATTTAATTTTTCTAGACTTGGAATTTAGTATAAAAAAAGTGATTTGTGCTTTGGTTTCAAATTTCTAATATGGAGACATTGCTGTTTCACTTTGGTGGTAGTTGTATCTTCTGAAACATGTCTATATAAAACTTGGTTTTGAATATCAGATCTAAATCTCAATATAGCATCAATTTAAAATTTGCTCTATTCCACACCTTTTCTTGCTATTGCTACTGGGCATCAGAGTTCCAGTGATGACTATGAGAAAATATCTGCATTTGAAATATTATATCAAATAGAGAAAACTGCCACATGTATAAATACTGTAACCCTAATGCAAAAGCAAGTCAGTCTTCCTTCCTTCCTTCCTTCCTTCCTTCCTTCCTTCCTTTCTTTCTTTCTTTCTTTCTTTCTTTCTTTCTTTCTTTCTTTCTTTCTTTCTTTCATTATTAAATTTTATTAGTTTTAATGAACATTTACAGGGATTTTGGGTTTTCATTCCTTCATTGCTGCACCATTCTCTCTACCCTCCTCCCCAGTTCGTTCTTCTTTCCGCCCCCATGGCTGTTTTAATTGCCCAATTGCCACAGTGCTTGTCAAAGCCAGTTCTGATTAATCTCCTTTGTCAGTGTGTCCTTTGTCATTCCCTATTACTCCTCCCTGAGAGAGACTTCAACCTGATTCATAAGGAAAAGGGGATGGCGTATTCTCTCAGCTACTTCCCTTTCTTTCTTTCTTTCTTTCCTTCCTTTTCTTTTGATTTTCTTTCTCTTCCCCAAATTAGGTTTACTTAAGATATAGAAGTTACTGATTACATAATTATTTGAAAAGTAAGAAAAAATAAATACACACAAAATTGTGATATGGGGAATCTGTCTATCTATCTATCTATCTATCTATCTATCTATCTATCTATCTATCTATCTATCTATCTTATAGTAACACCAACACCCACTGGCCAGCTGAGTCAATACCAACTCATAGTGACCCTCCACTGAGTTTCTGAGCTTGTATATTATAGTGGCTGGAGACTACTTGTCTTTCTCTTTCCAAGTAACTAGTGAATTTAAATTGCCAGAAATACAGTTTTTTGATTAGAGCACAACATATAAACTACACCATCCTATATGTTAATTAAACTGTGATTTGGGGAAATATATCTATTTAACATATCTCTCTAATTGCTGTAGAGTTGGAGCTGACTAATAGTTGATCCTCCAGTGGGTTTTCAGAGTCTGTAAATTGCAAAAGAAAAGATTACCCACCTTTCTTCCTGAGAGTAACCGGTGGATTCAAACTGCCTGCCTTTCAGTTGACAACACAATGCCTTACACACTAGGCCACCAGAGAGAGCTCCCTTACATACAAGTGTATTATTGAAATGACAATTTAACAAATCTGAAGTTTGTCTGAGTAGTGGGGCAAAATCATGAGAATACAATATTTTATAAGTGGAATATAAGAAAATATTTTACAATTTCTTAAATAAGTGCTACATATAACAGAAGTGACAGATAAATTTGATTAAAATATAATAATAAAATTTGTGTAAGAAAAAAATGACAGAATTATGAAAACTAGTATTTATATATTTTATAAAGTTTAATATATACCTATTTTTTAAATCAATAAGGAAGAGATACCACTCATCACACACTTAAAAAAATTCTCCAAAAGAATGAAGAAGCAAGGTTAAATAAACTATCTTCTCTGATGACCTCATCCATAGGAAATAGGACTGTTAGCCCAAAGACCACACCCCTCTGGCATTTTGAATCTACCAACCACTGAGGGAGAAAGATAGGAAATTTCCTCCCCTGCAATTTATATACTCAGGAATCCAATGGAGGGTCAGCAATGAACCGTTTCTGAATCAAAGGCAATGAACTTTTTTGAGTTAAGGATCTGCTTTTAAAAATAAAAACAGCATTTTAAAAATGTTTAAAGGTATATATAAAAATGAAAGCAATAAAATTTTTCCTCAGTAATTATTATCCATTATAGATTGACAGCCCAGACATTATTTTCCACTGAAATCAGTATATTAGTGACAGTAACAACTACACCAGAGTTGCCAAGGATGTGGCAGGTCAGTGTTTCTTTGATGCTGGGGTGGTTCTAAGTTGGCTAAGGCAAAACAAAGATAAAACAAAACAAAGGAAACAAACAAGTACAATTTTTTTTCTGAAAGAAAAATTACAGATTTAAACATAAATCAAAATGACCACAATTTCTGACATTACTTCCACTCTTATGAGTTAGTCTTAATAATTGTGTGAAAGTTTACTACATAAGGAAAGAACACTAACCTTAACTACTACACTGTTTATAATAATGAAAGCTTGGAAATACGCTATCTATTATCAATAATAGATAGAATTCTGGTGGCCTGGTAGCAAGAAGCTGTGCTGCAACCCCTAAGGCACATGGTTCGAGGCCACGAGGCTACCAGCCACACCAAAGAAGAAGGATGGGAAATCTCCTCCTGTGAGATTAACTGCCTCTTAAAACCTGCTAAAGGGTCAGCTATGGGTTGGTTCTGACTCTACAGTACACAACAGCAACAACAATCATAAAAAAATAAATCTTGAAATAATTGTAAAACATCTATAAATCAGAAAAGGGATGTAGATCTATCATGGCATGTTGTTAAGTGCCATCAAGTCACCTGTGATTCATAAAGACCATGTGAACAACAGCTCTGAAGCCTGTCCTATCCTGAGCCTGTTTCACTGACTCCGACATACCTAACCCCATTACTCCAGTTACTATATCAATCTATCTCATCCAGGGTCCTCCTCTTCTGTGCTGTCCCTTCATCCTATTTTATTTTACACCTAAAAAAATTGTTTATTTTTTTGTTCATATTTTCTCCAGATTTTTAAATTTTTTTCCAAACAAAGAGAGCTGGTGTTCCAGAATTAAATTCTGGGTCTTTTTTCCCCTCCTTTTAAAATTATATTAGTTTATTTACAAAATTCCAATACATTGTTTCTCAGAACTGATTCTTCCAATTTCCCTCACCCCCCACTCCCTCTGAATATCCTCATCCCTCTTCTTCCACCCCCCTTTTGGATCCTTATATTAATTCTACAATAATTTTTATACAATATTTTTGTTTGTGGGACTGATTTAGTTCACTCAGCATAATGCTCTCCTGTACCTCCCTAGTTAGGTAATAATTTACAAAATCATTGCTTCTGGGTGCTGCATAGTATTCCATTGTGTGAATGTACCATAACTTCTCAATCCATTCATTTGTGGTTGGACATCTTGGCTGTTTCCATGTTCTTGTGATGGT
Source organism: Elephantulus edwardii (assembly GCF_000299155.1). Classification (NCBI taxonomy): domain Eukaryota; kingdom Metazoa; phylum Chordata; class Mammalia; order Macroscelidea; family Macroscelididae; genus Elephantulus; species Elephantulus edwardii. The sequence continues at coordinate 4,134,310 of NW_006399884.1, read as the reverse complement.
AAATAACACTCCTATGAACACTGGTGTCCCTCCACCCTTCTGAGCATGATGTTCTTTTCCAAGGACCAGTCACTTCTGGACACATGTGCAAAGTATGTGAGATAGAGTTCAAAATTTTAGTCTCCAAGAAGAAACTTGGTTCTAGGCTACAACACTTCCATGATACATCTTCAAGGATATGAACATGTACGGCTAAGCACAATTAATAACAGTGCATCTAAATTCCAAAATCAATCTCCATAATAGTCTATGTGTTTCCTACTGCCAAAGGGGCCCTTTAGAGTAGTGAGAGAAGATCTTCACCCTGAAACCCACAGTGTCCTTTTTCAGCAGGAAGTAGCTAAGAGAATACGCCATCCCCTTTTCCTTATGAATCAGGGTAAAGTCTCTCTCAGGGAGGAGTGATAAGGAATGGCAAAGGACAAAAGGAGATTAATCAGAACTGGCTTTGACAAGCACTGTGGCAATTGGACACTTAAAAGAGACATTCAAGGTGGGGGGAAAAAGAAGAACGAACTGGGGGGGGAGGGTAGAGAAAACAGTGCAACAATGAATGAATGAAAACCCAATATATGTTCCAAATAGAGGCTCTAATAGGGCACAAATCAAGTTACAGAGGGCAGGTAGTTCTTAAAATAAAAGGCCTATTGACTAGCACTTTGTCTATTATAGTATAAAGGTTAGGAACCAGAAGATGTAGAGGCTCAGCTACGTCATTTATGGTTCTTAAGTCCTGGAGCAAATTCCATCTACCACTGGGTCGTTTTACAACTCGGAAGTTCACATGCAAGGTAGAGGTGAAGTAAGGAACTGCTTATGAGGTTTTCCATCCATTCCAGCAACTAAGAAATAGTGAGAAGAGTTGGGACCTCAGAAGGCTTTTAGGACCAATTAGTAGGCTCTGTGTCCAGGAGGAAATGAATATACTTACCAGTAATGTTAATGTTCACCCACAGCTCTTCTGGGAGTATCGAAATCGTTGAAGCGTCCTCCTTTGTTTCGAGCTGGGAGCTGGGGCCTGTCAGTCCTGTCTGCCACGAGGAGTTGATGTGGGCCACCTTGGCCAAGTGTCCTTCAGACCCACACTTAAAGCCACACTTAAAGGATAGAGCAGAGTTCAAAGCTATTGTCACTATGAGTTTTGCCTAATTTGATGACACATACCAACAATAAGTATGTAGAGAATGTTCCTTTTAATTTAAAGTTAATTTAATTTTAAAGTTAATAAAAAATATACACAAAAAGATAATTGCTCACAATCACATTAACCAGAGATGACCGTGGCAAATAAAAGTTTTTGTGATAACTCATGAGATATATCTCTACCAACCCATTTTAGAATATCCAGTGAGATTAAGGTAACTATTATAATAAAACATAAAAATAGTAAATACATTTTAAAAATAAGAAATAGAAAGGTTGGGTAACAATTATCAATATGGGAAGGTAAGATACCACAGAGGGAAAGATTGAGAAAAAGATGAAGCTCATAAGGAGACATGAATAGATGTTCTGTAACAGTCTTGCAATTTGACATTTAACTGGACACTTATAATAGCTAAACTCCAGTGTAGAGAAATCTGCAAAGAAGTTATGAACCACTGTTCCTAATTATAGCTGTCTGAAACTACTAATTTTCACTTCATGACTATGCATGTACTGAAACAAGAACTGGAAGGGAGTCACCAATTTTGGTTAGATTTGACTTTTTAAGACATTTAAAGAGCTTTGATTTAGATAGTTTGAAGTTCCAAAATTTTGTTTCATTTGTTCCTACTTGGGAAAACCACAACCAAGTTACACTTTACAGATTTGAAGTTATTACAAAATGAAAGGAAATCACAACATTCAAACGCTGTGGGTTACATAAGGGACTAAGGCAATAATTGTATGAAAGTCAAACTACAATGATAGCTTTTACCTCAGATTATCTTTTAAGAGAATCGATGTCATATGAAGAACGACCTTCAATTCCACAATTCAGAAATTAATTTTTATAGCATATGGAGGAAGATACAGAGCTGTGAATCTATCAGAGAAAACAGTATTTAAACTATGAAGTAAAAACTAAAACTAAGTAAGAATAAATATCATAGAAAATGTGTGATGATCTATTACAAAAGTCACTTATACAAGTTTTTACAAATTTTTATTACTCTCTGTTGGATTTAATTTGTTTCTGTTTTTCTTATTCCACAAAATTAGGAGGAAAGTTTGTTTTTCAGTTGTGTGGATACCTTCATGCAATCCTATATTTAGCATATACATTGCACAGGGAGAAATAATTTATCTCTGATGTGAAGTTATTAGGAACATTTGTAGACTCTCAAAGTAAAACTATACAGGGTAAAGCAGATAGTTTATGATAAGAGTATGTGTATGTATTAGAGGTCTCCCCCACCAAGGAAAGAAAAAAATCCACAGCATAACAGCTCAGTAGCATTGCCCACTTTCTCTTTAAAAGCCTCACCTTCCTTTGGGTTTTATAGAATCCTAAATCTTAAGGCTATAGAATGAGTGAGCTAACAAACTAATCCATCCAAAATCTTTCTATCACAAAACATTTTTAGTCATGCTTAGGGTCAATAATCCTCCCACTAACATGTGGATTTACTACTATTACAAGTTTCCCCTACTTTGTGTTATATTAGCTTCACTTTTTGATAACTTTTGTTGTTTTTCCCTTCATTTCAAATGTAAAAAAAAGTATATTATGAGCTTGACATTGGAAACTAGAGTGGTAAAATGCAAAGAATGTGGCATGTTGAGTCAAATCTGTTACTTTAATCTGGTTGTTTCATCCAAGAACTAGTTGTTTGGACTTGTACCAGACACATAACCTTTCTGAATTTGTACTCCCTTAAAATTAAGGATGAAAGTAACAATTAGTTCTAATGGGTCATCGGAACAAAAATTAAGTTGGGTTCTTATCTCCTTTGTATAAGTTAATAGCTCAAAATTTCTAAATGTAAAAGTGGAAATCACAGATAGCATAATTATTTTCTAATGAAGTATGTGATGGAACACCAGAATACAGAATTAATTATTAAAAATATTGACCAACTTGATTGTGCAACAATTAAAAACAAAACCAAAAGTGTTTCTGTACAAAGAGTGTGGGCTTGAGGATTATTGTATTTGATCTCTACTAAATGCCATGGGGAGCTCTGGTGACCTAGTGATAAGGAGATGTAATATTGACAACCCAAAGGCAAATGGTTTGAATCCACCAGCTGCTCTTCTGGAGAAAGACAACTATTTCCCCAGAGATTTATTGCCTCTGAATATCCACTGGAGGATTAGCTACAGACTGGTTCTGATTCAATGGTACACAATGATAACAATGACAACATAATAATTTCACATAAGAGGAACTGTTCCCATCAACATTCACAGTACAAAACAAAACTATGCCAAACATGATCTCTCACACTCCTGCATATACGTTTACTAATTGCAACACCGATTTTACTATTCTACCAAGACCAAAATCCACTGCAATGACCACACAGGTTTCACAGAACCATACTCAGAGTTATAAGCTTATAGGATTTATTAGGGAAGTTAACAGGTTACAATTCAAGTTGGCAGTTCCCTTAGTCTTGTTAATCATGATGCCTTCCATCAGTCCTTCAGTAAGCTTGGGTGAAGGCCCCTGGCTCTGGCTCTATTGGGAAGCAGCAGTTCAAAGTTAGCTCTGTCTTATGTTGGTGTCTGGTTCTCTGCTGAGGCTTCTGTTGCTCTTATGTACATCTTGGTCTGTACATCTTGATGGGTGCAGGAATCTACGGTCCTGAAGGACAACACTTAATTTAATAGGATGGGAAAACCAGACTAATCCCATAATGATTACATATAACTGTCAAAAGAACAAGGGCCACTTCGGAATGGCCATATCTAATCTTTGCTGACTTTATAATGGAGAACTGTTCTTGTCCATGGCATCAACAACAATCCAATTCAACAAAACCCCCAAAAAAAAATTCCCATGAAGTCCCACATATCCTCCACACCATACCTCTTTCCACTCATTTCAACACCAATATTATTGGTTTGCTAGGTCCAATATCTGATATGTTAGCTCGTAGACCACACAGAAAAATGTTGGGAAAGTCAAAAGGTTATAATCCAGATTGTTCTTGTTGTAATGGGCCATCAAGTCACCTGCAACTCATAGTGACCTTATGTACAACCCTAAACCGTGTTCTATCCTGTGCCAATCTCACTGTCTCTGACACACCTACCTCATTACCCTAGTTACTGAATCAATCAATCTCATTGAGGGTTTTCCTTTCTTATGCTGTCCCTCCATGCTTCCAAGCATGATGTCCCTCTCTAAGGACTGGTCCCACCTTGCAACACGTCCAATGTATGTGTCAAAATCTTTACCTTCAAAGAGAAACCTGGTTTAACCCTCCCCAGGAAAAACCTGTTTGTTCTCCTAGCAGTCCATTGTATATTCAACACTCTTCTCCAGCACCACAACTCAAAAGCATCAATTCTCCTTTTATCATCCCTAGTTGTCATGCATGGTTTTAATGCATAGAAGTAATTGCAAAGACCATAGTCTGTTGTTGTCATTGTTGTTAGTATTATGTGCCACCAAGTCATTCATGACTCATAGAGACCCTATGTACAATAGCTCTGAATGTTGCCCTTACCTGGTCTGGGTCGGGCAAACCTTAGTCTCTAGACAGACATCATTGCTCTTCAGTACTTTGGAGAGGTCTTTGACAGTAGACTATCTCAATGCAATTCATGGTTTAATTTCCTGGCTGCTGGTACCAAGAGTGTTGATTGTGGAGCCAAGCAAACTAAAGCTGTTAACAATCTCAATCTCAATCTCCTCAATAATCTACACTATGCAGATAACACAACCCTGATTGCTAAAATTGAGGAGGAACTGAAGCACTTGCTTAGAAGGTCAAGGACTGCAACCTTCAATATGGATTGAAGCTCAATATCAAGTAAATAAAGATTCTCACCACTGGGCCAATTGGCAGTACCCTGATAGATAAAGAAGAGATTGAGATTGTTAACAATTTCAGCTTGCTTGACTCCACAATCAACACTCTTGGCACCAGCAGTCAAACAAAAAAATGAATTACATTGGAGAAGTCTGCTGTCAATGATCTCTCCAAAGTGCTAAAGAACAATGATGTCAGTCTGTAGACTAAGGAATGCCTGATCCAGGCCAGGGTCTTCACAATAATTTGCTTTGCATCAGAGAGCTGGAAAAAGACTATGGATAATAGAAAAATCAATGCTTTTGAGTTATGGTGCTGGATAAGAGTACTGAACATACCATGGATCCCCAGGAGAATGAACAGGCCTTTTTTAGAGAGGACAAAACCAAGTTTCTCCTTGGAGGAAAGGATTTTTCAGCCCCATCTCACATAGTTTGGGCACATGGAGAGGAGGGACCAGTCCTTAGAGAAGGACATCATGCTTGGAAGGATGGAGGGACAGTACAGGAGAGGAAGACCCTGGATGAGATAAACTGACATAGTAACTAAACAGTCGGGTTAGTGTGTCGGAGTCAGTAAGATTGTATCAGGTAAAGGCAACATTCAGAGCTATTGTACATAGGGTCTCTATGAGTCATGAATGACTTGATGGCACATAACACTAACAACAATGACAACAACATACTGCTAAGTAAAAAAAAAAGAAGACAATGTGCATGTAAAGGCGAATGTGATTTCATTTATGTCTTAAATATAAAAATATTGAGATATACATGTATATTACCACTCATTTCTCAGTTTTTCATATTGGGCTAAGTTTTATGCTCTTGTGATGCTAGGAGCTATACCAAATATCAGTAGATGATGGTGAAGGTTTCCATAGATATTCCAAGCTAAGATAGACTGTAAAGTAGTACCTTCTTAAAAAAAATACTTTTTTAAATTTATTTTATTATTTTTGTGTGCGTGTACCGTCAAATCAGATCTGACTGGTACAGGAGGAGATTGTCCCTCCTTCCCC
>NW_006399884.1:4107576-4126327 GCF_000299155.1 Elephantulus edwardii | reverse complement strand
AGGAACAAATATCGATCTCTTCCAGTCAGTTGGCCAAGTGGTCGTTCTCCAGATTTCTTGGCACAACTTGGTGAGCACGTCCAGGGCAGCATCTGGTCCATGGGAGCTCTGGTGGCTTAGTGGTAAGGAGCTGCAACTACAATCCCAGAGGTGCCCGGTTCAAATCCACCAGATGCTCTGCCGGGGAAGGAGGGGGGCAATCTCCTCCTGTACCAGTCAGATCTGATTTGATGGTACATTCACACACTGGTATGTTCAATACTTTTCTCTAATACCACAACTCAAAATCATCAATTTTCCTAGGAATATCTAACTGGAAATTTCCATCAAATGCATTTTGCATATTCTGTGTTTTGAGATTCGTTCAGGTGTTTCTCTTCATTTTCAGTGGTGCCACATCAGAAAATAAAGTTTCTTCATTTGGCTAAAAGCGTTACTCTATCCAAATTGCTAAGGTAGACACTATTTTGAGAAGGCAGCTCTTACCTAGTCACAGTTTGAGTGCCTGTGAACCTGAGGCCTCATCTTCAGGCACTGTATCTGAAATGTTCCACTGCTATTAGTAGATTTTTCAAGGGTCCTTTATTTGAGATAGATGAACATTTCTGCCTCCTGGTCTGTCTTGGATGCTTCACTGAAACTTGTCCATCACGGGTGATCTTGCTTGAATTTGAAATGCTAGTGGCTTGTCTTTCATAGCAATATGCAAGTCTCTACAAGACAAACTGACAGATAAGTGATGGCAGACAAATGATCAGTGAGTATCCATGAATGTTTGCAGCTATTTCTTCTTATTTGGAATATACAATGATGGCTATCCTAGACATAGATGAGCTGGAATGGACTGTACTGGATTTAAAATCAATCATATCATCTATATACTCAATTCTAACTCACTGCCATTTGGTTTGAGTTAACCCATTAGGTTTCTGTGGCTGTAAATTGCACTGAAGGAGATAGTTCTTTCTCTCATGGAACTGCTGGTAGATTCCAACCACCACTAAGGTGTGGCCTTTGGGTTAGTCGTAGAACTCTCGATGGGAACTGTCAGAGACTTGTTGACACTGGTTTAGCAGCAAAATTTCCATTAGATCAGGAAAGACAAATAGAAAAAAGAATGTCATCTCATTAATTATTAGAAAAACATTTTAAGATCCATCCTAAAGTGTATTGTTGTCTATGATAGAATAACACACACACAAAGGAGATCTGTCAAGACAGCTAGCATTCAAATTTGCACACTATCCACTAAAGGCAGAGATGAACAAATTGAGAGTTTCTACCAAATTTTTTCAATTTAAAGTTGATTTTTCAAAAAATGTAATCAACATACATTAATAATAGCTGGTGATTGAAATGCAAAAGTTAGAAACAAAGAAGACTTATTGATTAGAACATATAGCTTTGGTGATAAAAACAGGATTAAATTTTGTGTAACCAATCACTTATGCATTGCACATAAAAAAGCAGTAATGGAGAATCTCCAAATTATAAGTCAGAACAAGGTCAATGACCAGCTATGGAAGAAACCATTAATTGTCTGTTGTTGTTGTTAAATATTGTCAAGTTGAGTACGACTCATAGCAACCCTATGAACAACCAACCTAAAACCTGCTCTATCCCGTGCCAGCCTCATCACCTCTGAGACAGTGCAGCCCATTGCTGAAGTCACAGTGTCATTCCATCTCACTGTGGTTCTTCCTCTCCTTGACTGACCCTCTACCTTTCCAAACATGTCCTTTTCCAAGGAATCCTTAGCTACATGTCCGAAGTACGAAAGACAAACCTTTGTCATTTTTACCTCTAAGGAGCACTTTAGCTGCAACCTTTCCAGGACTTATGTGTTTGTTTTTTGGGCAGTTCATAGGATATTCAGCATTCTTTTCCAGTACCACAAATGAAAAGCAACAATTACCTACATGGAAGTTAAAATTGAAGCTGAATAAAATGAAAATAAGATGATGGGAGCTAAGATATGACCTTGAGTATATCCCCTCTGAATTTAGAGATCATCTCAAGAATAGATTAGATGTACCGTGTGGTAATGACCATAAATCAGACAAGTTGTGGGATGACATAAAAGTCATCCTAAAAGATGAAAGCAAAAGGTCATGAAACAGACAAGAAAAAAAAAGCCCAATAGATATGAAATCAAATCGCAATTTGCTCTAGCACGTAGAGTCACTGAAGTGACTAGAATGAATGATAAAATAAGAATTGAGCAGAATATGTCAAAGGACTGCTTGAGATAACAAAGCAAAGTTTATAATGAAAGGTGCAATGATTGACCTGCAGTTGGAAAACTAAAAAGGAAGAATATAAATCAGCATTTTTAAAATGGAAAGAACTAAACAAATTCAAGCCTAGAGTTGCAATACTGAAGGATCCCATAAGAAAAAAAAATATTGAATGGATTTGATACATGAAGTATCAAAAGAAGATGATGGAAAGGACTACACAGTCACAATGCCACGAAAGAATTGTCAATCAGTGCAACAATGAATGAATGGAAATCCAAAATATCTGTAAATGTTCATTAAAATTATTAAAATAAAAAAAGTTGAAAAAAGAAAAAAATTAAAATAAAGAATTGTCAGTCATTTCAAGAGGAAGCATCTGTGATCAGGTGAAACGTTAAATTGGTGGTTGGACCATCTCCCTCTGATGTTTTCCTTTTCCTCTGGCTGCTCACAGACTGTTGGGTGAGCTAGGCACATCTCAGGATGCTTGGTGTGTGGAGTAGGCCCTACTTCCTCACCACGCCTTCCCTACTACCTTGGAAATTGAGTGTTGAGAGGTAACTGTCAGGTCTTGTCAACCTCCCAGTGTCCATTGCGGGCAGGGAGCCCATTTCTCCTCTACCCACCCTGCCTGACTCTGAAGCTTCTCATGACTCCTTCCTGAGATTCTCCAATTAAGGGTAGATGGCTGGTCTTCACGGGGGCATCAGTTTTTTTCCAGGTTGGCCGTTTGTGGGATTTTTGTTTGTATCATATTCTCAGTACAAGAAATAAGTGCATTTCTCTTTAGTCCTAAATGGGAAGGTCCCATCCTGATTTTGTTTCCAGAAATAACATTTCCCCCTCTCTAACCTTGACTTAAAATTGCATTTGGTAGCACAACTTTTATCACAGAAGATGGAAAAATAAAGAAGGGGAAAGTGAACGGTAGCAGCAATATCATTCTCCCTCTCTTTTTGTTCCTTCTCTGTTCATTTCTTTCCTTTCATAAAAATACTAAGAAAAAAAATCAGGCTTATATTTCTATACTAACAGCAATAAACTGTCAGAAGCAGTTAAAATGAAATAAAGGAGAAATTTAGGCTGTAGCAAGAAAGAGACCCAAAATACTTGATGAAGAACTAATAATAGAAATAATAGTTCTTACATCATGTGGTTTGTGACCTGTATCTCACTTAGAACCAGCATAGAGCACTCTCTTAATTCACATAAGAATGAAAAGATTTATCAATTGTTTAATTCAGATAAAAAATATTTTGTTGTTGTTGTTATGTGTTGTTGAGTCATTTGTGACTCATAGCGACCCTATGTACAAGAGCCCTAAACGCCGTTCTATCCTGTGCCAACCTCGCTGTCTCAAACACACTCATTCCCACCACTCCACTCACAATATCGATCCATCTCATTGAGGGTCTTCCTCTCCTGCGCCGTACCTCCACTCTCCCAAACATGATGTCCCTCTCCAAGGACCAGTCTCTCCCTGCAACATGCCAAAGTATATCAGACTAAGCTTCAGAATCCTTGACTTCAAGGAGCATTCTGGCTTCACCCTCTTCAGGACAAACCTGTTTGTTCTCTTAGCAGTCCTTGGTATGTTCAACACTCTTCTCCAGCATCACAGCTCAAAGGCATCAATTCTCTTTCTCATCCCTATTCACTGTATATTTTAGAGAACTAAAAATTTATGTGGAGACCATAAGTAGATACTACGTTCTAAAAGACACTTAGAAGAAAGCTCTAGATTTATATTAGTGTATTTGTAGTTAGCCTCCATGTTTATGAAATTATTGATGTCCAGTCCATTCTCAAGTATAAAAGAAAAAAAATCATTTATATGTTTCTCATTGATTAAAATAGAGCTTGGAGATTCCTCAGTTTTACTAGTTTAAAAACAAAACAAACAGAAAAAAAGGGAAAATATTTTCTTAACAAATATTTTTCAGCTGGAGCATTAAATGCTCTTGTGAAGAATTACAGATGGTTTTTATATGCTGTAATTGAAATAACTGATCTATTTTAAGGTCAATAAAACTGCTCTGACTTTTAGGGGAAAAGAAAACAAAACAAAAAATCCTCCACCAAATACTTGCTGTTATTGTTGTTGTTAGATGCAATGGAGATGAGTATGTCCCATAGTGACCCTAAGAACAACAGATCTGAACTCTGTCTTATGCCATCTTCACACTTCCTGCAACACTAGAGCCCATTGCAGCAGCCACCATGCCATTCCATCTAGTTGAGGATCCTCTTCTCCTTCACTGACCCTTTGCCTTTTTGAGCATCAAGTCCCTCTCCAAGGAATAGTCAGTTCTAGCAACATGACCAAAGTATGTTAGGCAAAACTTCATCATCTTTACCTCCAAAGAGCACTCTGGCTGCACTTTCCCCTAAGACATATTTGTTTGTTCTTTTGGCACCCCATGGGATGTTCAGGACTCTTCTTCAACATCAAAAGTCAGAGGAACCAATTCTGTCATCCTTATTCATTGTGCAGCTCTCAGATGCATAGCATTGCAAATACCATGGCCTGAATCAGATGCACTTTAGTCCTCAAACTGATATCATTACTCCTCCATAATTTGGAGAGGTCCCTAAATGCAGACTTTCCCAGTGTAATATGTTTCCTGATTTCTTGACTGCTGGCTCCAAGGGTTTTAATTGTAGATCCAAGTAAGAAGAAGTTGTTGACAGCTTCAATCTTTTCTCCATCTATCATTATGTTGCCTGTCCAGGGGTATGAATCTTTGTTTTCCTTATTTTGAGATAGGACATTTTCTATGAACAACTATGTTTAAAAAAACCCACAACCCAAAGACCTAGACTTTCTCATGGATTAAATCCACCAGCAGAAAGATGGGCAAGCTCGTCCAGTGTGATTTATAGCCTTAGAAAACCAGCTGGATGGTCAGTCTGTTCCAATTTGATGACAATGAGATTTTTATAGTGACACAGTGGTTTACACTCAGCAGCTAATTGGTGATCCAACTTCACTAGCCACTCTTAAGAGAGAAAGATGTGACAGTCTGCTTATGTAAAGAATTCTAGCCTTTGAAATCCTACAGGGTGGTTCTGTTCTGTCAAATAATGTCACTATAAAAAAAAAATAATGTCACTATAAGTTAGAATGGACTTGAAAGCAGCAGATTTGATTTTTTTTATTTAAAGATTATTTATAATAACCCATAAGGAGCCTATTGAATGAAAAATTCAAATTTCTTCACATCAGAGATCTTTCTTTTCATCAAAAAAATCTTTAAATGGTAGCACTGAGTAAAAAGATCCGATATAGATCAAACTTTTCTTAAGGATGCAATTTTTTCATTACTAAAAATAAATTAGCCATGTCTGATTTAAATTTTCTCAGAAGGATGTACATTCAGTTGCTACTGGTCTGTGGGGAGCTTCTGTTTTCAGTCAGAAAAAAACTTTATTGTTCTCAAGATCGTGTTTTCCTTTTTAATAATCATCTTTCTTTCTAGCCATTGAAGATGTGAGTCAACATGTTCTTTTATTATGAGCTAATATACCCAGATTTTTATAAAAAGCAGATGTTCTAAGTCTTAAATTCAAATCATATTGTTAAGATACATCCTTTGATTCATTTCCCCTGCTTCCTTGTCCTACCCCTTCTTTTTTTTCCTCTTTTCTATGCCCTTATTATTCACAGATCTTTTCATAGATTTTCATCCTTCAGAAGATTATAGTCTTCCCATGTTAAACCACTTAAATCTGTCCTAATGGAAATGTTTTCTCTCAGTGTTTAAGAAGGACATTGCTCTTGACATGACTGAGTTTAAATTTTCTCCTTCATTCTTTTATGTAGGTTTTAATTTCTTGCTGCCTCCATCTTTACCCCCTTGAATGCCCTTTATAGTTTGCTTTCATAATACCCTTACTGATATTATAATGTCTGTTATTTATACAGTATATTATAGCTTTATAAAGTGCTTGCATATCTTTGGCTTACTTATTACATTTTATCTTCTAAATAGGTTTATCAAAACTTTTTTTCATATGGAAATGAGTCATAAAGTACACATATGTTGTTAGGGATAATCCATTGCCAGAAATGATTTTAATTACATTCAGAAATAGATTAATCTTGGAGTTGAAATGATTTTGAAATATGTTATCTTAGATTTTAAAACTACAGAATATTAACTGTTGTTTTTATAATTTTCCCTCTCACATTTACTTTAGGTAATGAATGCCATTTCCCCCCCTCCAGACTGTTATCTATATTGTCACTTTCAGTTTAGACAAATCACACAAAGACATTAGCGTCTTTAAAAAATTATTAAAAAAAAAACAACAAAACAAAACACAAAAACCCAAAACTTATTTTTTAGGGAGTTCTGGCGGTCTAGTGACAAGAAGCTACACTGCAATCCCAGAGGTGTACGGTTCAAATCCACCAGATGCTTTGCTGGAGAAAGAGGGACAATCTCCTCCTGTACTAGTCAGATCTGATTTGACAGTACACACACATAAATAATAAAATAAAATTTAAAAAAAGACGTGATTTCTCAAAACAATTTCTGGTTGTGCCAATGTAATGGCCATACATTGAATCTGATTTAAATGAACACTTGAATTATGAATGCTTCATCAGTATTTGTTATCCCAGTGTGATCTTTCTCTTCTTAGTGCCAAAGAGTATACTTTCAACTTTTTTTAAGGAAATACAAACATTTCTCTTTTTTATTACTTATGAAAGTGAATTTCTACCATTTGATTTTCATTATGAAGGGAATATAAGATGGAGACACCCATAAAAATAAATTTATGATATTTCATAAATGTTTTATTTTTCCAAAACTTGAGAACATTTCAGGGCAGAATGCTTAATGTTTAATGCTGAAGTCTTTCTTTAGACACTTAGTGTACTCTGTCTATTTTTAGTTAGTGAGAGAGGAAATTGCCTTAATAATATGCTGAACTTTGCATTTTTTCCTCATCTTTTTGTATTTTATCTTCTTAAGAATTGTGAGATATGGATACCTATTATCAATTACTTTGTAGGAAATTGTTCCTAACTTTGATTTATTTGTTACATGCCATCGAGTTGACTATGATGCATAGTGACCAAACAAGCAATAGACCTGAATCTTGCCCTATCGTCACAATCTTGCCCTATCGTCACAATCCCTGATGTGCTCTGACCCTTTGTTAGAGTCACTGTGTCAATTTGTCTTACTGAGAGTCTTCGCTTTTTCTGACCATCCAGTTTTTTGGCATTATGTCTTTTTCCAAGCACTGACCCCTCCCGCCAATGTGCCCAAACTATGTGAGACTAAGTTTTACCATTTTTGCCTCTAAGGAGCACCTAGGCTGTAATTCCTCGAAGATGGACTTGGTTATTCTTTTGGCCTTTCATGGGATATTCAGTACCCTTCTCCAACAACACAATTCAAAGGCGTTTTTCTCCATTGCTCAGATGTATAGGGAGAAATTGAAAAGACCTTGGATTAGGCAAACCTTACTTATAAACTGGATTCGTTGCTCTTTAGTAGTTTGGAGGAGGACTTGACAGCAGATTTTTTCCCAATGCAACATCCCTTGATTTCTTAACAGCTAGTAATATGGCTGTAAAATAAAATCCAAGTAAAGTAAAATCACTGACAACTTCAATCTTTTCTCCATCTGTCAAGATGTTGCCTATTTGTCCAGTGATGAGAATTCTTGTTTTCTTGATGTTGAAATAGAACTCATATTAAAGACTGTAGCCTTTGATCTTGTGCAGTATTTAAAGTCACCTCCAACTTCTACAACTAAAATTGTGTCATTTGCATAACATAGGTTGTTGAGAGTCTCCCTTTGATCCTGATGTCACATTCTTCTTCATATAGTCAGTCCAGCTTCTTGACAAACAGATTTAATATTTATGAAGAAAGTATACAACCCTGATGCACACTTCTCCTTTTAAGTCATGCAATGTACTTTCTTTCTGTTGGACAATGACTTCTTGATCTGTGTATACATTTTGCAATAAGCTTTCTAAGATTCTCATTATTCTCAATGTTATCAATAATTTGTTATGATCCATACAGTCAAATGTCTTTGCATAGTCAATAAAACACATGCAAACATCCTTCTGATATTCTTTGCTTTCAAAAATTCTCCTGACAAAAGTAATGGTATCCTTCATGTCATGATCTCTTTTGAAACTGGCTTGTATTTCTTGTAGTTCCCTCATGATCTACTGGTCTAGCTATTTTTAATAACCTCTAGCAAGATATTACTTGCTTGTGATATTATTAGCATTGTTTGGTATTCTCCACATTCTGATGGAGCTTTTTTGTTTATAATGAAATAAATATGAATCTCTGTCAGTTGATCTATTTATTTGCTCAAGACTAGGCTAATGGATCTGCTTCCAAGTTCACGCACTTGGTTATTAGTAAATTTCAGTATTATGTTATCTGTTTGCCAAGAACTTCAGTTTCTTGCTACATAGACCCATGTATTATTTATGTCATTATGTATCATTGAATCAAAACCATCTCGTTCCTGACCCTCCAGTGGATTTTCAGAGAGTGTAAATTGCACAGGAGATTACTCATCTTTCTTCCATGAAACAATTCATAGAATGGAACAGCTTGCCTTTGTATTGGTAACACAACTCCTGAATGCTAAGCTGTCAGATATCTCTATATTGTTGTTAATTGCTGTTGAGTATGACCCTATAGATCTTAACCCAACAAGTGACCCAACAGATCTTAAGCCTGTTCTATCCTGTGTCATCCCCAACGTCTCTGAAACACTTGCCCATTACTGACGTCACTGTGTCAATCTGTCTCATTGAGTGTCTTCTTCTCTTTCTCTACCCCGTCACTTTTCAAAGCATGATGTCCCACTCCAAGGAATAGATTCTCTTGGCAACATGCCCAAAGTATGTGAGATGAAGTTTTGTGATCTTCGTCTCCAAGGAGCACTTTGGCTGGACTTTCTCCAAGAAACTTTGTGTAAGTTTGTTCTTTTGACAGTCCATGGGATTTCTAGTACTCTTCTCCAATATCACCAGATTTGAACCACGTACCTTCATTGTTGACAGTGCAGTCCCTTACCACTAAGCCATGTAAACTCCCTAGATATTACTAAGATAATTAAATGGTTTCATGTAATAGCAATGGGTGCCTCAAGATAGAGAAATTGCTAGTCTTTTTTTCTAATGTGATCTTAGAAGTGATGTATCATCACTTCTGCTGTATGCAGCTGTTTTTTTTTAAATTTAATTTTATTTTTTTACATTTTTTAAAGGCATTTTTTATAACAATTCTTTTTTTTTAAAATTTTATTATTTTTGTGTGAGTGTACCGTCAAATCAGATCTGACTGATACAGGAGGAGATTGTCCCTCCTTCCCTTGCAGAGCATCTGGTGGATTCAAACCATGCACTTCTGAGATTGTAGTTGCAGCTCCTTGCCACTAGGCCACCAGATTTTTTTTACATTTTTTAATTAATTTAAATTAAAGTTTACAGAGACACAGGGTTTTCAGTCAGACCAACATTGGTATGATGTGGGAAGAGATTATATAAAGGTATGAATAAGAATCACTGTATGTTATAAACTGAATTGTGTGTTACCCAGAGTATGTGACAACAAAGGTAGGCCATTATTTTCAGCACTGTGTTATTATACTCCATTTTATGATTTTATGAAATTATTTCCTATATTATAAATTTTAACTGAATGATATCTCCAGTCACAGAGCATTGGGGACCTGCAGAGTCACACAAAATGAGATCTGAGAGCTCTCTCTAATCTCCTTGATCAGGTAACAGCAGCAGGCGTCAGCCTGATTACCTTAATCTCATCTTCCAGCAAAGGATATATATCTTCAGTCTCAAATCTATTTCAGGGTCTGGCTTTCGAACCAAGTGGCATCTCTAGTCACACACCATTGGGAACCCATGAAGTTACACAAGACAGAATGTGAGAGCTCTTTCTGATCTCCAGAGTCACCCATTTTGAATAATATTGCATGAGTTCCTTGTTGTTTAATGTACTCCATTGTGTGAATAAACCACAGCTTCTCTATCCATTCAGTTGTTGATGGGCACTAAGGTTGTTTCCAGCTCCTTGCTATCTTGAACAAAGCCGCAATAAACATGGGTGTGCATATATCGGTTCTGACTCAGATGTCAGTTATGGTCTCTTTGGGTTATATTCCCAGTAGTGGAATTGCTGGGTCGAATGGTATCTCTATTTGCAACTTTTTGAGAAAGCGCCACACCGCCTTCCACAGTGGTTGCACCATTTTACACTCCCACCAACAGTGAATGAGGGTTCCAGTTTCTCCACAACCTCACCAGCATTTGTTGCTTGCTGTTCTGTTAAATTTTGCTATTCTGATTGGGGTGAGATGATATCTCATAGTTGTTTTAATTTGCATCTCTCTTAGAGGTAGGGATTTTGAACATTTTTTCATGTGCTTGTTAGCCATCTGAATGTCATTTTCGGTGAAGTGCCTGTTCATATCCTGTGCCCATTTTTCTATTGGATTATTTATCTTTACCTTGTTGTGGTGAGAGCTCTCTCTAGTCTCTTTGATCATGTAACACCTTGACATCACCACAGCATCAGATCTAGAAGAGACCTATCCAGACCTTGGAATTACAGTACAGCCTCAAGCAAAAAAACCTTTTTCTGAAGTTAGTACATGTGATTTGGACTTACATCCTCTTTAGCGAGAGATAAACAGCAGCATGAGAAACTAGTAGCAGTGTGTAGTGCAAGGTATTACAGAAGAAACTGGTCATCTGACTGAGAGGTGGTTGGGGAAGGGAAGCTTTGACTAGGTAATCGATTGTGCAAGGAGAAAGCAGGGAAAGGATAGAGACAAGTCACATGTGCTTAGAGGATGGGTGGACAGTGAAGGTACTGGTTATTTCTGTAAGAGGAGTGTTTTTCACCTGCTAGGTAAAATACTTGTCTGTCAGATATTCTACTAACACTGAACATCCAAATTAAGACAAACTAGGAAGAAGGATTGGCCATCCACTTATGAAATATAACTGGCTTTTGAAAACCCTATGTACAGCACATCACAGTTAGAGTAGACGAAAACATATGGTAACTGACGTTCAGTTCTCAAATTTGGAAACACAAAGCTGGAGAAACAGTTGTAAGAAGAAATTAACAATTGGTATCTCGACTATGAGAAGCATGAATGTAGGAAAACTGGACATTGTAAAGAAAGAAATGGAATGCATAAATATTGATATATTGGGTATTAATAAAATGAGATGGATTGGCATGGGACATTGTGATTTCCATGATCATATTATCTATTATGCTGGAGATAAAATGGTGAGGAAAAACGGGGTTGCTTTTATAGTTCAAAAGGCCATTTCTAGATCCATCTTGAAACACAATTTGTGAGGGAAAGAATAATATCCATATGCATACAAGGAAGACCTGTTAATACCACTATCATTCAAATTTATACACCTACAACCAGAGCCAAGGAGGCTTCGAAAGCAATTTCAAATATCATGGCCAGGATCAGTCCTTAGTTTCTAAACTGATGTCCTTGTTCTTTAACATTTTCACAGCAGATTTTACCAGCGTCACACTTCTTTTGATTTCTTGGCTACTATTATCATGAGTGTTGATTCTGGATCCAAGTAAAATGAAGCTATTGACAACTTCAGTCTTTTCTCCATCTATTATGATTCTGCCTAATGGTTCAGTGGTGAAAATTTTTGTTTTCTTAATATTGAACTATCAATATCAAGAAAACAAAGATACTCACCACTGTGCTGATTGGCAGCATCATGATAGATGGTGAAGAAATTGAGATTATTCACAGCTTCAGTTTGCTTGGCTCTACAATCAACACTCTTGGTACCAGCAGCCAGGAAATTAAAAGATGAATTGCATTGGGAAAGTCTGCTGTCAGGGACCTCTACAAAGTACTGAAGAGCAACAACATCAGTCTGGAGACTAAAGTGTGCCTGATACAGGCCATGGTCTTTGCAATTACTTGCTATGGATCAGAAAGCTAGACAATGACTAGGGAGGATAGAAGGAGAATTGAGCTTTTGAGCTGTGGTGCTAGAGATGAGTGTTAAATATACTGTGGACTGCTAGGAGAACAAACAAGTTCATCCTGGAGAGGGTGAAACCAGGCTGCTCCTTGGAGGCAAGGATTCTGAAGCTTCATCTTACATACTCTGGAAATGTTGCAAGGCGGGATCAGTCCTTGGAGAGGATTGGAGGGACTTGGGAGGGTGGAGGGACAGCGAAAGAGAGGAAGACTCTTAATGAGATGGTTGGATTTAGTGACTGGGGTAATGAGGATAGGTGTGTCAGAGACAATAAGATTGGCACAGGATCGGGCAGGTTTTAGGTCTGTTGTATATAGAGTTGCTATGAGTCGCAGGCAACTCGACAGCACGTAACAACAACAATAATATCTACAGCAGTTGGAAAAGCCCGATCTCTTCTGCTTGCTCCCTGTTTCCTCTCCTTGCTATTCACCAGTTGGTGGGCGGTATTTACCTTCTTCCCTAGGACCAAGTCTACCTCAAGTCATGTACACGCTGTCTTGTATCCAGAGCCAGAAGCTAGATCATTTTTTTTTCTTTTTTCTTCTTTTCTAGATCATTCTTGTAGAAGCCTGCAAACTGTGCGACATCTGAGCTGCAATCTGCCTATGGATTAGTGGGTGTTGGGCTTGTTCCCCAGAGAGAAAGTCTATTACGTTTCATATTCTCGGATAGAAAAATTGACCTGGAGACAGATTTAAGTTATTAGTTTTCAATTTGGGGGCAAAAGATAACTTACTGACTAGGGAAGCAATACTGTAAGAATCCCATGGCTGCTGACTGTAGGATTTTTCCACAGAGTGTATGTACAACCAACTACTTATGCCCCTATATCAACAATCCTGACTGCATGGTTAGGTTAAGAAATGCATAGGATTCCATCCTATGCTGATGGAATGCATAGCCTAAAGAGAAAACATCTACTTGACCTTTATCAAGTTCAGCAAGCATGGCTAGAAATAGGAAGGGCAAGTGTTGGTCTGCACCAGAGCTATTCATTAAGAACTAGACAAACAAGTTTTAGAGGGACTCAACTAGCTCTGCTTAAAGAGGTCACTTTGGGTCATTTTGACAGACTACTATACAGTGGGGGCCCCTCCTCTGGTTGGGGCCATTCATTTCCTCTGACTGACACCTTCCCTCTTACTAGGCACCTTTGCCTTGAACAATCCACAGCCACATTTGTCCACACTTAGACATGTCAGATAGGCAGTGACTATCTGTACACCGTCCATCTCTGATTAGGTCCCCTACCTGTACCTATCTCCTGGAAAAGTCATCATCTGTAGCTAGGTTTCCCAAGGTAGGCTCCTCTGAGGCCAGCAGAAACTGTCGAAACTGTCTCCTCCCACTTGATACACACTCAACATGCCCTAGATCAGAAAAGGTGCTACCTGAAAACTAACTCATACCTAGAGAGCTTGGTCATCATTTCAAAGAGCAAAATCTCTAATATGACTGGACACCTCAACCCTAGTCTTCTACTGGGCAGACAGATACTCGAGGCAGACAGTTTGCTTTCTACTTCCCACAGCATGCCTGTTTGCTCTGGTGGTCTAGTGGCAAGAAGCTGAGCTCTAATCCTGAAAGCACGTGGTTTGAGGACACCAGCTGCTCTGTGGGAAAAAGATGGGCAATCTCTTCTCATGTTATTAACTCCCTCTGAAAAACCCACCAGAGGGTCAGCTATGGGTTGGTTCTGACTCTACAGTGCACAACAATAACAACAACAGCACACATATAGTACTTGTCTGTCAGTTTGCTGTACTGGAATGATGTGTGTTGCTGCTTCTTTTACAGTTTGTTTATTTGTATGTTCTGATAACCTAGTGGGCAAGAAGTTGTGCTTGTGCTGCTAACTCAAAGGCAGGTGATTGGAATCCACCAACTGCTCTGCAGGAGAAAGATGAACATTCTCTTCCTACGTAATTCAAGCCTCTGAAATCAGCTGGAGGATTAGCTATGAACCAGTTCTAATTGGAAGGCCCATAACAACCACATGAACAACAACATGTGTACGCTTGCTTGTTTATAGCTTGCTTTTATGGTTAAAGCAGTTGTATGTCAGTTTGCTGTACTACAGTGACTTGTTTGTTGCTGTGTTGTTGGAAGCCACAGGCATTTCAAATACCAGCAGGATTATCCATGGTTAGTAAGCTTTCAGCAAAAATTCCAGACTGAGACAGACTAAGAAGTAGGACTAGCTATCCACTTCTGAAATAATAAATATCTACAAACCGCCCGTGAATAACAGAGGAATAAGCCTATAACCTAGCCTATAAGTAACTCTTGAAAATTTTTCCTGCCTGAGAAAGAGTTGGGAAGTTTACACCCCTGTGTCCTGCATGTTAGCATAAGCAATAAAACTTCTGCCTTTTCCATTCCAATTAGTCCTCCAGATTGGTTTTTGCAGACAGCAGAATCATGGTTTTCAGGTAACAGTTCTGTATTATAATGGGAAACCCTAGGGGTCGATTTCCTTTGTTTTACAGGGTCATTTATGATTAGGAATTAATTAAATGGCAATAGATTTGGTTTTATTTCACATTGAAAATATTTTGCCTATCTGAATTAAATTCCTTTTTTCATTCATATAATTCTTCACATGATAGTTGCAGACACAAACACTGTACCAGGCACTGGGGAGTTAATAGGAGGTTACTTATAGAAGAAAAGAAACTCCTCTTGTGGGTTTCTTAATGCCTTAATCCTTTGTGGGGGATATAGAAATATTAAATAAAAGCTACCTAAATTAAAATTGTTAAAATCATACTAAGGAAGACACATTGTTGCAATATTTTATAGTAAAAGAATATAATCCTCTAAGAGCATTTGAGGTGGGGCAGGAGTCTACAAAGGGGTAAAAGAAGTATTGCTTTGAAAGGATTTTCATTGTTGACTTCCCCCCCACCCTGTGTTGGCTTACCTGAGACTTGCCACAAGTAAATTTTCATATCCATTTAAGATTGTTTTTTTATTTGCAATTAATTTCAAGGGAAATTTCTACACTCAAGTATAATATTATGTATTACATTACTCCTTTTTGAGAATTATTATAATTGATTGATGAACCTTTTTACACATAAAAAGCTGGGGAAGAAAAGCATGCATTTTAGTATTAATTATGGATGACTTTATATTTTATTACTATTATAACTCATGTATTCATTCTCCCATTTAATACATTTTTATTAATAGCATCTTATGATTGTAAGGCAATGAGTTTGGAGGCAAAGAGAAGATGGATTGGCACAATAATTATAACAATGGGATTGAGCATATCGGAGAGAGTAAGGGTAGTGCAGGATAGGACAATAGGATCATCACTTTGAGTTGTAGTTGCTTCAGTGACACCTTTTGGGGAAATTTTGGGGAAGAATGTTAACTCATTGAGACTTATCTTACTCATCTATGAAATGTGAAAAGTATAGAAGCTTTTAAAAATATTTTAAGAGAATCTAGATGAAGCATTCAGCAATGGTTGGGGCATGAATGGTCTTAAACAAGTAGTTATTATGATTAGTAATATCATTATTTCCTAGAATTGAAAATAATCAGATTAACATGAGCCACAGTAATTGTTCCATAATTCAATGGTGGAAATGCTATTAAAGTTTAAATATCTTAATACAGAGCCCAAGAACTACATTTGTAATTATGATTATCTAAGAGAGCTACTTGACTACTGTGTGCCCTTTAGAGAATGTTGCAATATATTCTAATTCAATAATTAGAGGTATTGAAGAACCACAGGTTGCGCATAAAAGAACAGGAAATGACTAAATAGCCATGATTTCAGTAACTTGTATTTATGGTTATGCTAATGTATGTAATTAGAAACTACTTAGTGAAGCAAGGAGTGGTGGGAGTTGATGGTAGAGAGAAGAGGGTGAAGACTGGATCTTAGCAGGTTTCCTTAACCCTGGTCAAGCTAGCTCTTGCCTGTACTTCATTCTGTTGGTGACAGGGAGATGGTGAAGTGTTGTGAGAGGAAGTGTGCCGTGGACAGATTTGTGTTTTAGATTGCTTGCTTAGCAAAAGGAGTAGAAATGGAGGCCACTTCTAGAAGCCAGTTAGAGTGTCTTAAAAGAGCAGATGAGAAATGTTGAGGAAGAAATTGGCAAGGCCTAAACCAAGGTAGAATTAAGTTGAATTCTTAGGAAATAAAATTGACAGAGTTCAGGTTAAACTGGATGGTATAAATGTTGGAGTAAGGTTTTTTGGTTCAATATTTTAATATTTTTTATTAGTTTATTTATAATATTCGAATACATTGTTTTTAAGAACAAATTATGTCCATTTCTTAAGATCACCCACCAAGTTTTTAAGGACTGTATCTCAAGTAGTTGATAGTATTTCTAGAAAGGTGAAGATTGCTGTTGTTAGGTGGCATTAAGTTAAGTATGACTCATAATAATCTTATGAACAGCCTAAACCATGCCCTATCCGGTGCCATCCTCACCATCTCTGAAGCACTCCAGCCCTTTGCTGAAATCACTGTGTCAGTTCATCTCATAGAAGTCTTCCTCTCCTTCACTGACTCGCCATCTTTCTAAGCATTATGTTCTTCTCCAATAGATTGCCTCACCTACCTACATGTCCAAAGAATGAGTGATGAAGCTTTGCCATCTTTGCCTCCAATGAGCTGCACCCTCTCCAAGACGTATCTGTCTGTTCTCTTGGCAATCCATGAGATAGTCAGTATTCTTCTCCATCACCACAACTCAAAGGCATTAATTCTTTGTCATCCTTATTCATTGTCCAGCTCCCTGATGTGTAGTAAATGATTGAAAAGATCATGGACTGAATTAGGCACACTTTAGTCTTCAAACTGATATCATTGCTCTTTAGAATTCTGGAGAAGTTCCTGATAGCAGACTTGTTCAGTGCAGTAAGTCTCTTGATTTCCTGACAGCTGCTATCAAGGGTGTTGATTGTTGATCTAAGGAAGATGAAATTGTTGACAGGTTCAATTCTTTCTTCATGTATCATAATGTTTGACCATTGGTCCTGTGATGAGGACCTTTGTTTTCTTGATGTTGAGATGTAATCTACACCAAAGGTTGTAGTTCTTGATCTTCTGCAGCGAGTGCCTCAAGTCCTTTCAGCAAGCAAAGTTGTGTTACCTAAATAACACAGATTATTAATGACTCTTCTTCTGATCCTGGTGTCACATTCTTCTTCATAAAGCTTCTCAAATTATTTGTTGAGCATACAGATTGAATAGATGTGGAGAAAGAATACAAGCCTGACACACTGTTTTCTTAATTTTGAACTATACAGTATTCCCCCGCTCCATTTGAATAATAGCTTCTTGGTTTAGATATAGGTTTTACATGGGCACAATTAAGTGTTCTGAGACTCCCATTCTTCCCAATGTCAGCCATAATTTGTTTTGATTCAAACTGTCAAATGCCTTTTCATAGTGAATAAAACAGAAATAGACATTTTTTTCTGGTGTTCTTTACTTTTAGTCAGGACACATCTGACATCAGTAGTGATATCCCTAGTGTCATGGCCTCTTCTAAATCCAGAATACTGAAGAGCAATGATATCAGCTGGAAGACTAAGGTGTACTTAATTGAATCCTTGAAATACAAAAATTACTTCAAGGTAAAACTCAAGTGGACTTGGTGATTAAGTAAATGAATGGAGATAAGAGAGGGAACCTATTGTCACTCCTGGTGAATTCACATTTTCAGTAGCAGAGCAAAGCTGAGAAATGTATTTAGAGGAACGTTGATTGTTTATGCTTTCATTCAGTCTGTTGACTTTGAGGTGCTTATGGAACATCCGGTAATAACAGTTGTTGTATAATATATGTCTACTCTTAAGATATAAGTTTGGGATACAAAATATATGTGTGAAATAATTTAAATATATTTTATCTAAATTTCTCTCTTTATCTCTGTCTCTCTCTACCTACCTATCTATCTTGACCACTGACAGTAAGGATGGGCTCTGTGTCTTAGAAAACGCATGAATGTTGTAATTATTAGTTTCAATTCAGTTGACCTAACTCATGGTAAACCATTTATAATGAAACAAAAAATATTGTCTAATCCTTCACCATTCTCATACTGATTGCAGATCAGATTGATGTAATCAGTAGAATTATAATTAGTGAATTTTCAGAAGCTGGTCATCATGACCTCATAATCTGCTTTAGTCTGGAAATTCCACTGAAATCTATTCAACAGTATAGCAACACCCAAGCCCTTCTGACATATGAGTGGTTATTGTACTTTAAGTATATTTGTCTGAAATTGTATCCAGGTCTTATTCTTGGAAGACAGGATACACAGAGTAAAATAGCAGTATTATCCTTGTCTTTTCTCTCTCTCTCTCTCTCTTATTCAGTATGGACTGAGGCTCAATTTCAAGAAGACAAAGATTCTCACCACTGGACCAATTGGTAGCATCAGGATGGATGGCGAAGAGATTGAGATTGGTCACA
>NW_006399884.1:4098868-4106771 GCF_000299155.1 Elephantulus edwardii | reverse complement strand
TTTTTATACCCTACAACCAAAATCTGGCCTATGTTCATTTGACTTGAGGACTAATAATTACCAAAGCCTTTACCCTGCAGAGAGGCTGGATTCTGTAAACATGGAATACAAGTTTAAATTTCAAGTTCTCATGTGCCCAGTTTTTAACAAGCTTACCTTCATCTCCTGCACATATCATGGATTTTTAATCCTCTACATCTTTGTTTAAACTCTTGGCCATTCACTGAAATACAGCCTTTTTCTCTTTGTTTACATGGTGAGCTGATAGTCAGCCTTTAAGCATCACTCAGATGTCATTCTGTGTCCTGGAATTTTCCCTAACTCCTGAGCTTCCATATCATTACCTTTTGAATTTGTATATGTTCCTCAACAAATATCATCACACATTTGTGAGTGCTTCGAAGATAACCTCATTGTCCTAGGCATTGTAGTCATCATGCTGTTCCATTGAACACACATCAAAGGCATCAAAGACTGTTTACATTGTTTCATGTAGGAATTAATTAACTCGTTGTGCTGAGGAATGTATGAGGGGAAAATAAGGCTGAATTACTTTTTTGGTGGTTATGAGAACAGGGCCTGATGATCAGAAATCCATACAGAAAATGCTTGTACTTGAACCAAGAATCTTGAGAGAAATAACTCTGTAATGGCTTTAAGAAAGAAAACAAGAGTTAACTAGAAAGTTGTAAGGTTCTATTGAAACAGAACTGACTCAAAACTGTATAAAGTTTTCAAGAAAGCAAATCTAACAGGAGGAGAATGACCATCTTTCTCTGCAGAGGAGCTGATGGATTTGAACCAAATGCCTTTGTATTAGTAGTGTACTTCCTTACCACTAAGCCACCAGAACTCCCTAAATTAGGAAGAAGGCTGGGAAACCTCTACAATCTTTGAGTCATTGAATCTATACAGTCGTTGTTACTCATTGCAGCCCTGTGGACAATGGATTTGACCTCTGCCCTATCTTGTGCTGTCCTGACTGTCTCTGATACACTCAAGACCACTGTTAGAGCCACTGTGTCAATTCATCTAATTGAGGGTCATCTCTTCCTTCATTAATCCTCTACCTTTCTAAGCAAGATATACTTTTTCAAGGACTCAGCCTTAATAACAATATGTCTAAAGTGTCTGAGACAAAGTTTCACTATCATTGCCTCCAACGTTGCATCTTTTCCAGATAAATGTTTTGGTCTTTTTGACAGTCCACTGGATATTCAGCAGTTTTCTCCAATATCACAACTCAAAATGAATTAGTTGTCCTTCCATCAGCTCATGGACAACTCTCAGATACATAACAAGTATTTTAAAAGATTATGGTTTGGATCAATTGTACCCTAGTCTTTAAATTGACACCTTTGCTCTTTAGTACTTTGGAGATGTCCCTGATAGCAGAATTTCCCAATACATTGTGTCTTTTGGTTTCATGTCTGTTAGTGCCAAGGGTCAGAAAGCTAAGAATATCAGAGGGATCCTCAGAACAGAGCAAGGAAACACTCCATGGTTCAAAATTAGGAAAGGAGCATATCAGGGATGTGTCCTGTCTCCATACCTTTTCAATATTTATGTGGAATAGATCATTCGGGAGGTTGGACTTTATAAGGAGAAATGTGACATCAGAATTGAAGGAAGACTCATCAACAACCAATGTTGGGGAGCTCTGGTGGCCTAGTGGTGAGAAGCTGCACTGAAATCCCGGAGGCGCACGGTTCAAATCCACCAGATGCTCTGCCGAGGAAGGAGGGACAATCTTCTCCTGTACCAGTCAGATCTGATTTGATGGTACACACACATAAAAATAATAATAATTAATAAAAAAAAACCAAAAAAACCCCAACCAATGTTATGCAAGTGATACAATCTTACTTGCTGAAACTGAGGAGGATCTGAACTGCTTGCTGCAGAAAGTCAAGGTGTGTAGTCTTCAATATGGATTGAAGCTTAAGACTACTACAGGACCAATTGGTAGCATCAGGATAGATGGACAAGAGATTGAGGTTGTTAACAATTTCAACCTGCTTGGCTGCACAATCAACACTCTTGGCACCAGAAGTCAGGAAATCAAAAGATATATTATATTGGGGAAGTCTACTGTCGGGGCCCTCTCCAGCGTGCTGAAGAGCAATGATGTCTGCCTGGAGACTTAAGGGGCTTTTCCCATCCAGGCCATGATCTTTGCAATCACATGCTATATGCATCAGAAGCTGGACAATGACTAAGGATGATAGAAGAATTGATGCCTTTGAGTTGTGTTGCTGGAGAAGAGTATTGAACATACCATGGACTGCCAAGAGAACAAACAGGTCTGTGTCAGAGAGCATGGAATTTGTCTCCAAGTTTCTCCTTGAAGCCAAAGATATTGAAGCTCTGTCTTAAATACTTTGGACACGTGGCCGAGAAAGACCAGTCCTTGGTGAAGGAAGGACTTTATGCTTGAAAGGGTGGAGGGGCAGTGTAGGAGAGGAAGACTCTGGATAAGATTGATTGACATGATAACTTGGCAATGAGAATTAGGTGTGTCAGAATCCAGTACAAAGTCCAGTAAAGATAACAATAAATGCTAACTTCTATTGATAAATTTCTAAATAATACAACAATTAATTGAAAGGTTGGATATTTAAGTTCATTCACCCAGAGGTGTGTCTGAGAGATGTCTAGGTGATTAAAGGCTAGCACTTGCCCTTAAATGTTATACGAGTACGACCTTGCTTTTAATGATTGAACCAAGTTCTCCTTGCAATATATTCCTCAGCAGAATCGTGCTCATTTGCTGCATGTGCACGTTTAAGTCACTGAAAATGCTTTGAACCTTTTCTTGGACTAAAAAACCAAACAAAAAAAACCCCAACCTGAAACAGCTGAAGAGATAATTCCAGAGAACCATTACTCTACAGAATTCCACTAGGCAGGCTGGGCCACCATCTCTAAGAGGAAGCAGCAGCACTCTAACACACACCTTGGAATGTTCTTTGAGCCAAGGATAGTGAAGCTTCCTCTCACATATTTTGGAAATATTGGTAGGAGATACTATTCCTTCGAAAGGGACATCATGTTTAGAAATATTGGGGGCAGGGGGTGCAGTCAGCCAAGGAGAAGAAAATCCTCAGTGAGATGAATTGATAGTGTTTATGGCAACGGACTCAAATGTGTCGAGGATGATGAGGTTGGCAAAGTGTCGCTATGACTCATACTCACCTCAATAACACTTAACAACAGGATTTCCAATCTTTACAGGAGCCAACAGCTTGTCTTTGTCCCAAAGAGTAGCTGGTAGATTCAAACTACCGTACTTTTAATTAGCAGTGCACACACAGCACACAGTATACCACCATGGCTATTTTTCTTGCACTAAAGATAAGTTGGCAAGCTCTGGTGGTTTAGTGTTAAGGAGTTAATCTGCCAGCCCATAAAATAAGCAATTCAAATCCACCAGCTCTTCTACAAGAGAAAGATGGTCAATCTCTTTTGATGTGATTTAGCTGGAAGGTCAACTATGAGTCAATTCTGACTTGACAGTGCATAAACAATGACAAAGAAAGGTTAATAAGGACCATTTAAAGGTTACACTTGGGAAGAACTCTTCACCCCCTATGGACTACTCGCACATGTTTAGCTCATTTAACTATCAATTAATCCTAACAGACACACAATATTAACCACCCCTTTTCATAGGTGTGGAAATAGACTTGGAGTTGAAGCAATCTGTTTGATGTTGCACAGTTAGTTTAGTCGTGTGTAAGGATTTTAAAACAGAGACACTAGCTCGAAATTCCAGCTCTTAAGTATTTTTCTCTATTGCTTTTCAGAGTAGGCACTTGAGAATATTTGCAGAATGAATTCATGCATTTCTTTCCAGCAAGGTGTGTCTTTGATTACCTTCCGTTGACACTGAAAATAACCTTTCCTTTTTTTCTTAGCAAAATGTGCAATCCTTTCATTTCACAGTCAAGTTTTCCATTTCATTCTATTCACTGTCATATGTATTATAAGCTTTCTCCCTCTTTCCAGGCCTGCACACATTCCTGAGGTGTCTATTCTGTTCTGCCTTTTTGCTTCTTCCTTTGATACTCTGGTTATGTCATGTGGAATCATTACACATTCTTAGTTGTATAAAAGTTGTTTGCCCTGTCTTCCTGTCCTTGATATCTCCGTATCTTCTACTCCTCCATCTGTATTTCAGGAAGCTGGCTTCCATGAACAGCATCCAATGGGCTCCTGGAACTTTTGGCTTCTAGTTGAGTTCCACCAATAAAAGGCATAGGCAGGAGATTGGTGAGTGGGAAGAAAGTGATTTCTCAGCATTCCCTGCAAGTTTCCTCCACAAGAATTTTCAGCATGTGTGTGGGCTGACTGAGTACTTTGGTAAAGGTCATGCTTTCTGCTAGGAGTCCTTCTTCCTTCCCTACTCCCTTCTCTGCCTCTTTCTGGACTTCAGTAGCTACTTCCTAGGGTTTCAAGTAAATTCATGCTGTTTCAGACACCCTGCTGAAAATTTGCATTTCCCTATCTGACTCTAGGACAGGGATTAGATATATTGTTCATGGATGGTTATGAGCCATACTTGACACCTAACAACATTTGTGTCTATAAGATTACACTGTTCCATAGGATTTTTAAGGTTGTAAATCTTTATGGAAGCAAACCACCTAATCCTTTCTGGCATAGACATTGATGTGTTCAAACAGTTGATCTTTTTGTTAGCTCCCCAAGCTCTAACCAAAATATCACCAAATCAAACATGCAGCCATCAAGTAGATTCTGACTCATGGTGAGCCTTCACTAAGTCTCTGAAACAAAATCTTAACAAGAGCAGTTTGCCTCACCCTTTTTCCTCGGAGTAGCTAATAAATTTAAACTGCCAGCCTTTTAGTTAGCAGCCCAATACTTAACTCACTATGCCACAGATGTTCTTATTCCCACCCCAGACAGACTGAATTATAATCTACACTGTAAGGAAACACTGTAAGAGCTGTGATGGCATAGGGCTTATGTTGCTAACCGAAGGTTCAAAACCACTTGCAGCCCCATTGAAAAAAGATCCACAATCTTGCAATTGGCAGCTTCAGAAAACCACTAGAGGTTCAGTTCTGAGTTGGTTATTTGATGATAATTACCGACTTTTTTGACTTATCACCTGAGGATCTTGTTCACTTGTAGGTTCTGGTTTGGGAGATCTATAGTAGAAATGCAGATTATCAAAAGAGGGTCAAACTAGAATGGACTGCTAGGAAGACCTTTTCCTTCCTTTCAGGTTTAAGAACAGTAATAGTTCCTAACTATTATGAAGTGAAAGTGCTCTCACTTTGCTTTGGGGACCTCAACCAATAGACCCACCATTCTTTCCAGCCCACTTCTTTCTAACTCATGTGACTCAGAAGAGGATGACTTCCACCTTGAGTCTCAGGGTGACAGCCTCCCTGGTGTAAGCCAGCTTTGAAAGGCTTATCTTTCTGGTAGAAGGTGGTTCGTGAACTAGGATTAAAATAATCAAGGAAAAATATAGTTCCTGGGGGACTACTATCATCCCACATGTGAGGGCACTAAGTTTACGTTTGCTCCAGACAAACTGCAAAGACAAGCTTCATGCCATGGTTGAGAAACCATTTCTACACTATGATGGATTTGAACAAAACAGTTGAAATCCTAGTTGTTGCTGGCCTATTTTGCAAACATAAGGCAGACATCCTGAAGAAAAAGCTAGCTAGAGAAGAGAGTAAGTCCAAGAGCATAACTAAGACAAAGCAGGAGACTTAATATCAAACTGTTATTTGACTTAAATACCTCTTCCAAAAAAGAAATGATTTCCTGTTTTTATAGGACACTCTGGTGGCCTATTGGTCAGAAGTTGCAGTACTATCACAAAGGCAGGCAGTTTGAATCTACTGGCTGCTTCTCACAGAAAGATGGACAACCTCCTCCCATGTGATTTACAGCCCCTGGAAACATGCTGGAGGGTCAGCAATAAATCCATTCTGACTGAACGGGGTACAATAGCAATTTTGGGTTTTTTTTTCAAACCATAATGATTGAGTTTATTTGCAAAAGCCTCAGCTATAATACATTATAATCTTGAGACATAATACTGTATAATCAGGATACAGTAAGAATATATCAAGATTAGAAAGTTTCAAACAAATAATAATGAAAACTTTATAGGTAAAGCAATAAACTATCTAAAATCAGTGGCTTTGATGATGCTATACTGAAACAAGGCTGCCACCAATTTAGCAGTTGAAACAAAATGATGGTATTATGTCAAGTGCTTATTGCTTAGTATGATGCATATGGCTTATTTTATTTTATTAATTTTAATGAACATTTACAGAGATTTTGGATTTTCATTCATTCATTGTTGCACTTTTTTCTTTACTCCCCTCCCTCCAGTTCGCTCCTCTCTTTGAAAAGCAAAAGATAAACTTCTTCATTGGTATACAGTCTCCCCACTCCTGCCCTCTCCCCCTGCCGCAAATGCACTCCACTATGCAACCTTAATTCTGGATTCCTGTGATAATCATAATATGCTATCATAAATCACTTTTAAACTGTTCTCTCCCAATAGCAATTGTTGTAGTATACCTAAGGGGATTCTAGATTCTTGCTGCATATCACATATCATTTCCTAATTGCTATGACTTTGTAGATATCACATTTATTGCCTATTACCTTATGAAAGGCGAGTGGCTTGAATCCACCAGCTACTCTGTAGAAGAAAGATGAGCAGTCTCCTTCCATGATGACTTGCAGCCTTGGGAATCCAATGAACAATGACTGCCATGATGAGTAATCTACTTGATGGCTGAGAGTTTGTTTGTTTTATATTTATTGAGAAGTCCTTGAGTGGCACAAATAATTAATCACTTAGTAGTTTTTAACTAAAAGGTTGGTGGTTTCAACTCACCCGGAGATGTTTCAGAGGAAAAATTTGTAATCTTTGAAAAAGTCTCTTCTTCTCTGCACTGATGAGGTTGCTGTGTGAATCAAAATTGAATCAATGGCAATGGGTTGGGTTTTGGAATATTTATTGAGTGTTTACTATCTGGCATTTATTATACTGAGCATAAGAAACCACAAGGTAGGTGTTAGTATTAGCCTCATTTTACACACGAATAAACTAAATAAGGCTTTGAAATGTTCATTAACTGGTCCTTGCCACATAACTAGTAAGTGCTCCAGTTTTAGTCCACAACTTGGTTCATCTGACTATAGCCTTTGTTCTTCAAAAGCATGACACTCAGTTTGACTTTAACTCACATTTTTAAGCAATTTTGACTTGACTGTACCCTCATATCTCATGACCAAATAACTGAGGTGTTGTTAGGAGTTGCAATTCTAGATTCTTTCATATTTTGTTAACAGAGATAAAGAGCACGTTTAATAGTCAATAGTTTTTTTAGATATTAAGTTCCGTGTCAGTAGAGGATACTGCAGAAGAAAGAGTCACTGGGTGGTACAAAGCATTAATATATTTACTTGGCTGTTAGCCTAAAGGTTAGAAGTTTAAATCCACCCAGATTTTCCTTGGAAGAAATATCTGGCACTAAAAAAAACCAAAACCAAAACCAAAAAACAACCATTGAAAACTCTATGGAGCACAGTTATACATGCATGAGGATGTCATAAGTCGGTATCAATCCTATGGCCATTGGTTAACATTGAAGGAGTCCAGAGTAAAAAATGAGGCAAAGGGGTCAAGCTCAGAAATTGAGACTCCTATTCACTTAAACAATTTCATGAATCAAGATAAATTCATTGGGTAAAACCCAGTAATTCTAATAAAGTTATAGAGTCAGTGTTTGGGGGAAAGAATCGTGAGTGGTCTTACTTGGGGAGATTATATCTTGATATGGTTCATATAAGTTTTTGGTTTTTTGTTGTTGTTTTTTTTTGAGATTTAAATTTATTT
>NW_006399884.1:4087697-4093894 GCF_000299155.1 Elephantulus edwardii | reverse complement strand
TAGAGTAGAGGGACAGCGCAGGAGGGGAAGACCCTCTATGAGGTGGATTGATTCAGTGACTGGGGTAATCGGGATGGGTGTGTCAGAGGCAATGAGACTGGCACAGGATAGAGCACGGTTTAGGGCTGTTGTACATTGGGTCGCTATGAGTCACAAATGACTCGACGGCACATAACAATAACAACAAGAACATACTCCCAAGGGAGCTCTGGTGGCCTAATGGCAAGAACTGCACTGCAATCCCAGAGGCACATGGTTTGAATCCACCAGATGCTATGCTGGAGAAGGAGGGACAATCTCCTCCTGTACCAGTCAGATCAGATTTGACAGTACACACATAAAAAAATAATAAAAATAAAATAAAAGAATATATTCCCAGCAGTGAGCTATGTGGATTAAATGGTGTTGATATTTTCAGTCTTCTCAGGAAATGTCAGACTACTTTCCAAGTGGTCATACAATTTTACAAATATAACCAAAAATTTACAAGTAGGATAAGATTATGTAGACAACTGGGATCCTCTGAAAAGAAAATCTTGTGTACATCAAAATACTTCTCCAATAGGGTAAAAACAGCCCACAACTGGGAAAAACTATTTGGTAATGATATATCTATTAAGCGAGTTATATCGAAAATATGTAGAGTATTCTAGCATCTCAACAAGAAAAAGAAACAATCCAATTATGAAATTATTTTTTATTTTATTATTTTTTTTGTGTGTACCGTCAAATATGATCTGACTGGTACAGGAGGAGATTGCCCTTCCTTCTCCAGAGAGCCTCTGGTGGATTCAAACCACGTGCCTCTGGGATTGCAGTGCAGCTTCTTGCCACTAGGCCACCAGAGCTCCCTCAAACAATCCAATAATAAAGTAAGTGGACTATATAAAAAATTTTCCCCAAAGAGAATATTCCTATAGCCAAGAAACACATGAAGAAATGCTCAAGATCATTAGCTGCTGTTGTGGTTGTTGTTAGGTGCTATAGAGTCGTGTATGGCTCATAACGACGCTGTGAACAGCAAATATGAACCTTGTCCTGTCTTGTGTCATCCTCATCATCTCTGACCCCTACACTTGACCCCATTGCTGTAGTCACTGTGTCAATCCATCTCATTGAGAATTTTCTTCTTTTTTGCTTCCACTCCACCTTTCCAAACATGATGTCCCTCTCCAATGAATAGCCCCTTCTAGAAACATGCCCAAAGTATATGCAAAGTTTATGCGATATAGTCTTGCCATCCTTACCTACAAGGAACATTCTAGCTGCACTTATTTCAAGACATATCTGTCTTTTCTTTTGGTACCACAACGCAAAGGCAGTAGTTTTTGTTCTGTCATCCTTATTCATTGTCCAGCTCTCAACAGCCTAGCAAGTGAGTGAAGAGACCATGGCTTGAATCAGGCCCACCTCAGTCTTCCAACAGACATCATTGCTCTTCAGTATTTTGCAGAGGTCCCTGACAGCAGACTCGCCTAAAGCAATATATTTCCTTATCTCCTGACTGCTCGCACCTGATGGTGGATCCAAGCAAGATGAAATCATTAACAGTTTCAGTCCTTTCTCCAAGCAAATCAAAGCAACCACCAGCAATGGCAAAGTTTAACAGGACAGCAAACAGCAAATATTGGTGAAGATCCATAGAGACTGGGAACTCTCATGCACAAAAAGAGTTTTTTGAGTGCTAAAAGGAGAAAAAGATTACCCTGAACTATGTTTGTCTACATGGAGCCACTGTTTGACTAAATCAACTGAAGCAGCCTCATGTGGACATATTGATACAATGAATTCCAAAGACAGGTCTAATGAGAACATTTCCTCCTCATCTGAATGAGGTGGAATCAGACATCTAATGTTTATTAGCAGTCCTTGCTAACTGTAATTACAACAGTGAGTAAGAAGATGAAAATGAGAAATGCTCAGCAAAGAGCTCCTATTTTCTTTGGAAATTAATTCACATTATGCGATGTGCTGCCTTGAATGAATTTCCTTCCTTTTACACTCCCACTTAGCTTTCCATTAAGTGTCAAATGAAGCGGGTGGTGGAAAATGCGGTGCACCAGTCATTTTGACATTCCTTTGCAAATTAGTCAGGCTTTGCTAGTACAGGTCGGCTCTACCACGCAGGGGGGCTTTCAGCTTTGGGAATCTGGCAGAAGTTCAAGAGCAACGTGTTGCTTTGAACTCACTTGTTAGCTGTGCAAAATAAACACCATCCACCTTGCAATAAAAAAATATCAGCAGGAGGAAAAAAAGAGAACATTCTAAAATCCTCCCTGGAGACTTCAAAACCCTTCCTGGGACTGCTAAATTAGGACAGGAAAAATAACGGCGGCTCATGAAAAGAAAGGAGGGGGAAGAGCCATCCTGCAACAAACACATACACAAAATTACAATCGCTGTGAACTAATTATGTTTTCGTGATTACAAATGCATTGAGCGTTTGAAAGCTCACGAACGCATCCTGATGCTGCTATAAAATGTTTCCTGGCTAATTATTTGCCAGTATAACTGTTCACTTCCTGTGGTGGATTTATGCTAAATCCTGTTATTAGTCTTGCTTTGCAATTGCCACTGTCTATGACTAGAAGCAAGGCTGAAAGCTACAGTCAGCCTTTTATTACACAACATGTGAATGGAGATTTGACCCAATGTCTGACCACTTCCCCTTTTTGGTTTTATGTGAGCGCGCTGAGCCTTTCCCTATAAATCACTGGATTCCAATGAACGTTTACTCCTTCCCCCTCCTTTCCTTTTAACTCTAATACTTGTGTGTGAAGACACCCTGGAAAAATAAACCACACAGTTTTCGTCTTTTCTTGAAATGGCACTTTAAACCTTTTCATCATATACAATTTCTACAGTTCTTGTTCCAAAAAATATATGAAATCCATGCTTGATGGTTTGACATAGGTCAGTGGTTGAAGCTGGGAGAGGTAAAAATAAATACAATTTTAAAAGCCAACAAAACAATTTACATCTTCAGGAGGTTACAATCTCAAGTAATGAACACGTTCTAATAGTAGCTACAGTGAAAATGAAATAATTTCTGTTTAAAAACCCTAAATATTTTCTAGAATACTTGATAGTTTTGGCCTGTGAAGCAAATTGAGAAACATTCTAAATATATTTCTTTCCTTCAGATAAAATTAATATTAATATTGTAAATCATCTAAAGGAAGTCTTCTCAAACATAATTTTTATTTTTCCAACTCTCAAATACAAATGTAATGTCCTTGGAGTGTAATACTCTTGTTTTCAAGAGTATCATCACTATATTAAAAAAAAAAATACTCTCAGGTTTAGAAATCAAATCTTGAAGATAGAAACACTAGTTGTTGTTATGTGCTGTCGAGTTGCTTGCGACTCATAGTGATTCTATGTCCAACAGCCCTATACTCTGCTCTGTCCTGTGCCAATTGCACTATCTCCAACATACCCATCCCGATAACCCCAGTAACTGAATCAATCCACCTCATAAAGGGCCTTTCCCTCCTGCGCCATTCCTCCACCTTCCCAAGTATGATGTCCCTTTCCAAGGACCAGTCCCTCCTCACAACATGTCCTAAGTCTGTCAGATGAAGCCTCAGAATCCTTGCCTTCAAGGAACAGCTTGGTTTAATCCTCTCTAGGATAAATCTGTTTGTTTTCTTAGCAGTCCATGGTATACTCAATGCTCTTCTGCAGCACCACAGCTCAAAAGCATCAAATCTCCCTCTCTCCTCCCTAGTCATTGTCCAACTCCCTGATGCATAACAAGTGATTACAAAGACCATGACCTGTATCAGACGCACCTTAGTCTCCAGAGAGACACTGTTGCTCTTCAGTACTTTGGAGAGACACTAGAGTTTTGAAAAAAAAAAAACAAACCCCCAAAATTGAAAAAACACCTGGTTCACATATAATCATTAGTATGCATTATGTTTTTATAATTTATTACTATTAATCTATGCCTTTTATCACTCCATCTCATCAAGTTCCCCTTGAATCTTGTCTGTGGCTTCACTCCCGTCAGTAGTCCTCTTATTTCTGCTATCCTGAAACACTAGTTTTTTTAGCACAAAGTAGGTGCTAAGAAGTCTGGCTTTGAGTTTGCCACTGTCAATCAAAATAGATATTGAGAACCTACTGAAAAAAAATAGAATACACATATTAACGTGAAAAACAAAACATTGTTTAAATTTTATTTTAAAAACCATTAAGTATTTATTTGTTAATAAAGAAATAAGATAAAAAATATAGAATACAAAAGCTTTCATCAATTTGCACTCCATTTTTAATAGCTTTAAGTACATCTTTTTAAAAAATTATCAGAATTATATTCACAAATAGCCACAAAAATAATCAGTATAGACTTTAGTAATTTCTCACAGATATTTTGCTAATCTCTATGTGGACAGGTAATATTAAAAGCTTTCAAATTCTGATTTTAATGAAAAAAAAAACCAAAACAACCCTTTATGCTTGAAATATTCCTTTTAAGAAACATCCTTGTAGATTTAAATGTGTATTTTGGTGAATATGGTAAAACATATTCTGTCCAGATTTTTTTTTAATTATAAAGTACTGTGAACAAAAGAAGTAAGGTTAAGTCATTTAATAATAATCATATCCAAACTGTAAGATACTACAGAACATTAAAAAAAAGATGAGATAAAGAGGTGGATCTATGGATGAAGACCATTGTCAATGTTGAGTAGAAAGGGTAAGTAGCACATAACACATATACAAAAAATGAAGCAAAACAATTACTGTAGTAATTCTGTAAAGTAAAAAACTACTAACCAAAGAACTCAGTTTATGTATTTGTACAAGAGTGCAGGAGAGTTCTATACTATCTTGTAAACAAGGGCCATTCCTGAGCAGAGGGTGTTCAGAGTCAGCAAAGTCTTTCTTTCTTCAACAATGTTTCAACTCTGTTCTGTTAGAAATCCTTAAGAGGACAATCTTTCCCATGTGATATAGTCTTTGAAAGCCTGCTGGAGAATAAACTATGAAACAGTTGATTCTGACACTATGGCAATGAGATACATATTTCCTCTGGTGAAGTGTGTGGCAACTGACCTGCAAGTGACCTATATCCTCCTTCACTCTCTATTTCTTTTTAAGAAAACCTAGGAAAAGTACTCAAAGTGTTAACTGCACTCTACAGTAGCAAATAGCCCTTGGCAGCTGAGGGCATGTGGATATTTCCTCCACAAAGCAGAATCTCAATCTGGAGGCAGTTTGCATGAATTGAGGGCATGCTGTACTAGCTCAATCCTCCCATTCCACACTATCACTTCCAGAGCACCTTTATTGTGAAAACAACCATTTTGTCTTAGTTCTCTAGCAACACTTTAACAAACAAAACTTTATTAACTCAACAAGCAGAAGTAGCAGCAATGGGGGTGGGGGAGTGGGATGCCAACCAGAGGACGACCACCAAGGAGCAGAAACTCAAAAGACAGGGACTTCCTAGAGTCAATACTTAGATTCCAGACTTTTAGCTTCCTCACTGGGAGAGATAATGCTGAATTAGTAATAAAAAATATGAATAAGGATGACAGAAGAAGAACAGATGCTTTTGAACTGTGGTGCTGAATAAGAGCACTGAACCTCCCAAGGATTATCAAGAGAACAAATAAAGGGTGCAGCCAGAGTGTTCTTTGGCTTTGCCTCATATTTTGGAAATGTTGTTAGGAGGGGCTATTCCTTGAAGATAGCCATGATGGTGCGAAGGGTGGAGGGTCGGTGGAGAAGAGGAAGACCCTCAACCAGGTGGACTGACATGGTAACTGCTGCAGTGGCTCTTGTGGGGAAGTGTGAGGATGGTGCTGGATAGAACAGGGTTCAGATCTTTTGTTCATAGGGTCACTATGAGTTGTACTCAAATTGTCGGCATCAAATAACAATTATGAGAAAACAAATTTCTGCTTGTTAAAATAAAAAAAAACAAAACACCAAAACCCCGACTTTGTTTTCTGTTTGTTTAGAAGTCCTAATTCAACATGCCAGCCCTAGATGAAGGCTTTCACTCTGCATATCAACTTTAGAGAAAGATCTTTGTCTCTTCTGCTCCTGGACTATCTTCATGTGCCTTCTCATTTCTCTTCTTTGCTTCATTAGCTTGCTTGGTTACTTTCATTTATATCCAAAAGATTTTATTTATTTTTTTGAGACTTAGTTCAATCAGTAAAATCTCTCTCTCTCTCACA
>NW_006399884.1:4086212-4087597 GCF_000299155.1 Elephantulus edwardii | reverse complement strand
AAAAAAATATTAATTTTAATGAATGTTTACAGAGATTTTGGATTTCCATTCATTCACTGTTGCATTCTTCTCCCTGCCCACCCCTCCGCTGCCACTCCCCCCTCCTCTCCCAGTTCACTCTTCTCTTTGAAAAGTAAAAGAAAAATTCTTTCACTGATATACAACCCTTCCTCCCACCCCAAATACACTCCACTATGCAGTCTTCATTTTGGTCTCTTGTCATGACCATAATACTCAATCATATATTGCTTTTAAACTGTTGACTCTTGTCTTTTGAAGAGAAAATTTTTATTTTTGAGAGAAAAGGGGGCACCCTTCTTTGTGATTTATAGACTCTGACATCAGCTAGATCGTCAGCTATGGGTTGGTCCCAACTTGAAAGCAATGAGCTTGATCTTGGCTCTGTAACTTTCCTTTCAGCATTAACATTTCTTTCAAGAGCTGCATTTCATTTTCAAACATCACCTCTGAACTCATTTCCAGAGTCTAGTCTAGGACTTTGTGAGTTGAGCTGGAAGAGTTAGAGCTCTATCCGTCTTCTACTACAGTGGAAATGTACATTTGCTCATAAATATAGTTCTTCAAGGTCTTGACTAAATGGTTTTTTTAAAAAGTTGTTATTTGAGTGAAAGTTTACAAGCACATTGACTTTTCTCATTCAATAATTTATAGACATTTATCTCCCTTCTTTCCTTTTGTTTCATGTATTGTGTTATTCCAGATTGTTAATTGTATCACACATAATGTCTTATCATCCATTCAGCTTGCATTGACCTTCTTTTCACCTATTTCAAAGCAGTGTTCGTTATCTGTCCATTCTTTTCCTGCTCTTTCCCATCCCCCTCAATTACCTTCCTAGTTTTATAAATCTTATACAGTTTTTATCCTCTTGTAATTGAGTTATTTCATCTGGTGTAATACCTTCCAGATTCCTCCATGCTGTGTAGTACTTCCTGAGTCCTTCATTGTTTTTTCAATGACACATCATACTCTATTTCTGTGAATATACCACACTTTCTCTACTCATTTGTCAGTTGATGAGCTATTTCCATCTCTTTGCTATAGTAAATAGTGCTGCAATAAACATGGAGATGCACATCTCTGTTTGTGTTGTCAGTGTGATTTATTTAGACTATCTGGACACAGAAAAAAAATATCTCTGACAAACTGTCAGGTCATGGGTTGGACAATGGGAGATTATTTCTGAAGGCATTTTGTAGAAGTGAAGTGGTATCCTGCTGGAGGGTGGAGCTGGGAAATAAGTGGGTCAAGGCACTGGGCTAAGAGCAGGGACCACACTGTAACTAATGGTCAACTCCAAAATGAGGGATTTATCTTTCACTACTCCACAAATTGCTGTCTGTCAGATACTGCTCTAAATCTAA
>NW_006399884.1:4065191-4079190 GCF_000299155.1 Elephantulus edwardii | reverse complement strand
ACACACACACACACACACACACACACACACACACACACACTCTTCTTCCAGTGGTGCAAAGGCTCTGATCTGATCTGATCTCAGAAAATGTGTCCACCCTACAACCAAGAGAGGATAAAATAGATGAATGGGACCTTCTAAGAATAAAATCCCTAATCACACCCAAAAACTTCTCCAACAGGGTAAAATGGCAAGCTACAGACGGGGGGAAAAAATACTTGGTAATGATAAGTCAGGTATTGGACTTATATCTAGAATTTATAAAGTTCTTGAGCACCACAACAAGATAAAGGTAAATAACCCTATTGAAAAATGGGCACAGGATATGAACAGACACTTTACCAAAGAAGGCATTCAGATGGTGAAAAAACACATGAAAAAAAATGTTTAAAATCCCTAGCTTTAAGAGAGATGCATATCAAAACAACTATGAGATATCATCTCACCCCCCTTAAGAATAACAAAATTTAACAGAACAACAAACAACAAGTGCTAGCGAGGTTGTGGAGATACTGGAGAATTCTTATTCACTATTGGTGGGAGTGTAAAATGGTGCAACCACTATGGAAGGCAGTATAGCACTTTCTCAAAAAGTGGGAAATAGAAATACCATTTGACCCAGAAATTCCACTACTGGGAATATACCCTAAAGAAACCAGAACTGCCACCCAAGCACATTCATGTTTATTGTGGCTTTATTCACAATAGTAAAAAGTTGGAAACAGCCCAAGTGCCCATCATCAACAACAACAACAACAACAACGAATCAAATGAATAGAGTAGCTGTGGTATATTCATGCAATGGAATACTATGCTGCATTGAAAAACAAGGAACTCACGAAATATTATGCAAAATGGGTGACCCTGGAGGACACTATACTGAGTGAAATATCTCAGTCACATAAAGATAAACACAGCATAATTGAAACAGAACTGACATGGGGGTTGGGGGGAAACTAAGAAAAGAGGGGATAAATAATTTACATGGCATTGAAACAGATGAGGGAGAGAACTGTATAAAAGGAATCTATAATTAGGTTTGCCTATAATTACGCATGACAAGAGTACAGAATAAGAGTTGCATAGTAAATTGGTCTGTATAACAAGGAAAGAATTTTTTTTCCAAAGAAAAAAGTGATCTAGGAGGAGGGGAAAATGTGCAACAATGAAGATTTGAAACCTGATTTTGTTATAAACTTTCATTAAAATCTCAATTAAAAAAAAGAGAAATTACTCACTTATAAAAAAGTCACTAAAATATTATCTTCATTCTTAACACTGACTTTTTTGTGGGTTGTGTGTGTGTGTAATTCTTTTATTAACACAAAGTATGTTTCAGTTACAAAAATTTAATCAAGAAATGCAAATACGTTTTACAGAGATCAGACTTGGTATATTACCCCTAACCCAAAGGCTGAAGTCATTATTGTCCATTTATTGCCCAGATTTCTGACTCAAGTTCAGAACCTGGAAAAAAGAATCTCAAGTGATAAGAAGTCACAGCAGCAATGAAACTTAAAAGTAATCTAACTTAAGCGGGCGGTCCCTAATCCTACCTGGATGGTGCTTTTCTGTAGGCTTCTCAGTATGAGTCCAAACCTCAAAAAGCACCTTCTAATGTTGGGCTGCCTGGGTCACAATATGGCAGTTAAGTTCCACAGGTAAACGAAAGCAAATCGAGGACCAGGAGCTGTGACTTTCCAATATATTCCACAGAACATAAAACAGTTGAGCTCTAAGTAGTTTTCCGTTTCTTGGCAGACGGTCGCTCAAATACATCTCATACCCCTGCTGTCTTTTGTTTAAAGAACTTTGTGTTCTGGGCTGAGTCAAAGGAGGTGGTGTCTTGATCCACAAGGTGGGTGTATTTGGTACGGTCGGAGTGTCCAAAGTTCTTGACTTGCATGACTTTGGGAAGAATGGTTTTATTGAAATGATCCTCCAGTGTAGGTGCGCTGAAATCTCTCTTATATACTTCTTCATCCTCATCCATGAAGAAGGCACCCCGATGATAATACTTCTGTAAGAACTTATATTTGCCCTTGACAGCCTTGTTAGTAATAACTTTTCCATTTGCCCGAAGCTCCGCTTTCCTCTCTTCCTCAGTCAGGTTTCGCATGCGTTCGATTTCTGCTTTCTCCTTCTTGAGCGCTCCTCGAACCTCTCTGTCTCTCTTGATTCTCTTTAACTCCTGAACTTTGCATGCCTCATATTCCTCCTCATCATTTTCACCATCAATATTGAGTGCATCCAGTGCAGCCAGAGATCGCTTGTTCTCTTCTAGCTCTTAGGTCTCCTCTTCTACAATCTTGAGTGTGTACTTGTGCCTCTCTCCTCAGCCATGCGTTTTGCCTCCTGTTCCAGCTCCTTATGTTTCAATGCTTCAGCCTCACGCTCTTGAACTGTTACTCGGTCTTTCTTTCAGATGAAGACTGGTTTAAGGCGAGGCTCTATCTCATCTTCACTATCTGTGTACTCTTCTTACTCAGAGTCTGATTCTGACTCTTCCCCAGAACGTCCCTCATCTTCCACTTCCATGACTTCCATCTCTTCATTTTTTCTCTCCTGAGCTCGCTGACGCATCATCCCACGGCGCTGTTCTATTTCCTCATCATCAATTTCTTCCTCTTCCTCTTCACTGCTGTCTTCTCGTTCCATGCGCCAAGCATTTCCTTCTATTTCTGAGTCACTTTTCTCCTACCACTTCAGTTTCCACTATTTTCCTATGTCGAGCCAATCTCTCTTCCACATCTTCACTAATGTGGTCTGTAAACGTCGCAGACGGGGAACACTAGATGAATCTTCTTCCTGTTCCTCAGGCTTTACTTCTTGTTCTTTGGTTTTCTTAATGAACTGAAATTCCTCATCCTCCTCATCTGAAGATTCCAAAGGGGCATAGTCTGGCCTCTTTCCTGACACATAGCGTTTCACCTTGACTTTTTCCATGGAAATCTCACCTTTCTCATTGCAAACTGAATAGGCAGTTGTTTCATGAGTGTGCTTGGTGGCAGCAGTGATGACTCCTCAAACTCAACTCTGGGGTGTTTTTTTTCTCCTTTTTTTTAAATACTATTTTACTTAGAAAAAGAAAATGTGTCCACAGATACGTGGGAGTTATTTTCAAGACAATCTAGGAGTCTATATCATGGAATATTAGTGAAAATAGAAAGTATAACTTTGAATATGGATGACTGCTTTTTAAAAAACATAACTTGATTTAAGAGGTATTGTTTTTGTTGTAGTTATGTGCCATTGAGTTGCCTTTGACTCATAGCGACCATATGCATAACAGCTCTGAACCCTGTCCTTTTTTGAGCCAGTCTTAATAACACTGACACACTTACCCCCATTGCCCCAGTTACTGTATCAATCTATTTCATCCAGGATCTTCCTCTCCTATACTATGCCTTCACCCTTCCAATGATGTCTTTCTCCAAGGACTAGTCCCTCTTGGCCACATGCCCAAAGTGTGTGAGATGGAGTTTCAAAATCCTAGCCTTCAAGGAGAAACTTGGTTTCACCCTCTCAAGAAGGATCTATTTGTTTTCTTGGTGGCCCATAGTAGGTTCAAGACTCTTCTCCAGCACCATAATTTGAAAGCATTGATTATTCTATCATCCTTAATCATTTTCCAGATCTCTGATACATAGCAAGTAATTGCAAAGATCATGGCCTGGATGAGGTGTACCCTAGTCTCTAGAATGACAAAGTTGTTTTTTAGTTCTTTGGAGAGGTCCTTGACAGTAGATTTTCCCAGTGCAATTTGTCTTTTGATTTTCTAACTGCTGGTGCCAAGATTCTTGATTGTGGAGCCAATCTCAATGTCTTCTCTATTGATCATTATCATCACTATTAGTCTAGTGGTAAGAATCTTTGTCTTCTTAATGTTGAGCTTCAATCCATATTGAAGACTATAGTCGTTGACCTTCTGCAGCAAGCACTTCAGGTCCTCTGAATTTTCAGCAAGCAAGGCTGTGTCACCTGCGTAACAAAGGTTGTTGTTTTAAAGAGTTTTAAACAGAAAAAAAAAAGGTTGTTGATCGGTCTTCCTCTAATCCTGATGCTACACTCCTCCTCATCAAGCCCAGCCTCCTGAATGATTGGTTCTGCAGATAGATTGAAAAGGTATGAAGACAGGACACATCCCTGATTTACTCCTTTCCTGATTTTGAACCATCCAGTGTTCTGGGATTTCCATTCTCCTCAAGGTTAGCTACAATTTGTTGTGATCCACACAGTCAAATGCCTTTGCATAGTCAACAATAC
Source organism: Elephantulus edwardii (assembly GCF_000299155.1). Lineage (NCBI taxonomy): Eukaryota > Metazoa > Chordata > Mammalia > Macroscelidea > Macroscelididae > Elephantulus > Elephantulus edwardii. The sequence goes on along the minus strand of NW_006399884.1, from coordinate 4,074,924 downwards.
ATAGATAGACATTCTTCTGGCACTCTACTATACAAACTATTTTGCATATTTTAAACTGGAACTTGCTCATGTCATGATACTAATAACCAACATATAGATTGTGGCAAGGTGAGTAATGGATCAGGCTGCTAATCAAAAAGTTGGCAGTTTGAATCCATCAACTGCTCCATGAAATAAAGACAGGCAGTTTCCTCTTGTAAAGACTTAAAACTCTATAGGGGGTCACCATGAGTTACAATCAACTTAATGACAACAGGTTTGGAGTTTTTTTGGTTATAGATGGTGTGGAAGCACTGGTAGCACAGAGATAAAACTGGCCGTTAATCTATCAGTTCTATAAGAGATACGTGAAACAATCTGTCTCCGCAAAGGTTTATATCCTTGGAAACCCCGCGGGTCAGCCTGCTCTGGCTTATGTGATCACTATTTCTTGGAATTGACTCAAAAGCAAGGATTTGAAATGTGGGTAGTATATATTATGGGATTTTCCAAAGACTGGTTCCCCTTAACAATATGCCTGAAGTATGTGAGACAAAGTTGCATCATTTTTGTCTCTAAGAAGTGCCCTGACTATATTTTTTCCAAGATATATTTGTTTGTTCTTTTGTCTGACTGAGGGATATTCAATATTCTTCTCTAATACCACAACTCAAAAGGCATCAGTTTTTCTTCTGTTATCTTTAGTCATTATCCAACACTCAGATACAATTTTTACAAATTTTTTCAAGTAAATGCAAAGACTATGGCTTGAATCAGGTACACTTTAGGTTTTAAAGTGATATCTTTTCTCTGTAGCATTTTAGGGAGGTCCTTGACAGCAGATTTTTCCAGTGCAATATTTCTTGCCTCTGGAACCAAGGGTGTTGATTGTGAATCCTGATAATGACAACTCCAAGACTTTCTCCATATATCATTATGTTGCCTATTGGCCTAGTGGTGAGGATTTTTTGCTTTTTTTATTAAAAAAAATAAATTTTTATGTTGACATACATACAGAAGTTGTATACATTGTGTTTCACATTATCCTTCATTCGCTTTGTATTTTATATAATCATTCCCATTCACTGTGTTTTGTGATATTAATCACCGTTGAACTATGCCCACCATTACCCCATCTGAATAGATCCTCACTTGATCTTTCCCATTTACTTTACCCCTTTCTTCTACCCACAGATTTTTGTGACCCAATGATATTCCTCCTGCTCATCCTCACCTCTTTGCTCCCACCCTTTCCACCTTTGGACATCAGTACATGTCCTACTAGTTATCCTTTGATTTTTATTATAATAGTCTTATGCAATATTTGTCCTTATGAGATTGAATTAGTTTACTCAGCATAATGCCTCCAGTCTTTCCCAAGTTATGTAGTAATTTTTGAAATGTTGAGATGTAATCTATATTGCAAGTTGTAATCTTTGATCTCCTGGAGCAAGTGTTTCAAGTTCTCCTCATCTTCAGCAAGCAAGGTCGTGTCATCTGCATAATGCAGGTTATTGATGATTCTTCCTCCATATTTGATGCCATTCTTTTTCATACAGCCCAGCTTTTTGAATAATTTACTCAGCATGCAGATTGGATAGACATGGAGAAAAGATACTGTCCTGACACATACCTTTCTTGATTTTAAACAACTCAGCATTCCTTTGCTCTATTTGGACAATCCTTCTTGGTCTAGGTATAAGTTTTGTATGAGCACAATCAAATGTTTTTGGGTTCCTAGCTTTCTCAATGTTAGCCATAATTTGTTATGATCCATACAGACAATTGCTTTTGTCTAGTCAATAAAACACAATAGACATACTTCTTAGTATTCTCTGCTTTCAGGCAAATTTCAGCTTTCAGCAAACATCAGTAATAATATCCCTAGTGACCAGACCTCTTCTAAGTCAAGCTTGAATTTTTGGCAGTTCTTTATCTACTGTTTTTAAATAATCATCAGAAGATTTTATTTACATTTAATATTAATTATATTGCTCAATACTGTCCATATTCTGTTGTATCATCTTTTTTGTAGGAATGGGAACAAATGTGCACATTCTGTTGTATCATCGTTTTTCTAGGAATGGGGACAAATGTGGATCTCTTCCGATCAGCTGAAGAGCTGCCTCCCTTCCAAATTTCTTGCCATAGCCTGGTAAGCATGTCAAGTGCTGCATCAAGTCAACTGGTTGCTGGGGCCTTTTTTTTTTAAATGCTTTCAGTGACAGGTAACAGAGAAAAGACCCTCAAAAAGATGGATTGATACCGTGAGTGTAACAAAGGATTCAAACATATTAGAGATAATGAGGATGGCACTGAAAGGTTCAAATCCATTGTTCATAGGGTCACTACAAGTTGTAATCAACTCAAAGACATCTAACAACAAGTTGTATAGGGAGCTTTGGTGGCCTAGCAGGAAACGAGTTGCATGCTAACCCAAAGGTAAACAATCTCTTATCTGCAGCAGTGTCTGTTCTGACTCAGTAACAAATGCAACAAATGTACACTGTGTATAAAACAAATGCTTATGCATAATCTAAGACATTGCTCAAATGACAATTAAGGTGATGTTTATAATACAAACAGGAGATAGTGTTGCAGGTGAACAGGAATATAATGCACAGATATGTTTTGTCCAGATATTTTTCTATATATTGCAAGGTAGTACAGACAACAAAAATAAACAGAATAGGTGTTGTTGTTGCTGTTGTTAGGTGCCATTAGTACACTATAACATAAACAAACATCTGAACTGCACCCTGTCTTGACCCATTTTCACCAATTTCTCTGACCGTCTACCTTTTGCAGCATGATGTCTTTTTCCAAGGACTGGACCCTCTTGATAATATGCCCAAAGTATACAGGATGAAGTTTCATTATCCTAGCCTCTAGGCTACGCTTCCCCCACAACCTATTTGTTCTTTTGGCAAATGGTGAGATATCTAATACTATTCTCTAACACCACAATTCAGAGGGGTCAATTCTTCAATGATACCTACTCATTGTTCAACTTTCAGATGCCTAGCAAGTAATTGAAAAGACCATGGCTTGGATCAGACACACTTAAAATTGGTAGCTTTGCTTTTTAGAACTTTGGAGAGGTCATTGACAACAGATTTTTCCCCAATGCAATGGTATTTTCGTTTCTTGGCTGCTCTTATCATGGGTGTGTTAATTGTGGATCCGAGTAAGAAATCCTGACAATTTTAATATTTTCTCCATCTGTCTATTGATCGAGTGATGAGGATTTTTGCTTTCTTGATGTTGAGATGCTATATATATATTGAGTCTTGTAGCCTTTGATCTTGTTCAGTAAGTACTTCAAGTCATCTTCACTTTCTCAAAGAAAGGCATAATGCAGGTTTTTAATGAGCTTTCCTCCAACCCTGATGCCACATTCTTTTTCATATAGACAAATTGCTCAAATGATTTGCCCAGCATAGATTGAAATAGATACAAAAAAGGGATACAACCCTGATGCACACTTTTTCTGATATGTAAACTGCACAATGTTCCCTTGTTTTGTTCAGACAACTGCATATTGGTCTATATGCAGGTTTAACATTTAAGCACAATTAAGTGTTCTGGGATTCTCATTCTTCTCAATGTTAGCCATAATTTGTTATTATCTACACACTCAAATGCCTTTTCATAGTCAATAAAACATAGATAAATATCTTTCTGATATTATTCTCTCTTTTAGTCAAGATCCACCTTATATAAACAGTGATATCCCTTGTGCCAGGGTTATTTCAGAACACAGCGTGAGTCTTTGGCAATTCCCTGTTGACGTATTATTGTTCCAGGTGTTTCTGAATAATCTCCAGTAAGATTTTACTTACATGTGGTAATGGTGATTCTATATTGTTTAATAATTTCACATTCTGATGGATCGTCTGTTTTGGGGAGAATAGGAAGGATAATGGATCTCTTTTAGTTGGTTTGGAATTTCACACTATAGTCTTGTGAGCACCCCGTCTTTCTTCTTTGGAGCTGATGGGTTTTAAGTATCTACTCTTTGAGTTAGCAGTATAATGTGCTAAGAATTGACACAAAAGAGAAACAGATATAATTTAGAGGATGTCATTTGAGAAGTATAACTTAGAGGGGGGAAGTAATTACAAGTACTTCGAATATTTTCAATATGCTTGACTGATTGTATAACTTTAATGCATGTGAATGACATTATGTCCAGCAATATAATTTGGGAACTTTGATTTTAAGTATAAAACTTTTGTATTAGAAATACAAATACACTACCAACAAGTCACTAGTTTGAAATAAAAAGTTAAAGTAATGGTTGATGAAAAAATTTTTCCTTTGTGTAAAATAAGCACTCAGATCCTTTTTGTCACACACACACACATAGATATAGATATAGATGATATAAATATAGATATATAGATATATTTTCACCACACTCATTGATCTTCTGAGGAAGCTGGCTAACTTAAATTTGTTAGAAATTGCTTGTAAAGATCTATTTTAAATTAATATTACCATTAGGTGTCTTAAAAAGCTTTGACAGCATAGTGCATTGTGCATTGCATTACATAGTAAAGCCTTAATCAAAAGGGTAATGGTTCAACTCCTCTAGCCACTGTGTGTGGGAGAAAGACAAGGCAATCTGCTCCTATTAAAAGATATAGCCTCAGAAACCTGATGGAAGCTTACCATGTTTTGAGAGGAGTTTAGTTTTGGCTTTTTTAGTTATTTTAACTATCTTGAACTTATTTCCAAATGAATAGGAGTAAAAGTAACTTCTTCCTCATAACATTACTTAAAAATTATAATAATTCACATTGTTATCCTGACAATCAAAAGACTCCTTTTTTCAACTCTTTGTATCAGTGAGTACTCAAGCATTGAGTACAAGCAATTGTTTTAGTTGCTGGAAGAGAAGCAAAAATGTCCCAGATTCAGTCCTTCATGCTGCTCTCCCCTGCAATCAATCTATTGGTGATAAAACATTGGATAAGCAAACTTTTTCTGTGCAGCATTCTTCTTTGTTGTTAAGAGCCATTGAGTTGAGTGCTAGCAACTCTAAGAACAATAGATCTGAACTTTGTTCTATTCCACACCATCCTTATCATCCTCAATTCTTTTGAGCAGTTGCCAAGATATTCTATCAATTCATTTCATTGAGGCTCTTCCTCTCCTTTAATGAGACTGTATATATTTTAGAATTGGTGATCAAAGAGACAAAATAAAGGATATTATTTAAAAAATGTAGGTAAAAAGAGACTATAGTTTTCTATAAATTATATATTAATAAAACAGAATATAAGAATAATAATAAGTAGAACGTTTTGAGTGAGTTAATGAGAACGCAATTCTTTCATATAATTTGGCTTAAAATTGGTGTTTATGATTGAATGAAACCACTCTTATAAACCTTCACTAAAATTTAAAAAAAGCTATTCTTCAACATTAAACTGGGTTGCAGTGTTTATCTGTTCATCTTCATTTATAAACTATGCTATGAGATTTTATATCTTTCATACTTGACAAACAGATGCCACCAAACTCATTTACCACTTGGAAGGCGTTTATAGAATTCTTTTGGATTCTAGGAGATAGTGTTGCAGGTGAACAGGAATATAATGCCTTTCAGTAGATAATTATATTGCAGAGTATGAATTTCTGCAATGAAGAACTTGAACTTAAGTTTAAAGTAGGGAGAAGCTCCTCAACTACAAACTAAGCAGAATTTTGAACAATAGAAATTATTTCCATCCTTGCAAAAACATCATTGAAACTATAATTTGAATTTAGAAAGTATGGAGAGGGATCTCTGGTGGCTTAGTGGCAAGAAGCTGTATTACAATTGCAGAGGTACGTGGTTCAAATCCATCAGAAGCTCTGCTGGAAAAAGAGGGCCAATCTCCTCCTGTACCAGTCAGATCCAATTTGATGGTACACACACAAACAATAATTAAAAAATTAAAAAAAAAAGAAAGTATGGAGAGAGAGAGAATATAACTGTGATGGACTTCCTTCTTCATTTTAAAACATAAAGTGTTCCGTTGCTCTGTTTGCACAACAACCTCCTGGTCTTGGTTTAGGTTTTGCATGAGCATAATTAAATGTTCTGGGACTCCCATTTTTTTTCAATGTCAGCCACAGCTTGTCATGATCCACACAGTCAAATGCCTTTGCATACTCCATAAAGCATAAATAGACATTCTTCTGGTAATTCTTTACTTTCATCCAGGATCCAACTGACATCAGCATTAATATCCCTGGTGCCATGGACTCTTCTAAATCTTGTTCTATCTATGTACTGAATACAATTGCCAGTAAGACAAATGTGGGAGGAGAAAAAGGTTGGCCTCAAAGACTGTCTCTCAGACTGGAAGAGGTCACCAGGCTTTTATACTAAAAGAAAAGAATTTCTATATATGAAAGAAAACCATTCACACCCAGATACTCCCTTTCCCAGCAAATAGGCAGATTAAGTTACAATTGACATATGATTGGGGGAAACAGCTTCAAAGAGATAACAGCTAAGCTAGGAGATGCATCTCCTCTTCTGATAAACAGATTAAAGAAAGGACACTAAGAGTTCTAAGGTCAAGCAACTAGCCTTACAGGCTGGAGAAAACTGATGCCCGTTTTATAACTATATAACTATATAACTATAACTATAGCTCCATAATTGATACATAGATTGAGACTTCTGAATTTATCATACCATTCCATCATTCTGTTCTGGTAAGTTTTGAATGATCTTCAGCAGTATTTTGCTTGCAAGTGATATGATATTAATCATATTGTTTGATAGTTTCCACATTTTGTCAGATCATCTTTCTTGGGAATGGGAGCAAATATGAACCTCTTCCCGTCTATTGACCAGATAGCTGTCCTCCAAATTTCTTGGTGAGCACATCCAGGGCTGCAGCTGTATATGAAACAAGTCAACTGATTTCTGGGGCCTTACTTTTTTGCCAATGCCTTCAGTGCAGCATCACCTTCATCCTTCTTTACCATTGGCTCTTGCTTATATGGTACTTTCTGGAATTTTCCAGTGTCAATTAGTTGTTTTGGTACAGTGACTCTATGTATTCCCTGCATCTTCTTTTGATATTTTCTGGATTATTTAATATATTATCCACATCTTTCAATATTTTCAATATTGTGACTTGAGCCCTTAAACTTCTTTTTCAGTTCTCTCAGCTTGGGAAATGCAAAGTGAGTTCTTCCCTTTTGATTCTCCAATTTTAGCTCACTGCACATTCCATTATAATACTTTACTTAGTCCTCATGAGCAGCCCTTTGAAATTTTCAAAATCATCTTAAGAATAAGTTTGAAGGATTGAACAGCTATGATCAAAGACCAGATGAGTTGAGGGATAATATCTTGAAGAGAACAAAACGTTATTATAAAGACAGAGGAGAAAGGAAAAAACAAAATAGGTGTCAGAAGAGACTGGGAAAATTGCACTAGAGCATCAAGAAGCCAAAACAAAGGGAAAACATGCTTAAGTAACAGTTGAACAGAAGATTCCAAAGGTGCTGCTTGAGAAGACAAAGCAAATAGAAAGTATATCTACAATGTATTTGTGTACAAATGGAGACTTTATGCCTTATTTTAAACTTGGACAGCATGGAAAGTATAAAAATATCTCCAAACTGTGATAAAGACAATGCTAGTTTTTATTAAATGTCTCTATCACAGTATTAAGTTTCTTATATGTATTATTTTGCCTTATACCGTTAGGTTTGAGTTTTACTGATAAGTTTAATCACATCTACAGCAAAAGCTCATTACTAAAGCCATTGATGTTGCTTTTGTTTGAATCGTCAGGGGTAGATCTTGACTTCTGGAAACCTCACATATGCTAAAGACAACTGCTTCATAGGATTTTCAAGGCTTTCATTTTTGGGAAGCAATTGATGTTGTTGAACAACAGATCTGAATCCTGTTCATCCTCACACTTCCTGCCACACGTAGAGCCCACTGCTGCAGTCACTATGTCAATCTACCTAGTTGAGTGTCTTCCTCTCTTTCATTGACCCTCCACCTTTCCAAGCATCATGTCCCTTTCTAAAGAATAGACTCTCTTATGTTCCATGTTCTAATTATTAAAAAATGTTTGCTATTATTTTTCCTCATTTTAACTAACTTCCAATCTGGGCTCTTATAGTATAACTATCCGTGTGCCTCTACTGTTCATAGGTTTTTCAGAGGCCTGATATTTAAGAAGTGGATAGTCAGTCCTGTAGTCTCGTCTATCTTAATCTGGGAACTCCATTAAAACCTGTCCACCTTGGATAACTCAGCCTAGATGGTGAAATTTCCAAATTTCAATCTTGGCCCCAAATTGAAATATTCACACATAAAAATTTTTCAAGGTTAAATCATCCAAATTCCTTGTGGTAGAGCAATTCAGACTATTCAACTTGCATTTTTGACCTAAGTTCACAGAAGTGACAATGGCTAAATGCTATGAATGATGAAGTTCACTATTGACACCATTGGTTCAACAGTACCTGACAGTTTCTGTATTCTAGCTTACAAAATTTGAAAATTTTGTAATCTTTCAAACTACCTGCAAATTAGTAATTACAGATTTTGAGTACTTTATATGTTCCACAAACTTTGGTGCAATATTTTTCCAGATTTTTTTTCTCTTCCACAGACAGATTTATTTACTGCTATCAGCTTTAATACGTTTAACATATTCCATTTCTGGTTACACAGAATTAGTTTTCTCTCAACTTCTTTGCAAATATTCTCCCCATAGTATTTCTATATACACATTTATAGAGGCTAAGGTTTAATTAATTTCAAACTTGCTATTACTTCCTTGAATAAATAACAAAAAAAAGTAATATCTTTAGCACATTTTCATTTAACAAAAGCCAAGGAAAACCACTCAAAATAATTTGCCTTGTATTTTAAGTGACTATTGATGTGCTTTTAATGTTCACCACTCCTTGAGCAATTTTTCTCACCAAGAGGCTTGTATTCTTAAATAAGTGTATTTCCCTTGGGCATGTTTCTTCAGATGTTGTAGAAGACATAATTTAATTGTATAACCACTTGCAAATGGTACCCATTGCTCAGTTAACAAATGCAACTTTTCTGGTGGTAGCTCATTTTCAGTTTTATGAAGACTGTTTTGAAAAGAGTATTTTTTTTCCTTTAAATTTTCTGATTTTTATGAAAGTTGGAAATACCCTGATATTTTTAACTGGAAGTGTTGACATTTATTTTACACTATTAAGGGAAATAAATTGTCTTTGCAAAATAAACACAATACTTGGCAATATAATTTAATAACACAATAACCTACACTCTAACCAAACTACCACACTGCCACAGGCTCAGTTTTAACTCATGTTGTTGTTGTTATGTTCCATCAAGTCACCCCCAACTTCAATTGTCTTTATGTACAATAGCTCTGAACCCTGCCATGTTCTGAGCCAGTCTCACTGACTCCAACCACCTACATTATTCTACTCCATTATCCCAGTTACAGTGTCAATCCATTTCATCTGGGGTCTTTCTATTTTGTGCTGTCCCTCTACCCTTCCAAGCATGTTGTACTTTTTTTAAGGATTGGTCCCTTCTGGCCACATGTCCAAAGTATGTGCGACTTCAACATTCTTACATCCAATGTATTAGAACTTTGTAAATAAACTGTTCTTGTTGTGTTGTTAAGTGCCGTTGAGTCGCCTGCGACTCATAGCGACCCTATGTACAACAGCCCTAAACTCCGCTCTGTCCTGTGCCAATCGCACTGTCTCT
>NW_006399884.1:4052619-4063071 GCF_000299155.1 Elephantulus edwardii | reverse complement strand
GTCCATGTTTTCCAACTACTGAATCTTCTTCTTTGTTCCTGACTTTTGCATTCCAGTCACCCATTCTTATCAATGCATCTTGATTGCATGTTCGATCAATCTCTGATTGTAAAAGTTGGTAAAAATCTTCTATCTCCTCTTCCTTGGCTCTGGTTGTTGGTGCATATAAACTAGTGTAATAAAAAAAAATTTAGACTACCAACATATCCTGGTAAAGTTTAGTGAATAAAAAATTTTAAAAAGAAAAAAAAATTCTTATATCCAAGAAGAAACTTTCTTTCACCCTCTTCAAGACAGACCTGTTTGTTCTCTTGGTGGTCCATGATATGTTTAATATTCTTTTCCAGCACCATAACTCAAAGGCATTGATTCTTATTCTGACATCCTTAGTCATCTTCCCACTTTCTGATAGTAAGTGATTGCAAAGACCATGGCTTGTATTGACGTCATTGCTCTTCAGCACTTTAGAGAGGTCTCTGAAAGCAGACTTCCCCAAAGAAATTAATCTTTTTATTTCTTGATCCTGGGTGTCAAGAGTGTTGATTGTGGAGCCGAGTAAGCTGTAGCTGTTAACAACTTTTCTCTATTTATTGTGATGCTGTCAATTGGTGCATTAGTGAGAATCTCTGCCTTCTTGATGTTGAACTTCAATTCATATTGAAGATTATAGTCCTTGACCTTCTGCAGCAAACACTTCAGGTCCTCCTCAGTTTTGGCAAGCAAGGTGTGTCAGCTGCATAACTCAGGTTGATTTGCCTTCCTCCAATCCTCGTGCCACATTCTTCCTTATAAAGTCCAACCTCCCGAATGATCTGTTGCACAAGCAGTTTGAAAAAGTATGGAGACAGGAATTAAAAGTTTTCCATTTTTATGCATAGTGACCCTCTATTGGTTTTACGACTGTAAATCTTTACTGTCCACCATTCTCTCATTAAGTTGCCAGTGGATTTTTTTGTTTGTTTGTTTGGTTTAAACTTTTTTTTTGCATGTGTAATTTGAGTGAAAATTTATGGAAGATACTGGTTTTCAATCAATCATTCACATACATATGAAACTTTGTCTCATAAAATTAATAACAATCAAAGTGTCTAATCATTCATTCCATTTATATTGTTTTCCCTTAATCATCTTAACAGGTATTTATTATCTACTTGTTCATTTTCTGCTCCAATCTCTCTTCCTTCCTCTCCCTGGTCCATACTAGAATGATTCTGTGTGTACACTTTTCTTTAGCTTTTTATAATAGTGGTCTTATGTAATATTTAAGGGAGCTCTGATGGCCTACTGGGTAACGAGGTTGCCAAGCCAAAGGCAGGCAGTTCAAATCCACCAGCTTCTCTGAGGGAGAAAGATTTCCTGTCCAATATATAGCCTCTGAAAACTCAAAGAGAGGCATTTATCAGTTGTTTCTGAGTCAATGGAAACAAAAGAGATGTAATATTTCAGTGGTGTCTTTTTGTTTGTTTGTTTTCATGACTAGCTTAATTCACTCAGCATAATGCCCTCTAGATTTATATATATTATGCCATGTTTGAGAAATTTGTCATTATTTCCCTATGTTGCATAGTACTCCATTGTGTAAATGTACCATAGTTTATCTACATATTCATTCATGGATGGTCACTTGAGTTGTTTCCATCCCTTTGCTTTTGTGAATAGTGCTGCAATAAACATGAGTTACATATATTTGCTTGTGTCACAACTTATTTCTTTATATCTAGTACTGAAATCAATCGGTGTTTCCATTTTCAACTTTTTAAGGAAATGCCAAACTGCTTTCCACAGAGTTTTCACCATTTTTCCATGCTGGTGGAATTGAACTGCTGTGTTCCGTTTATCAGCTTGATATGTCATGTATAACATTAAGGCCCTTGTACTTTAAAACATGATAATTTAAGTCCGTTTTTTTATCTTCTTGTCTTAATGTGTTAATTTGCACTTGTAAGAAAAATTAAAATATCACAGTATAAGGACACATGTGACAATTGAAATACTATTAAGTTGCAGCTGTGTGGTGGTAATTTATGTTCTGACACATAATAGTGTCAAACAAATGAGTGTAGTACATATAGACTGTTGCAGTTACTACGCTATTGTAGCATGGAAACAACCATGTACTGTACAGAAGTAAATGGGTGTAACTATATTGAAATAAAATTATGGACAATAGTATTTGAATTTCATATAATTTTAATGCTTCACCAGAGAGTCTTCTTTTGATTTCCCTCCCCGCCCCCCACCTTAGTGGAAATTGTTCTTAGGTAACAGATTACATAATATCAGGTCACATCTTGGATTTGACCATCTTTGGCCAATGCCTATCTAGAAAAATACATAGCATGTGCTAAGCACTCGGGGAAAATTTGAGTAGTTTGCAAATTATAGGACACTTGAATCCAATCCATTTATTAAATCAGCAATTCCTGATTTCACCCAACCTCCATAATTGGATTTAGTGTGTTTGGCAGAACACCCAAACCCTAAGCCATTGCTGTCAAAGCAATTCCAACTCATGTGCTTCCCATAGGACAAAGTAGAACTGCCCTGTAGCATTTCCAAATTTTTATAGCAGCAGTTGTCATATCTTTCTTTCATGAAGCACTGGTAGGTTTGAGCCATGAACCTTTTGGCTAGCTGGTTAGCAGCAGAATGCATTTACTACAGCACCACCAGCACTCCTGTTAGTAAACCAAAGATACATTTTTAACAAATATTACTGGTAATTTGTCAGTCTGGAGACTAAGTTGCCCCTGATCCAGACCATGGTCTTTACAATTATTTACTATGCATCAGAAAGCTGGACAATGACTAGGGATGAGAGAAGGAGAATTGATGCCTTTGAGCTGTGGTGTTGGATTAGTATTGAACATGGACTGCTAAGAGAACAAATAGGTTCATTCAAGAGAAGGTGAAACCAGGCTGCTCCTTGGAGGAAGGACTCTGAAGTTCCATCTCACATAATTTGGCCTTTTATAAGGAGTGACCAGTCTTTGGAGAGGGACATCATGCTTGGGAAGGTAGAGGGACAGAGCAACAAAGACCCTCAAAGAGATGGATTGACTCAGTGACCAGAGTAATGGGGGTAGGTATGTCAGAGACAATAAGATTGGCCCAGGATACATCAGGATTCAGGATGTCGTATACAGGGTTGCTATGAGTCACAGTCTATTTGACGGCACATAACAACAAATAACAACTGGTCATTTGATATGGAAGTGCTCAGACTATGCCTTAGAAACTTTTGTGTTTTTGTAAAGTCTTTAAAAGCTCTATGATCACTTTGCTCCTTAAACACTTTGTCATTATCCCTTGAGGGAATAAAACACAATAAACTAACAACAAAAATACCCAACTATAGTGAGTTCTCTGTTCATGACACTTTAGTATTTTTCTCCAACCTTAAACATGCTTTAATATTTCAACCTTAGAACAGAAGACTTGGAAAAGCTATATATAAAATTAATGTAATTATTCGTGGTAACAAAAATTTTAAAATTATGTATCAGGATGTAATGATAATTGAGTATTACATTTTCCCAAGATTTTTCTATAAGGAATCACATTTACAGTGTTGTTATTGAAATTAACATGTATAGGTACCATCGAATCATAGTGAACTTATGGACAAAAGAGCTAAATCTTCCTCTATTTTATGCCATTGTCATTATCTCTTATATTTGTGAGCCTATTTTTAGAATAACTATGTTAATCCATTTTGTTGAGGTTCTTCCTCTCTTTCATTGACCCTTACCTTTCCAAATATGATCTTTTTCCAAGAATTGGCCCCTCCCAACAACATTTCATCATTCTTGCCTCTAAAGAGAAATGTAAATGATTGATAGGAAATTTAAAGGGTAGTGAGTTTCTGTTAAATGACAGAGGAGTAATCTTGAAAAAGAGTGAGAACACATCTATGATTTGAAGAAAGTAACCAGTACTACAAAAACACTATTAAGTTGATGTGTTTTACTGTGTATATGCTCAACAACCACAACAACAAAAAGAAAGATTTGTTAATGTAAAAATATCATTTAAATAAGACAATTTGCTGGTTTTTCTTATGGACCTGGCATTACCACAGCACTTATAGCTGGTCAAGTGTAATTGATGGGATTGAATTGATTTCTGACCCATGCCTACAAGTTTTGAAATGGAGCATTACTTTTGATATTGTGAATGGATGAGCTTTCATTGGATATGCAGGCTGTGAACTGCACAAGAAGAGATTGCCCATTTTTTCTCAAGCTGCTGATGCACTCAGACCACCTGTGTTTGAATTGTCAATGCAACTCTTGACCCGGTAGGCCACCTGAACTCCTTCAGTGTTTCTTGTTGTGTAACGTTGAGTTGAAAATGACCCATAGTTTACCCTCCAGTGGATATTAATACCTATCGATTGCATGGGAAGAGATTGTCCATTTTTCTCTTGTGAAACTGCTGGTGGACTGGAACCAAGTGACTTTGTGTAGGCAGAGCAACTCCTATTAAAAACATCTTATGATAAAATCCCCTCCTTGTGAGCAGTTGATACCTCCACTGATTGATCAGCTGCTCACATAGAGATGCTTGGCAACACTTGAATTCATTGCCATTGAATAGGAACTGACTCATAGGCTGACACTCAAATTGATTTTCAGAAGCTGAAGCTCTCTGAAGTAGTCTCTGAAAATACTCTACAGTTAGGAAGAGATTGCTCATCTTTCTCCCACCGAGCTACTGGTGGATTTGAACTGAACGGCTTAAGTTGATACCACAACTCTTTATACTTTAGGTGCCAGATCTGCCTAATTGCTGTGTTGTTGTTGTTGTTGTTAAGTGCCTTAAGTCATAGACCACCCATTGAGATCCTAGGAATGAAAGTCTTGAATGCCAGACTTTATTCTTTTCTCCAAGTTCATAGAGTTTGCGGAGGCAAGCTTTTTTGGAAATGGATGCCACTCCTGCTTCCAAGCATATTTTATTTGGGATAGCCACAAAAACCAGGCCCAAGGGCCGTAGTAAGAACCACTTCCTACTCTCAACCCCAAACCAGAAAACACACCTTTGCAGAATCTGGCTGTTCTGCTCAGCTCCTGTCTGGAAATAACCCCAGACTGGCATAGCACTAGGGAAAAAAAAAGAAATCAAGTGTAAGTGGAACCTCTCATGGCTTAGTGATAATTGTTAGTTGTGCTGTCAACTCAAAGCATGCTATTTTAAGTTATCAGGTGTTTATAAGGAGAAAGATGGTAAGTCTCCTTTCATGTTATTTACTATCTCTAAAAACCTGCTGAAGGGTCAGCTACAGGTTGGTTCCGGCTTAACGGTCTACAACAATGACAACAACACAGAACATAAGTAGACAATGTAATTCAAACACTTGTTGCTCATGAGTCAAGTGTAATTAATTTTCTACTTATTGACTCCTAGATTAAGGTAGCATGGCAGAATTATCTGGAGATGAATGTGAATAATTATATAACATATTAAATGTTAAGGTATTGGTAGATATTAAGGTCATAGAATAGAACTGATTTGCCACTATAAGCCTAACAGAATCATGTAAAATCCTCATAATCTATTTATGAGGCAGGCCCATTGCCTCAAACAGGTATGGAACTTCGCGAGGTTAGTTATTTATTCAAGATCATGTGGTATGAATGGGGGCTTAGAACCAAAGTTCTTATTTTGACTCTAGGCTTTAAAAAGGGGAGGGGGAAGTGTGTTTTCTTGACCTTTCTTTGGATAATATTTATCATATTCTATTATTTTAATAGATAACAAACTTCATTTTATGAGTAACATGAGTCATATTGATAGAAAATGATAAATGAGTTGTGCTTTATTTAGTTCACCACTCTTTGAAATTTACCATTCTTTTCATGCCTCCCACATACTCATCAATTATTTTATTCATGACACAAAAAACACACAAATGACTTGAATAAAATTGAAATGCCAGGCTGCCAGAGCTGTTACCACAATTATTTGAGGGGGAAATTGCTGTATAACTTGACCATGCAGGACCCCTTAACTCAAGCCTCAAACCAAGAAGGGAGCAAAAATATATAAGCACTCCACAAAACCTTGCTGTACTATAGGTATATTTATAGTTATAACAGCCTAATATCTTCTAGGGGAAGACTCACATAATTTCAAGAAAGCAGCAATCCACACCAGCCGTCATGAAAAAACAAAATAACCATTCTCCTAAAAAAGCAGACCCAATGAATACCCCAGATAGAGAGAACCAGAAAAAATATGCTGATGTAGAGATATTTGATCAGCTATAGAAAAAAATATGCAAATGTGGGAATAAACAATGGAAGACAATAAAAGAGTAAATACTTCAGAGACAACCATCCAGAAGAAATATATAGATGAGGAGAAACTTGAACAGATATGGAAGAAAATACAAAAGATGGAAGAAAAAAATTGACAGAATAAACAAAGCAGTATAAGAAATTAAAAAAAAAATTATCACAAGACAGAGAATGTATAGCCAACACACTACTGGAAATAACAGAAAAGCATGAAAATGCAATTCAGAATATTAAGACTGAAATGGCAGAAGTGTCCAACACGCTGGTAGGACAAAAAAGTAGAACTGAAGAGATAGAACAGAGTCAGTTACCTGGAAGACAAGAGCCTCACTAGAAACATATATGTTTCATATATGAAGAAAAATCAGGGATGAGACATAAAGAAAATGAAGAAAACGTTAGAATTAGGTGGGATGACATTAAACAGAATAACATAAGCATGACTGGAATTACAGAACATGGGAGGGACAGGGAAATCATTGAGAAGATTGTGGAAGAAGTAGTAGAAGAAAACTTTCCCAGTATTTTGAAGAATGGGAAACCCACATTCAAGAAGCACAGAGAACACCAAGTAGACTAGACCCCCCCCAAAAAAAAAACCCACCAAGACATAGAATAATCAAATTCTCCAAATTAAAAGATAAGGATAGAATTCTAAAAGCAGCACGAGAAAAACAAAGAGTTACCTACAAAGGGGAAAGAATTAGATTAAGTTCTGATTTCTCAGCAGAAATCATGTGAGCTAGAAGACAATGGGATGACATATACAGAAAGTTGAACGATAATAATTGCCAAAGAAGGATCCTATATCCAGCAAAGCTCTCTATCACATTCAAAAGGGAAATTAGATTCTTTGCAGAAAAGAAAGACCTTAAGGAAATTGTGAAAACAAGACCAAAAGGAAAAGAAATTTTAGGTGAAGTTCTACACACAGAGATAGCAAAGGAAAGTGAAAGGGCCGTAGTAACCAGAAACAACAGAAAAAGTAACACAGCAAAATGGCAAAAGTAAAACTTGTCCTGACAATAAGCACACTTAATGTAAATGGACTAAGTGCACTAATTAAGAGAAAAAGAGTAGTGAATGGATAAAAAAAACAACCAAAAACCCAAGACAAAACAAACCCAAAACACAGCCCATCAAGAGACACATCTAAAAAAGGAAGAGAAACACAGACTTAAGATCAAAGGCTGGTAAAAAATATACCAAGTAAATGGCAACCTCAAAAAAAGCAGGAGTGGCAATATTAATCTCTGATAAAATAGATTTCAGAATTAAAATCAGCATCATCAAAAATAAGGAAGGACATTACATACTGATTAAAGGCACAATAGATCAAGAAGACATAACTTTGGTTAACATCTATGCACCAAATGATTGTTGTTGTTGATTGCCTTCAGGTTGAGAATGACTCATAGCGACCCTATGAACAAAATGCCTGAAGCCCCTCTACAACTATTGACATTTATCGAAGTTCATAGAGTTTCCAGAGGCATGTTATTTAGGAAGTGGATACCACTCCTGCTAGAACTGCAAAATACATAAAACAACAGTTAACCAAATTGAAGAGAGAAATAGACAGCATCACAATAGTGGTAGGGGATTTCAACACACCACTATCAGCAAAGGATAGGTCAACTCAAAAGAAACTCATCAAAGATACAGAAGATCTAAACTATACAATCAGCCACCTTGAACCTGTGGATATATCCAGAGTACTGCACTCAACTAAAACTCAATTAACTTTTTTTTCAAGTGCACATAGTACATTCTCCAGAATTGATCATATATTAGGACACAAAGCAAGCCTCAACAAATTAAAAAACATTGAAATAATACAAAGTATTTTCTCAGACCACAATGTCATAAAACTAGAAATTAAACACAGAAAAGTAAAGCTTACAAAACCACCCATGTGGAAACTAAATAACTCTTTGCTGAAATATGATTGGCTTATAAAAGAAATAAAGAATGAAATAAAAAAGTTCCTTGAAACAAATGATAATACAATTTACCAAAACCTCTGGGACAGAGCTAAGGCAGCCCTCAGGTATATATGCAAAACCAAGAGCCAACATCATCCTCAATGGAGAAAGACTAAAAACATTTTCCTTGCAAACAGGGACCAGACAAGGATACCCACCATCACTTCTTCCTTTCATTATTGTATTGGAAATACTTGCTAGGGCAATTCATCAAGAGAAGACAGTTAAAGGTATCCAGATAGGCAAAGAGATGGTTAAACTATCGCTACATTGCAGATGATATGATAGTGTACTCAGAAAATCCCAAAGACTCAACAACAACAAAAGAAACCTGTAAACATTAATAGGCCAATTTAGTAGAGTGGAAGGAAATCAAGAAAGCTATATCATTTACAATAGCCAAACATAAATTGAGATACTTGGGAGTGAACCTAACTAGAGATACAAAAGATTTATACAAAGAAAACTAGAAAGCATTTCTGCAAGATATGATAAAAGACCTAAAGAAATGGAAAGGTGTACCCTGTTCATGGATAGGGAGACTCAATCTTGTGAAAATGCCAATCCTACCAAAAGCAATGTACATGTTCAATGCAATCCCAATTCAGATACAAAATTAATTTTTCAAGGAGATTGAAAGAGAAATTATAAAATTTATTTGGAGAGGCAAGAGACCCTGAATAAGCAGAACACTTCTGAGAAACAAAAATGAGGTTGGAGGCATAGCACTCCCTGACCTCAAAATCTACTACACAGCTGTAGTAACCAAAACAGAATTGAGAACCTCAAAATAGACACAGCTATCTATGATCAACAGATATTCAATAAGGAAATCAAAGCTATCAAATGGAGAAATGACAACCTAATCAACAAATGGTGTTGTAAAAACTGGACTTCTACCTGAAGAAAGCTGAAATATGATCCACATCTCATACCATACACAAAAATCAACTCAAGGTGTATCAGAGATCTGGGAGTAAAGCCCAAAACCATAATGTTCATAAGAGACAAACTGGGATCAAGCTTAGAAGAGCTAGTCCAAGATATAAAGACACTGCTAAATACAAGCAGAAGCGCACAATCTAAAGAGGATAAAATTGATGCATGAGACCTTCTAAAGATTAAATTCATGTGTGAATCAAAAACTCTTTCCCAACAGAGTAGAAAGAAAACCTACAGACTAGGAACAAACATTTGGTAATATTATCTCAGACAAGAGACTTATAACAAAAGTTTACAGATTATTCCTGGACCTCTACAAGAAAAAGACTGATAACCCAATTACAAAATGGGCAAAAGACATGGAAAGAATTTTCACAGAGGAAGATATTAAAATGGCAAATAGACACATGAAGAAATGTTCTAAATCACTGACAATAAGAAAGATGCAAATCAAAACCTCAGCGGGATACCATCTCACTCCAGTAAGAGTGGCAAAGTTTAACAGGGCAGCAAGTAATACATTTTGGAGAGGATGTGGCAAGAAAGGAACTCTTATACATTACTGGTGGGATTGTAAAATGGTACAACCATCCTGGAAGGCAGTTTGGTGCTTCCTCAAAAAGCTGAACATAGAAATTCCATATGACCCAAGTATTTCATTACTTGGAATAATATATCCTGAGAAAATGAAAACTGAGGTTGTACACCAAAGTTCATAGCAGCATTATTCACCATTTGTAAGAACATGGAAACAGACCAAATATCCAAGCACAAATGACTGGATTGAGAAATTATAGTATATTAATCAATGGAACACTTTGCAGCACACAGGAGAAGTGACTTTGTAAATTATTACCTAACTTGGGAGGGACTGGAGAGAATTATGCTGAGTGAACGAACTCAGTCCCACAAGGATAAATATTGTATAAAAACACTATTGTAGAACAAGTGTAAGGATCCAAGAGGGGTGGGAAAGGTTGGAAGCAGAGGGATGAGGATGTGTGGGGTAGGGGAGATTAATCATGTGGTTGTACAGTTTGATGGGGGAGGTGAGGGAAATTGAAAAAAAATTGTTCTTGAAAACAACGTATTAGAATTTTTAAAATAAACTACTAGAAAATAAAAAATTTTAAAAAAATTAAAATGCCAATGTCACAACAGAATCAATTGAAGTAAAAAGGATAGTAATGAAATAATGTGAAGAGCTGTACTCCAACAAGTTT